>NC_061114.1:59876080-59971448 GCF_002878395.1 Capsicum annuum
AATAACCATAAATATCAAGCTTATTCAACTCAAGTATCATAAATCATTCATAAAGAAATTTGGGTTGTAAATCAATAATAGAAAGTAAATCTTTAGGCACAAGAACGAAAGAAGTGTTCTTGTTCAAACCCCACATACCTTAGATTTTGATTTTGAAGATATAGAAACTTGCTTGAAAATTATTTCTTACACTTTTAGACCAAGACCTTGCTGCCTTTGACTTGAGGAACTTAGTTCTTGAACAACTTGAAGAAATTTATGGGAGATTTCTTGAATTTCTTAGAGATGATTTGATTTTTGGGTTTGGAAGAAACCCTAGGTTTCTAGAGAATTCTTGAAAGAAATTTGGAGAGAAATGAAGACAAATGACCTTCTTTTCTCTACATATATACATATATATATAAGGCCACAAGGAGCAGAAATGACCAAGAAGTCCCTTTGAAAAAAAATTGAAATTTGCTGATCGGGACCTGTGACGGTCGACCTGACGGTCCGTCAGAGGGACTGACGGTCCACCAAGTCGTCCGTCACTTGAACACCAAAACTAGAACATTCTACCTCGACGTGACAGTTGACCTGACGGTCCGTTAGAAAAGTGACGGTCTACCAAGTTGTTCGTTACTTGAGGGCTAGAAATGAGACATTCTGTTTCGGTCTGACGGACACCTTGATGGTTTGTCAACTTTGTGATGGTCCACCACTTTGACCATCATACGACATCCCAAAAAAGGAGCTACTGCCTTGGCTTGATAGGATACTTAACGGTCCACCAGGTCGACTGTTAAACCTGGGCGATTCGATAGCATTCAGTAAAACCACCATAACTCACTCATCCGATGTTGGATTTCGATAAAATTGGTATAGATGGAAAGCTTATTCAATGATCTATATGAAAAAAGTGAAAATTCGAGAAATACAACATTGTTTAAATATCAATCACTTTGGAAGTCATACATATCTATTCAAAAGATAGATTTAGGCTTAAGGAATGATCGAGGTATTACAATTGAGTTTGTTCCGGACAAGTATTAGATTTTTAGGTCACAATATTTGTCGAGGGAAGATAGTCCCTATTCAGTGTTCTATTGATTTTGCTAATAAATTTCCTGATGTTATCACTAATAAAACCCAATTGCAAAGATTCTTAGGGAGTTTGAATTATATATCCCCATTTTATAAGAATTTATCAACAAATTTAGCTCCCTTATATGATAGATTAAAAAAGGGCTTTCAAGGTCCCTGAACTGACAGCCATACAAACCTTGTAAAACGCATTAATCATCGTGTAAAATCTTTGCCTTTCTTAACTTTAGCTAACCCTGCTAGGCTAAAAATTATTAAAACTGATGCCTCTAATGTTGGTTATGAAGGAATACTTAAAAAAGTGAATCCCCATAATAATATTGAAGAATTGATACGATTTCATTCTGGTAAATGAACTGATATTCAAAAGAAGTATGCAATGGTTGCACATGAAATGTTAACCATTGTTAAATGCGTTCTTAAATTTCAGGACAATTGATATAATCAAAAATTTTTTATTAAAACTGATGCTGAATTGGTGAAGTATATGTTTGACAAAGATTTTAAACATGATGCTTCAAAATTAATATTTGCAAGGTGGCAAGCTCAATTAGCCTCTTTTGATTTTGAAATTCAGTATAAAAAGGGAATTGATAATTCTCTACCTAATTTCTTATCCAGAGAATACTTAAGTAAAAAATGAATTTTTACACTCATTTCCTCTCTGAAAAAATAATAATCACTATTATAAAGGCAATCCCTTTGAACGTAGATATGCATATGCTTATTCTTGAGAAAATCATACATTCAATAATTGAAGATTAATTCGATGTCTTTAATTATGAAAAAAATTAGAGTTGAAATTGATAGGATTGATATTGATTTATCTGACTAATCTATTATGTGCAGCATGACTACAGATCCACCCTGGCAAATGGCCAGAGAAAAAGGTAGAGGCAGAGGAAGATACTCCTCTTCTGGGGAAAGATCCTCCCCTCATCATCACAGCCTCAGGCATTATAGGCTTCATCATCAAATACCTCAGTAATACGAAGGAGAAATATGAGTTTGATAAATTCTAAGATTCCGCAGATCCAATCTTCTTCACAATTGATCTATCTAGAAGCTATTCCGTAGGATCATCCATTATATGAACAATTGCAGCCATATTTAACTGAAAAGAAAGTAGATACATTTGCTAACATTGCAAAAAAAAAAAACACTGATAGCAAACTATATGAACAACATAATAATAGAGAGCTGATAGTTCTTATTAAAAACTTTGAAATTCAGAGACAAAATGATCCATAGAAGATACTTCACAAATATTTGATTACTAACCTCTATTTTGCAGGAGAGTCTTGTAAGACTCAAACATATTATGAAACAATTCTATTATCCACAGGAAATGCAGAGATTGAACATTTCCAGGCTTATGATGGAGAACCAGATGTGTATGGGTTCTCAAAAATTGTTATAAAAAAGATCATTACCCTTGGAGATTGGGGTACAACCTCTATGACAGAAAGGCAAATGTTGTTGAAAGGTTCCAAAATCAATTTTACATATTGGGACTATATTCAGGCGTTCACCAACATATTATACTACAATAATAATAAGCATAAACATACATGGTTCATAAAGATTTGTGCAAAGATATTCAATGAACCAATCCCTAACTAGTTTATTAATTGGTGGGCATATCATGGCCTAACTGTTCAGTTATTACTAGATATATTTCTTAAACTATACAAAAGATAGAAAAAGGTGTCCCTATTTCTGACTGAGTTATACCACTCAGATCATGTATACAATTTAGACAAGATTAACCAGATGTAATTGTATATTGAATTCTCCATTCCATGGATTCACAAATGGAATATTGAATTTGGATTTACTAAAGAACAAATACCTTGTATTTATAAGGTATTTTATAATAACTTCTGGATAAGCTGATGCGCAAAGATCCCACAACTAAAAAATTAAGTGGTCAAGAAATCCTGGATACTATAAATAATAAAATTAAGGATTATGTTAATGCTCCTCAAAAAAATATTATTGAGGATAAATCTTTAAAACATATCTCCAAAAGGATCGTTGTTTATGATGGAGATAAAATGGAGATGATAGAACAATATTTGAAAAAAAATTGATAAAAACTGTCAAACAACATTCAGATACTTCTATTAAGAGCATCATCAACAATGATATTGCGAAAGATGTTCACGACTCCCAGCCAATTAATTCAGGAGATACCCTAAATGAGAAAGCCATAGCCAGAACGGAGGAATTTCTCCACGAACTAAAGAAGAAAGAAGACAAGATGTTTGGAAAGAAGTCTACCTGAAAAAACTTTCATAATGTATGGGACCTGGATGTGGGACCTTTTTACTATTTACACAGTATATCCACTGTGCATAGGGACCTGGATGTGGGACCCATAAGTACTATTAATAAATTCCTTTTGCTTTTCCTTTTCTATATTTAGGACCTTCATTTGTTAGGGAAGGTCAGAAGAAAAATTTTATTTTCTTTATTTCTCTCTCTAAGAAAAGTTTTCTCTCTCCTCTTTCTTGTGTAATATAGTTTAAGGTTTGAATAAAATGGCTGATAAGCACCATTTTTTATTATTCTGGCCTCGCATTTGGCCAGTCTTAAGTTATTTATTTCTTTAATTTTGACATACTTTAATACTTTCTTCCCATTTCCAGACGTGACTATGTCTGGCTAAAGACTTTTCATATCTATGCCAGATATCTAACTTATCTTACTTAGTAACTATAAAAGATCTAGACTCTATCAAAATATGAAGGAATTTTTCTATAATTTCTTGACTTGGTTCCAAAATTGTTGGTATAGTCGAAATTAGTACTGCTTATGGTGGCTTTGTCTTAGTGAGTATGTCTGACTAGTCATGACTTTTAAACCCGGGATAATAAAGAAAAGGGTGTCTCTCTTCATGGTTAGAATCGCTAGACACTTGGGCTCATCCTAAGTAGGTATTAATCTTCTGACAGGCCCTTTGTTCGGGTAAAAAAATTTGTCTATACATTCATTAAGCTATTTGAAATTCTTTTATATTTAGGTTGGTGCCTCAGTTGTTTTTCCGACTAGGCTTCCCGATATTAGTTAATAGGTCAGGTTTGCACCACCCACCTGTAATTGTTGGCATAGCTGATTACCAACTGCCTGTCCGATCCTGTTAAATGATATCAGAGTTATTATAACTATCTTGAACAATATTTATTTTAGGATTGATTTTAATCTTTTCTACAAAGCGTGTAGATGCAGTAATAGATGCATAATCAATAGTATGTAAAGATATTGCACGATGCCTAGCTGGACCATAAACTGGTCCAACAGGAGATATATGATGCATAGCAGGCAATAATTTTGGCATAGAAAAAGAATGTGGGTTATGAACCGTGGATTTGTTATCAAATTGAAGACAAATCCTTCCATCTGGATTCTAAGTTACATGGGATAACATAGAGTTTGTCACATCATCCGTGACTTGATTCGTAGAAATAACCAAATTTAAGATCCATGTTTTGGGAAATTCAATTTCATCCCATCTTATAGATCTCCTCGTGGTAACCTTGAATCTTGCAAAGTTTGTTTCGACCAATAAGGTCTGATTTGATGCATCATCTATCAATTTGCATCTTGGGTTCTGAGTAGACAATAATTTGTAATAAATTCTATAAGAAAGACAAATTAACTCAGAACCAGGGGAATAACTATATCCATGAGTTTTTATATTTAAAGTCAAGGCATCATGAATATTCACATCAATCAAAGATAATTGCAAATTTGGTTGCATGTTAAAATATACTGGGCCATAGGCTACAGTGGATTCAATTGAACCCATAAGAGACTGTCTAAAATTTAAATTTCTAGCATCCCGAAGTGCAGCTAGAAATGTCTCTGGTAACCCTTTAAGAGTCAAAGGTTTAAATGCAATTTACACCATTCCTATATGCATTAAATTATAATTACGTTTATACATCTTAATATCACATTTATTTAACAATCTAATAGTCTGCTCATCCGCATTTAATGTTAAAGACTATTTAGTAGTTTTAATAATTTGCTTATAAAGAACCTTATAAAAAAAAACATATTCATAAATGGTTTTTATATCCACTTTGAGGATAGTCCATTTATTTAATAAATCAATATTTAGAGGTATATCTACCTCTTCAAGTTTTGTACTTTTAGTACTAACTTCTCCCATATCCATGTTGAAAAAGTTCATATTTATGCCAAAGACTTTGGATCTTATTACATAATTACTATGAAAGTTCCTAGGCTCTGATACTATTTAACAGGATAGGACAGACGGGCAGTAATCTGCCATGCCAACCAGACCTATTAACTAATATCGCGAAGCCTAGTCAGAAAAGCAACCAAGGCACCAACCGAAATTTAAGAATTTCAAATAGCTTAATGAATGTATGGAAAAATTCTTTTACCCAAACAAGGGGCCTGTCAGAAGATTAATACCTACTTATAATTAGCCCATGTGTCTAGCTATTCTAACCATGAAGAGAGATGTTTTCTTCTTCATTATCATGGGCTTAAAAGTCACGGCTTGCCAGACGTAGTCACTACGACAAAGCCATCATAATCAGTACTATTTTCGATTGTAACAACCATTTCAGAACCAAGTCAAGAAACTATAGAAAAATTCCTTCATATTTTGATGGAGTCTGGATCTTTCATAGTTACTAAGTAAGAGAAGTTAGATCTCTGGCATAGATATGAAAAGTTTTTAGCCGAACATAGTCACAACTGGAGAGGGGAAGAAAATATTACAATATGTCAAAATTAAAGAAGTAAATATTTTAAGACTGGCCGGATACAAGGCCGTAATAGTAAACAATGACGGCTATTAGCCCTTTTATACAAACCTTGAACAATCTAACCCAAGAAAGAGGGGATAGCAAACTTTTCTTACAGAGTGAAATAAAGAAAATAAAATTTTCTTTTGACCTTCCCTAACAAATGAAGGTCCTATATATAGAAAAGGAAAAGCAAAAGGAATTTATGCACGGTACTTATGGGTCCCACATTCGGATCCCTATGCACAGTGGATCTACAGTGTAAATAGTAAAAAAGGCCCTACATCCTGGTCCCATACATCATGAAAGTTTTTCTAGGTAGACTTCTTTCCAAACATCTTGTCTTCTTTCTTCTTTAGTTCATGAAGAAATTCCTCCATTCTGGCTATGGCTTTCTGAATCAGGGTATCTCCTGAATCAATTGGCTGGGAGTCGTGAACATCTTCCACAATATTATCGCTGGTGATGCTCTTCATAAAAGTATTTGAATGTTGTTTGACAGTTTTCATCAATTTTTTTGAACTTCTTCCAGATATTATTCTATTATCTCCATTCTATCTCTATCATAAACAGCGATCCTTCTGGAGATATTTTTTAAATATTTATCCTCAACCATATTTTTCTGAGGAGCATAAACATAATCCTGAATTTTATTGTCTATAGTATCTAGGAGTTCTTGACCATTTAATTTTTTAGTTGTGGCATCTTTGCACATCAGCTTATCCCAGAAGTTATTATAAAATACCCTATAAATATAAGGTATTTGCTCTTTAGTAAATCCAAATTCAATATTCCATTTATGAATCCATGGAATGGAGAATTCAATATAGAAGTACATCTGGTCAATCTTGTCTAAATTGCATACATGATCTGAGTAGTATAACTCAGTCAGAAATGGGGACACCTATGTCCATATTTTGTATAGTTTTATTAATATATCTGGTAATATTTGAACAATTAGGTCATGATATGCCCATCAATTAATAAACCAGTTAGGGATTGGTTCATCTAATATCTTTGCACAAATCTTTATGAACCATGTATGTTTATGTTTATTATTATTGTAATATGATATGTTGGTGAAGGCTTGAATATAGTCCCAATATGTAAAATTGATTTTTGAACCTTTCAGCAATATCTATCTTTCTTCCATAGAGGTTGTACCCTAATCTTCAAGTGTAATACGTTTTACAGGGTTTGTGTGGCTATCAGTCCAAGGACCTTGAAAGCCCTTTTTTAATCTATCATACAAGGGAGCTAAATCTGTTGACAAATTCTTATAAAATGGGGATATATTATTCAAACTCTCTAAAAATCTTTGCAATTGGGTTTTATCAGTGATAACATCAAGAAATTTATCAGCAAAATCAATAGAACGCTTAATAGGGACTATCTAACCTCGACAAATATTGTGACCTAAAAATCTAATACTTGTCTGGAACAAACTTAATTTTGGTTTAGATATTACCTAACCATTTTGTATCACAATCTTTTTAAACATATCAAGATGTTTAAAGTATAATTCTAATGTTTTTTAAAACACTAGAATATCATCAATATAAACAATAATGAAATCCATATGTGGATTGAAAATGTCATTCATTATTTTCTAGAAAACAGAAGGAACATTTTTCAATCCAAAAGGCATCACATTCCATTCAAATTGACCGAATGGGACATTGAAAGCAGTTATATAAGTGTGCTCTCTAAATATCTGAATTTGCCAATAACCAGATTTTAAATCAAATTTAGAAAATATATTGGCATCAAATAATCTGGACAATAAATCTTTTTTTTGGAATAGGTTATCTAATCCATTTCAAACATTTATTAAGAGGTTTATAATTAATTACTAAACTCAGCATAGCACATTCTTTTTCATCTGCATTATTCACATAAAATTCAGTACAAGACCATGGTGATTTAGAATGTTTTATTAGACCCATTTCTTAGAGATTATCAATCTCTTTTTTGCAGAATTTGACTAACTCTACATTCATTTTGCAAGGTCTAGATTTTGTTGGGATCTTGTCCTCGCAAAAACTATCTTCATAAGGAAGAGTTACAATATTCTGTTTGCGATTCCAAAAAGCATTGGGGTGATCAGCACATATATCAACAATCATTTGTTCGAAGATCATTTTTATTTTCTCCTGTATCTTAGCAGATTTTATGGTATCACCAATATTCGTGATAAATATTTCAAGCTGTAAAAAGTTCAGATGTTTTTTATTTATATCAATTAAAGTATTTATATCCCTAGTTACTGGATCTGTAACAAAAGGGTAAGATATTTCCTTACTTATATAAGTAGCAGTAAATCCTTTAGCAGAAATATGATTATAAGGTAAAATTGCATTTATAAAAGGGGTGCCAAGTATAATTGGGGGATATAATTGATTTTTTACCAAAGTGAAGAAATGCGGAAAGTAAACCTTATTTCGGCAAATATATGCATTACGATGTTTATAATTAATATCAAGAGAATGACTAGATACAGACTTAATAATATGTGTAGTCTTTTGAAAATATCTGGTTGGAATCAAACCTTCTTGAATGCAACTGACAACAGCACCACTATCAATCATGGCAACATTAGTTACAGAGAAATCATTATAAATTAATAAAGTGCAATTTATATACCATTTATGAGCTGTAAAAATTTGAATCATGCCCAAAAAATAATCATTTTTTGCATCAAAATTTTCGACAATATCATCGCCTTCTTCTATATTGGATATTTTTTCCTTTTCTTTAGAAGAAACATCATTGTGAGAAATATCTTTCTCAATTTTTGTAATCCTGTGATCATAAATCATTTGGTTTTGCTTCAAAGATATAATCTATTTTTTCAGGTTTTCAACCTCAATTTTTAAATCATTGAAAGATGTATCTTTGTCAAGTAATTGACTTATATCAAGGCATCTATTAACCTCAGCTAAAGAAAAAGGCATGTAATAATCATTATCAGTACTCCGAGAAGTGTGAGTGTTATCAGCAATTTTAAAAGTACTAGGGGCGCTATCAGCAGATTTTTTAGTAGCAATAGTAATAATTTTTTCACGAAGTTTTTCACCAAAAACTTTTTTAATAACTCAAGAACGCTATGAGTTATGAGGTTTTGAACATTCAAATCTAAATCTTCAAACAGTGATTGTAATTTATAAAAAGTTTCATCACAAACACAATTATAACCATTGCAGTCAGCACAATTATTAGAATGATCATTATCAGATGAATTAGGCAATTCAATATCATTTTCAGATTTCGAATCACAATTACAATCGAAATCAGAACCAGAAGTATTTAACAAACTATAAACTTGATCATGAATATCATCAGCAAGACCTAAAGACTTGAGCTTTTGGAGTTTGCAGTTAGGAGCAATATTCCCAAAGTTACCAAATCTGTAACACTTAATTTTGGTGAGATTATGCTTAGACCTATTTTTGGTAAATTTGGTAGACTTACGTTGGGCTTTATATATCTCACGATCTTCTTTGGATCTATGCCTAGATCTCTTCTTCTTGTAGGGTTTATCATACTTAGAATATCTTCGACCCTTTCCTGAGAAGTAGAAGCCGGTTTATCAATACCAAATTGCTCACAAAAATCTCCTAGTTGGGATCATTATTTAAGCTTATCAAGCTTAATTTGCCTAACTAATTTTAACTCATTGCACAAAACTGAACCTTGCGGAGTACATGCTGCTATCAGCTGATCATAGGTAAAATTTTTATAGGATATTTCACTATAGGAACCCGAGCCCCTAAGCTCCTTTCTAACCCTTTCAGCAAATAGAGAAGGAAGACCATCTATGAACTTCGCCTTCCAATATGTATACTTACTTTAGGTAAAATCTATGACCCTACTTAGTAAGGTATCTTTATACCATATAAATTCTCCTAAGGTACTACATCTAAGACCATTTAAGAGTGTTTGAGTATTCTCATATTAATTGTTAAATCTACCACCAAAATGCTCAATAAAGAGTATAAACAACATCTTATTTATTCGCAAGCAATGCTCTTCCTAGGTTATCAACACCTTCGGTGGAATTCCTAGGTTCGAATATAGCATTTCTTTTATTATTAACCAAGAAATTACCACACCAGCCGCGAAGTTGGCCAGTAAAACCAGCAACAATCATTTTATAAATAGTTGCATTTGTACATCTTTGACGAATCTTGGCAAATGCAATAGCTTTCGCTATAGTATAATACATTAACATTTGATGAACAAGGACAGATAATTGTCTTTTAGATAAGCCATCAAAGTTCCATTCATAAATTGCATCTTTGTTATACGACGTATTTGTCTGATTTCAATCTCTTTCCTCTATCAGAACTTCTTGAGGAGTTGGACGCGGATAATAATTAGAAGTCATGCGGGGTATATCAGCATATTTTTCTCCGGTTGCTTCCTAACCATACCTCTGAGCTTATTAAGTTTAGAGTAGATTTCATTTCCCATAGCTGGAGTAAATTCTATGCTATCAGCAAAGGTTTTAGACAAATCAATTGGTTTGAAATTTAAACTGGAAAACTTTTTATCAAGTAGTTTTTCCAATTCTTCTATGGGAAACAATTTTTCAAATCCCTCAATATCTAGAGGTCTCTGAAAACAAGGCCTAGTTGTCAAGTCTTCCTTTTTGCTTTCTAAAGTAGAAGCAATATCAGATGACTTTGGACTAACACTATGCTTTTTTACCATCTCAATCAATTCATCAATTTTTTCACCAAGAGAAGAACTATTTTCTCCCAAAACTTACACATAAAGACTCAAATAATTGTTCTGAGCAATCAGATTATTAATTTCTATAATACTTACATTACCAATTTCTTTATCAATGAATATTTGGAATGCAGAAAAAGCAATACCAAAATTATTAGGCAATACAAAAGGTGATTGGGGAGGGTAAATAGTTTGAAGAATATTACCACTCGTATCTTGCTAAGATCTTTCCAACACCCTAACATATAATGAAAAATATGTGGTTATAAACCATGGCATAAAGCACATAATCTGATTATACAATGCACACATATCATAAAATTCTTGAGAAATATTATTTAGTTCGTCTGGACTATAAGTCTCAAAGAACCAAATTCTAAATCGATTCTATTTTTTATTAAAAAATTCTTTTTTAATATAACTCCTTGCCTGAGAACTAGGACTAAAATCAATTTGCTGTGGAATCATATTAAACATTGTTAACATCAAACTCCATTTCAGAAGGAGTAGGGTTATCCCTATCAGAGATATTATCACTATCTTGAACAATAGTTGTTTTAGGATTGATTCTAATCTTTTCTACAAGGAGTGTCGATGCAGGTATAGATGCAAAATCAATAGTATGTGTAGATGCTACACGATTCCTCGTTGGACCATAAACTAGTTTAATAGGAGATATATGAAGTATAGCAGGCAATAATTTTGGCATAGAAAAGGAATGTCAGTTATAAACCTTGGATTTGTTGTCAAATTGAAGACAAATACTTCCATCTGGATTCTAAGTAACATAGGATAACTCAGAGTTTGTCACATCATCCGTGACCTTATTCAAACAAATAATCGAATTTAAAATCCATGTTTCAGGAAATTTAATTTCATTCCATCTTATAGGTCTTCTAGTGGTGACCTTGGATGTTACAAAATTTGTTTCGACCAATAAGGTCTGATTTAATGCACCATCTATTAGTTTGCATCTTGGGTTCAAAGTAGACAATAATTTGTAATAAATTCTATAATAAAGGCAAATTAACTCAGAACCAGAGTCAAAATTAAAACCTTGAGTTTTTATATTTAAAGTCAAGGCATTAAGAATATTCACATCAGTCAAAGATAATTGCAAATTTGGCTGTATGTTAAAATATACTGGACTATAGGCTACAGTTGTTTCAATTGAACCCATAAGAGACTGTCTAAAATTTAAATTTCTACCTTCCCGAAGTGCAACTAGAAATGTCTCTGGTAACCCTTTAAGAGTCAAAGGTTTAAATACAATTTGCACCATTCCTATATGCATAAAATTATTATGACGTTTATACATCTCAATATCACGTTTATTTAACAATCTAATAGTCTTTTCATCCGTATTTAATGCTAAAGACTGTTCAGTAGTTTTAATAATTTGCTTATAAAGCACCTTATCATAAAAACCATATTTATAAATGGTTTTTATATCCACCTTAGAGATAGTCCATTTATTTAATAAATCAAGATTTAGAGGTATATCTACCTCTTCAAGTTTTGTACTTTTAGTATAACTTCTCCTATATCCATGTTGAAAAAGTTCATATCTTTGCCAAAGACTTCAAATCTTATTACATAATTACTATGAAAGTTCCTAAGCTCTGATACCATTTAACAGGATCGGATAGGCGGGCGGTAATTCGCCATTCCAACCAGCCCTATTAACTAATATCGGGAAGCCTAGTCGGAAAACTAACCGAGGCACCAATCAAAATATAAAAGAATTTAAAATAGCTTAATGACTATATGGAAAAATTCGTTTACCCGAACAAGGGGCCTGTCAGAAGATTAATACCTACTTAGGATGAGCCTATGTGTCTAGCGATTCTAACCGTGAAGAGAGACGTCTTTTTCTTCATTATCACGGGCTTAAAAGTCACGGCTTGCTAGATATAGTCATTAAGACAAAGACACCATAAGCAGTACTAATTTCGACTGTACCAACCATTTGAGAACCAAGTCAAGAAACTATAGAAAAGTTCCTTCATATTTTGATAGAGTATGGATGTTTCATAGTTACTAAGTAAGAGAAGTTAGATCTCTGGCATAGATATGAAAAGTTTTTACCCGAACATAGTCACGGCTGGAGAGGGGAATAAAGTATTAAAGTATATCAAAATTAAGGAAGTAAATACCTTAAGATTGGTCGGATGCAAGGTCAGAATTGTAAACAACGATGGCTATTAGCCTTTTTAGTCAAACCTTGAACTATGTTACTGTAACGCCATAAATCTGGTACCCAAAACGTTACACGGTGCTCATGTTCCCAAAAGACCACAAGCTAACCCATGACTGATATCTGTAATTAAGAACTAAATAATATAATGTAAATATGCAAAATATAAGTTGTAAGGCCATAAGGTTCAAAACTGAACTAATACTGAATATAAAACAATGTCTGTAATGGGGTATAACGATATCCAAAACTAAAATAAACTGTCTGAAACATGTTGTAGTCTGAAAGCCTTTAAACTATCTGAAATCTGTGAAGTTAATCGGACATGTCCCCAACTAACTCTGAACTACTAGAATAAAGTAATTAAAATAATCATGCTATCCTAGAATGATGAGGACTCACTACTAGTCTGGCTACTGAACGTCTAATCTTCTAAGGATGCTTGGTAGCTCATGCTTTTAAACCTATGGTATAAAACACCATAGCATAAATGCGTCAGTATGATTGAATGTACTGGTATGCAAGTGGGGTATGCTAAATGCAAGGGTTCATATGCTTAAACAATAATAACTGAGTGATCACATGAACATGAAGGTGTGAGAAATACGTGCTTGAATACATAAACTGGGACTGGGGTCATGACATACTGAATACTGATGTACTGACATCTGAGTTTACTAATACTGGAATGCTGAATAACTGACTCTATTGATGATATGAATTATGGAGTTTACAGGTAACCGATATCTGAGGTTACTGGTACTATATTATTGATAACTGATAACTAAGTATACTGATACTGAAAAACTATTTGAGTTCTTTACTAGACTGGGTGACTGTATCTGACAGTCCTAAATCTAAAGAACTATCTGAGTTCTAGACTAAGCTGGATGACTGTTTCTGACAGTCCTGATTCTGATAGAACTAGCTGAGTTCTGTACTGAGCTGAGCGACTATATCTGATAGTCCTGATATCTGTAGAACTAAACTGAGTTTTATTACTAAAACTAAATCTGAAATTAAGATTGTGAGAGGTAATCATCTAACTAATATGCCCCGAATATAAAAAGGTGGGATCCAACCTGTAACCCTAGCTAGAATGGTATTAGTACCGTGCCATGGGTAAACACAAGTTGTGAGTAAACCCTCTCTGATAGGGAGCGCTTCTGTCAACCCCTCCTGTAAGGAAAACTCAAATGAGATGTATAGTCCCTAGACTCGTAGGGGTATATCTCGACCTATATTGACTATGTAGTTTTGGAATGCAAAGATTTCTTCTAAGGATCACACCCACTACTGACTGACAGGTGAGCCCTCATCCTTGGGTTCACTCGGTACTGAATCCTACTCTCAATTGAAAAAGACACTGAACTGATTTAACTGAATTAAACTGTTATTGATCGTATTGTATAACTGATTTGAACTGGTTCACTAAATTCCATTGACTAACGGAATACTACTGAGATCTGATAACTAACTAGGATTGCTAAGATTATGAAAATTATAGAGATTACTGCTACTACTGAGATCTCTAAGGATCTGAGATTATTGATGTTACTAAGTAGGACTAGACTGATACTGAATTCACTGAATTTTTCCTATGTCATGAGACTGACTGAATTCTAATGATCATGGCTTGACTGAAAGTATTATGAAAACTGATACTAGCTCTAGGCACACAACTAAATTGTCGGGTACAAGTACCCCCAGAACTCAATAGCATAAAACTGACAAGACTTGATAATTCTTGAACAGATGACCAATATCAACAATTCATCATACAATAAGTTGGGGATTTCATGAAGCACATGGTTATCATAATATTGTACATGGATAGAAATTCATATAATCATGTCATAATTTCATACTCTAACATCATGAGCATTCCAACAAACATCTGCAATGCACATCAATAGCATGGGAGTCATTTGAACATAAGGGTAAAACATGTATTTATCATTTGGGTCACACTTAAGCTATAATGCATAATTTCTATTCTCTTAGGCATTTTATCAAACACCTTACATGCACCACTTAGGGCATAGGCATAATCATCAAATTAACACATAATAACCAACTAAGTTCATAGTTTTAGACTTATATTCTAACATAATTTCATAAAACAAATAAAGATTCCAACTTGGGAGTCGTACAACAACAACCACATGAACATAATCAATCCATAACATGAATATCAGAATTCATAGTTTAAAACTTGATTCTTGGGCTTCATGGATGAAAGAAATCCATGAATGAACACTATGCATACCTTAGTTCTTGATTTAATGAAGATTGACGGAGAGATTCTTGAATTTGAGTATTGAATTTGAATCCTTAATTGAAAACCCTAACTAGTTCTTGAGAGAAACTTGAAAGAGACACTATAGTTTGGTTAAATTAGGGCTAAATCCTATGTTTTAGACTTATATAGGGGTGGGAAATTGACCCTTTTGCTCTTAAAAAAATGTAGACATTTACTGACTGAAACTGGGCATCGATGTTATTACCAACGCGGCGCAGCGATGGCATTGATGCGATAGTCGACGTCTTGCGCCATCATCGTGCTGAGTCTCAGTATATTGACCCTGGTAACCTGCAATAATATCAACCAACGTGATTGGAGATGCGGCATGCCAAGATTGCATTGGTTTACTATCTTGGGCTTTCAAACAAGGTCTAAACGAGTTCTGAAAAATTTGAAACTTGTCCGAGAACACCTATTGACCTTATATTCATGAATTAGCAAGAATACGGACGATTAAAGGACATTAAAGTCATGAAATAAGACTACGAACTTTTGAAGGCTAAAATAAACTAAGTCTGGAAACTTAGCTAGAACCTTCTAAGTATGGGACCCCCTTAACAAGCATAAATGGACTAAATTAATCTTAGGATTTTGTTGGGTATTATAATATCTCCCCCTTTTGAACATTCATCCTCGAATGAGACTAACTGAGATGGGAGAAATGATAATCTGAAGTATATGCTGAACATGAACAACTGAAACATGAGTACATGACTGACATCACTGATTTGCTTAGATTTGTTCTGAGCATGCATAGCTGATGCATGATTTCATGACTGGTATGACTAATAAGCTAAATATATTATATTGAACAAACATATCTGATGCATGAATACATAATTGATCTAACACATGAATGCATGACTGAATATGCAATGGTAATTGATACCAACTTTATCATGGAAATCTGAGCATGAAATTGGATAAGTTCAAAGGAGACTATTACCTTAAACTGAAAATGCTAATTAGTTTGAAATTAATTACTAGATATGCATGAGTGGAAACACATGAATGTAAATAAGTCTGGAATATGATATATGAGCTGGATATCATGATCTAAACTGAGTACCTTGAATATGTGGCTTACGACTGAGATCGAAGTTTGAGGTTCAACTCATGAGTACCCCTTACCCCAAACTGGATTCACTACAAAAAGAGGGAGTGGCAGGTTTATGTCATAAAGGTTTAGGGAATTATAGTGTATCTCCCATTTGGGTCACTATGTCCCCTGAAAATACTGGGCTAACTTCGTTGAGCTATGAGAAAAATTATGGCGATTCATGAGGCACCTTCTATCTGAATATCTGAGATCTGAAACTAAGATATGATACATGAACTGGGCTGACCACGCAACTACCTGGTTAGTCCATCTTAGGAGGATCATATTCATGATACTGTACATAGTGTGACTAGATGGAAAGATGAAAACCATACCATCTGAACTTGTCTGTCTGGCTGCTAAACTAAATTACTGGCTGCTAAACTAACTTATACTGGAAACTTCTACTCGACTGGAGTGTTCCTATAACACCCATTCCATAGAGTTCTAGTGACTAAAGGGAGACAAATCTTGGCTTGATCTAAGCAAAACATCAAAATAAGAGATCGCTACATGGCTGGGATTTTTGTATTAGGAGATAAGGCCTGTGAAATATCTTCTAAGATAAAGTGACTAAGCCTTATGCACTGCAATTGAGACTACTGAAAAGATTCATGTAGGTACTGAGCACGAATGTATAAATATACTAGCTTATCTGATTAACTGAATGAGTGATAGCTGACTACTGGGTCAGTAAGGCTAAACTGTACTTAGCCTAAAAGGCTGAACTTAGACTATAGAGTATTATACATAAAAGGTAATGACTGACTAAGTAACGTGAGTTAATTGAACATGATTGAGTGAAAAACTGTATTACCTAAAGAACACAAGACCAAGCATCCAACATGATTTAGAAATATTTTGTAAACTGAGGTACTAAAATACCAATGACTGAATAACTGATGGACATATACTATGGTCGGGTAATCCTGAAAGTGAACTGATTTTATGATCTAACCAAACTAGGACTGGGACTGAGATTATAGCTAAGATGGAAATTAAGATTGTAACTGTAACTAAGACTGTAACTGAGACTGAATGTTGGTTTTCCATATCTGAGGTTTAAAATGGTACGGGAGTACTGAATCCTGATGGCTAAGTAACTGATAGCTGAAAGCCATAGTTTTGTAGAACTATCTGAGTTATTTACTGAATATTTATTACTGAACTGACACTATAACTAAGGCCTGTGGGATGGAACATTAACGCTGTGGATTCACCGAGGGATCTAAACTGAGGGTATATGTGGCATAATCTGAGTTTGACTAAACACTAGGAGTGAAGTTAGGAATCGTGTGGGCTAAGCATAATGTAAAGCATGACATAAGTGCATGAGTCATGAGCTACGTGACCAGAGTCTGGAATTTTTGTGTTCATAGGACATGATTCACAATATTGGATAAACTTGGAATTCTCATATGAGGAACTTGAAACATACATTATTCTATGAAAAGTGCATGGATATAAGTTGTATTCATGGGACTGAAACATAAAGCATGTATAAGTATCAGGAGGGTTGAAGTACAAAATCAGGAGGGTTGAAGTACAAAAATTTTCACTGAGGTAGAAATGGGTCGGGAATCATCTTCCCTTATTGATTTTCTACACATACTAGCATTACTACTAGAATCTGAAGGCCTGACTTTCTGAGATATTATAACTAAACAGTTTTTGAATACCTGTCGGGTTGTGTTAGACTATCTCACTGGGGTTAAGACTGGAAAAGGTCTTGTTAATATTTGGTCTAACCTTAAAGTTGACTACTATGAAAGAAGTTACAAAATAAAAAAAGGCTCCTAAATCTGAAGAAATATGAACATGAAAATAAGGGATCTATAACATACCAGTGGCTGCACCAGAAGGACTTTCCTGATTCTGTCGGGACTAAAGTGCATAGAGTCTGTTTAGGCGTTGCCTACAGATAGCACTGGAACTGGACCCTGCTAATTCGAGTGACCATCTGAGCTGAAGGACGACCATATCCAAAACATACATCATTGCCAGCTCTACATATACCCTTATGATGCTTACCACACTCTTCGCAAAGAGGATGAGTAAGAATAATACTTGCACTATTCTGAGATTTAGAGCCTGGTGCCCTATCTATGCTACTATTTTTGAACTTAGGAACTAAAGCACTGGCTGAGGAAGGAGTTGGAACTAAAAACTTCTGGTTATGCTGAGAACGGTTACCACTTTGTAACCCTGACTGAGAAAAACTATAACTACTTATTCTGGCTCTCTTATTTTCCCTTTTCTTCTTCTTAAGTTTCTTCTTCTTAATCTGTTGAGTATGGACCATAAGCCTAGATATGTCCATCTTGTTAATCAACATCACAGTCTTGCACTTCTTAACCACTGTACCTGATATCCCAAATACAAACTTACTCATTCTGGATGTACTGTCTGCTACTACATGAGGAGCATACCTGGCTAATTGGGTGAACTTAAAGAAGTATTCATTTACGTTTATGCTACCTTATCTGAGATTGATGAACTCTAACACTTTGGCTTCTTTCTACTCTAGGGGAAAGAATTTATCTAAGAAGGCCATAGCAAACTCTTCCTATTCTATGGGCTCTGCATTTGTATCCCTGTCTGCCTTTCACTATTAAAACCATGTATGGCTACATCTTGTAGTTGATAAGCAACTAACTCTTTACTCTCACTGGAAGTCACTCCCATGATATCTGTGACTTTTTGAACCTAGTCGAGGAATTCATGTGGATCTTCTTCGGACTTAGAACCTAAGAATTAGGAAGGATTAATTCGGGTGAAGTCTCTAATCCTGGTTGCAGCTTAATTTGCCATTGGGTTGGCCGGAACAGCAGTTGGTCATTCATTCTGAGTTGTGACTGAATTGGCTAGAGTAGTAAATGCAGTCCTGAATTCTACATAGGAAATATGTTCGTCTAGGGGATCTGCCTAAATGGGCTGAGGTGTTTACTGATTACCGATTCTTCTTTCGCTAGCCCCTTTAGAAGGCATATTTTGTAAGCAAGACAAAGAAGTGGAATAGACTACGAAAATAATTAGAGATTATGCTCACTGGCACGACATAAATACTGAAAGAAGGGAAACTGTTCCCAAAACATCTCATAGCCTCCGGCACATAAGTGTGGTGCACAACACACCCATGTACAAGACTCTACTAGATACAGTTTTTCAAACTTCCTAGGACACTGTTGAACCTTAGGCTCTGATACCAAGATTGTAACGCCCGAATGTTACACGATACTCATAACCCTAAAGGACCACAAGCTAACACATGACTGATATCTGTAACTGAGCACTAAATAATATACTATAAATCTGCGGAATATAAGTTGTAAGTCCATAAGGTTCAAAACTAAACTAATACTGAATATAAAATAATGTTTGTAATGGGGTATAACAATACCTAAAATAGAAATAAACTATCTGAAACATGTTGTATTCTGAAAGCCTCTAAACTATCTGAAATCTGTAGAGTTGATAGGGCATGTCCCCAACTAACTCCAAACTACTGGAATAATAAATTAATTAAAATAATCATGTTATCCTTGAATAATGAGGACTCTGTAATGCCCCAAATCTAGTACTCGGAATGCTAAACAGTGCTCATGACCTCGAAGGACCACAAGCTAACTCATGACTGATATTTATACCTGAGCACTGCATAATATACTGTATAAATCTAGAAATAGTAGGCTAAAATACGCCATAAGGTTCAAAATTAATAAGCATCTGATAAAACCATATCTAAATAATATGGTACGACAATACCAAAACCTAAACAATATCTGAAAAATATCTAGTCTGAAAACACTATAGTCTGAAAGCCTCTAAACTGTCTAAATAAGGAGTTAATGGAATATGACCCCAACTAACTCCAAATACTAAAATAAACTAAGTAATGAAGAAATAAAGTAATTATCATGTCCTCGAAGGATGGGGACTCACTTCTAACTCTGACTACTGAAAGTAGAATGTTACTGATGCTCTGGAGCTCCTGCTTCGAACCTATTGTATAAAACACCATAGCGCAAATGCATCAGTACGTTTGAATGTACTGGTATGAAAGTGAGATAGGATGAATGCAAAGATTTCAAATACATGAACAATGCTAACTGACTGAATAACATGAATATGAAAATACATACATGAATAAGTGACTGTGATAAATTCGTGATGGTACTGACTACTGAGTATAATTACTGATAGCATGAGTCACTGATAACTGATATAACTGATATTGAGTGACTGTATCTAATAGTCTAAGTTCTGATGGAACTAACTGAGTTTCGTACTATTCTAAGTTGACTGTATCTGACAGTCCTAAAATTCTGAAGAACTATCTGAGTTTTATTACTGAGACTAAGTCTGAAACTGTAACTGTGGGAAGTAGTCATCTAACCGACATTCCCCTAATAAAATATTATATCTGAGTTGGGGTCCAATCTACAACTCCAATTGGAAGGGTGTTAATACCGCACCACTGGTAAGGACAAGCTGTGAGTGACCCTCATCTGGCATTGTCCCCAAAAGAGAATGGTGGGACACTCGTCTGACAGTTTTTATCTACCTCATCAAACCTCATCTGTTAGTATTGATGTCTCAACCTATGCTGGCTACATAGTTCTAGAATACAAGGATTGTTTCTAAGGATCACACCCTCAACTGTCAGTATGTATGTCCTCATCCTTGTGTTCACTCGATGCTAAATCCTACTCCCATCTGAATAGACACTAAACATGATTAACTGAACTGGACTGGACTGAGTTCATTGAGTTTCATTGACTGATGGAATACTATTGAGATTACTGAAGTACTGAGCTTTTTGAGATTACTGGGAATACTGAGTTTACTGAGTTTTCCTGAGTCACATGACTGACTTAATTCTACTGAACATAGCTTGACTAGGATATCATGAAAACATGACACTGGATCTAGGCACACAGCTAAATTTTCTGGTATTAGATACCCCCAGGACTCAATAACATAATATGTAAATCATGACATAAGCTTAAAAGCCCAACAATGGATATATACTCATAATTCATTCATTAAAATATTTCAACAAACACTTGGGGTGTACACTTGTACATAAATGGGGAAAACATAATTGCATACTATATCATGGCATTAATCCATTCTCATGGACAATTTATCAAACACTTGCACATAAACTAATGATGGCATTATTTCTTCTCTTATTAGTTCACATAGGCAATTCATCAAGCACATAATGAACATAGTATATGTAGACAACATTGCACAACAAGTAAACATCATGATTCAATTCTAATTTCACAATTCAAGGGTTTAATCATGGGTTCACATGAATCTACTCATATAATAACTAATTCCACACAAAATTTATCACCAAACATGGATTAGAGTTCAATCGGTCATTATCAACATGAACAAAAGCAAACCCAACATGGGATTCATAAAAATCCATATACTTGAACTTTGAAAAAGAGATTCTTGAGCTTCACTGGTGAAAGGGACCCACGAATCAATACTTGACATTCCTTGATTAAAAGTTTCTTGAAGTTCTTGAAGAGATTCTCAGAATTGGATTTGATTTCTTGAAAGTTAGGGTTTTGTTTCTTGGGAGAGAATGTTCTTGATTTGGTGAAAAAGTGAGTAAATAATGATTTGAAACATTTTTAGGAATTAAATCACGCACTTGGATGTGTTAAAACCTTGGGAAAAGACCAATTTATCCCTGGACAAAATATTAATTTTTTGTCAAAATTTCTCGATTTGGTAGGTTGGCGCGACGCGACGCTATCGTACTGTCTTTGGAATTTGACAACTGAGAAATTGGGAGATGGCGTGACACGGAGCTATCGCGTTGCCACTTTGTTTGCGACCTGGAAGTTTGGCACGATGCAGAGACATTGCAGAGATTCACCAAAAAAAGGACAATTGGGATTTAGGAGACCTCCGCGATGGGTGTAATCACGGAGTCTTACTAAAAGTGACAAATGCATTTTTTTTCTTATGGCGCGATGCGCCACTGGCTGAAATGATGGTGTTTTATGACTGAAACTTTAAATCGCCATAACTTCTTACTCGGTTATCGGATTTAGGTGAATTTGGTATCGATGGAAAGCTTATTCAATTTCCCACACAACAAAAAGTCAAAATATTGAAATTTCCAAATATATAAAAGTTCATTTATTTTTAAAGAATGTTTTTGACATCTTCAGGATGAATTTAAGCTAAGTAAAAGTACGGGGTATTACAATATCTCCCTCTTGGGAACATTTTTCCTCGAATAAAACTGACTGAGATGGGAGAAATAATAGGCTGAAGTACATGCTGAACATGAACAATTGAAACATGATTTCATGACTGATATAACTGATAATCTGAATGTATTATGCTGAATATGCATATTTGATACATGAATAACGGACTTATAGCTGCATGACTGAATTACGGATAAGATGAGTTTCTAATTAAACTGAACATGCATATCTGATGCATGAATACATGACTGAACTGGCACATGAATTCATGACTGACTATGCAATGATAATTGATAATAAATTTATAATGGAATTCTGAACATGAACTGGACACAAAGTAGTAACTAAAATCTGAACATGAAACTGAAAGGCTTAAGGAAAGTTGTTATCTTGGGCTGAGTCTAAATTAGCGGAGAAGAGGTGAGGATACTTGGTACGCATGCCTGCTTCTGCTTTCCAAGTATCTCTCTCAACGGAATAATTCCGCCAAAGGACTTTGACTAGAGGGAATCCTTTGTTCCTCAGTCTGCAAGTCTAATAGTCAAGAATTTCGACCAGAATCTCTTCAAAAAAGAGGTTATTCTGAATATCTATGCTCTGAATAGGGACTACAACTGCTGGGTCACCTATGCACTTTTTGAGCAAAACTACATGGAAGACTGGATAAACTGAGGCTAGATCTGAAGGCAATTCGAGCTCATAAGCTACTTTGCCAAAGTGACTGAGAATTTTCAAGGGACCGATATATCGGGGACTGAGCTTTCCCTTCTTGCCAAATCTATTCACTCCCTTTATGGGAGAGATCTTTAGAAAAATATGATCACCAATCTCGAACTCAAGATCCTTCCTGCGCACACCTGCGTAAGACTTATGTTGGCTCTGAGTAGCCCAAAGTCTTTCTCTAATCAACTAAACTTTTTCTAAGGCATCGAATATTAAGTCAGGCCCTATAACTGAGGCCTTACTAACTTTGAACCAACCGACTGGAGATCTGCATCTCCTACCATAGAGTGCTTCGAATGGAGCCATCTTAATACTGGAATGATAGTTACTGTTATATGCAAACTCAATCAAAGGCAAGTGGTCATCCCAACTACCCTTGAAATCAATTGAACACACTCGCATCATATCTTCTAAAGTCTAAATGGTCCTTTCTGCTTGACTATCTGTCTGAGGATGAAAAGCAATACTGAGATGAACTTGGGTACCAAGACCCTTTTGGAATGCTTTTCAAAAATGAGAGGTGAACTGGGTACCTCTATCTGAGATAATAGATAATGGAACACCGTGGAATCTGACCAACTCTCTGATGTAGAGTTTGGCGTAATCCTCGACTAAATAAGAGGTATGGACTGGAAGTAAATGAGTTAATTTGGTCATCCTGTCTATAATGACCTTAACTGAAACATGCTAATGACGAGTACGAGGAAAACCCATCATGAAGTCCATGTTCACTTCTTCCCTCTTTCAAGTAGGAATATTGAACTCTTGCATGAACCCACTAGGCTTCTGATGTTCTATCTTAACCTGCTGACATGTAGAGAACTTAACCACAAACTCTGCCACATCTCTCTTCATCCCACTCCACCAATAGATCTCCTACAAGTCGTGGTACATCTTTGTGGCCCCTAGATGAATAGAGTAGGCGCATTATGCGCTTCTGCAAGAATTTGCTGCCTCAAGTCATCTATGCCAGGAACACACAGAAGACCCTGACAACGCAATACACTATCTCCCCCTTGGGAGAAAACCTTAACCTTCTAATCCTTGACTGACTTTTTCAACTTGACTAGACGGGGATCTCTATCTTACTTTTCTTTCACCTCAGAAACTAGAGATGATTCTGAACTACTCTGAACTCATACATCACCCTCCTCTGTATCGACTAAGCGAACACCTAGTCTGGTAAGCTGATGAACTTCCAAAGCCAACTTATTCTTACTGTCCTCAACATGAGCAACATTACCCATAGATAGTCTACTGAGAGCGTTGGCCACTATGTTGGCCTTGACCGGATGATAAAGGACACTCATGTCATAATCTTTCAAGATCTCTAACAACCTTCTCTGACGAAGATTTAGATCTTTCTGAGAAAAGACATACTGAAGGCTCTTATGATCTGTGAACACATCTACATGAACTCCATACAAGTAATGCCTCCAAATATTTAAGGTAAATACTACAGCTGCTAACTCAAAATCATGAGTCGGATAATTCTTCTCATGGGGTTTAAGCTGTCTAGAGGCGTAGGCTATGACCTTACCATGCTGTATGAGGACACAACCCAAACCTACTCTGGATGCATCATAATACACTATGAAACCATTTGAACTATCTAGAAGAGCCAAAACTGGAGCTGAGGTGAGTCGAGTCCAACTCCTGAAAACTCTTCTCTCAAAGATTTGACCAATAAAACTTGACTTTCTTTTGGGTCAATCTAGACATAGGGGATGAAATAGAAGAAAATCCCTCAACAAAATGTCTGTAATAGCCAGTCAAACCTAAGAAACTCCTGACATCTAATGGAGAGGCAGGTTTGGGTCAGTTTTTTACTGCTTCGGTCTTTTGAGGATCTACTTTAACGCCATCACTGGAAATGATATGACCAAGAAATGCTACTGACCTTAGCCAAAATTCACACTTACTAAATTTGGCTAACAACTGATGGGATCTGAGAGTCTGAAGTACAATTCTAAGATGTACTGCATGATCACGCTCACTGTGGGAATAGACAAAAATATCATCTATGAATACTATGATGAACATGTCCAAGTACTGCTTGAACACACGGTTCATCAAGTCCAAGAAAGCTGCAGGGGCATTGGTAAGATTAAAGGACATGACTAGGATTTTGAAGTGACTATACCAAGTTTGAAAAGCTATTTTGGGAATGTCAAATTCTCTAACTTTGAGCTAATAATAGCCTGATCTGAAGTCTATCTTACAGAAATAGCTTGCACCCTAAATTTGGTCAAACAAGTCATCAATTCTGGGAAGTGGATACTTGTTCTTGACCGTGACTTTATTAAGCTGACGGTAATCAATGCACATTCTGAGAGAACCATCTTTCTTGCGCACGAATAAGACTGGTGCACCCCACGGGGACACACTGGGTCTGATGAATCCCTTATCTAAGAGATCCTTCAACTGATCTTTTAGTTCTTTGAGTTTTGTTGATGTCATTCTGTATGGCGGAATAGATATAAGCTGAGTATCTGGAAGAAGATCAATGCTGAAGTCTATTTCCCTTTCAAGAGAAATTTCTGGAAGATCTTCGGGAAAGACATCTTAATATTCACTCATGACTGGTACTGATTCAAGATTGGGAGTCTCAGAACTAAAATTCTTAACATGAATAAGATGATAGACACATCCCTTAGATATCATTTTCCGTGCCCGAAGGTAGAAAACAAGTTGACTTCTGAAAGCTGAAGTACTACCCCTCCACTCTAGGACAGGTTTATTTGGAAACTGGATTTGTACTATTTTGTTTTTGCAGTCGACTGTGGCACTGCAGGAATAAAGCCAATCAATGCCGAGAATGACATCAAAATCAGTTATCTCTAATTTGACTAAGTCTGCTGAGGTGATTTTCTAAAATATCATAATCAAGAAGTTCCTGTATACCCATCGGGCTATGATGGTTTTACCCACTGGGGTAGATACTGAGAAGGGCTCTGCTAGAATTTCGGGACTGACTCTGAAATCAACTGCTATATAAGGAGTAACAAAAGAAAAAATAAGCTCCTAGATATAGCAAAGCGTAAACATGCAAGTGAAAGATCTATAACATACCAGTAACTACATCAGGATAATTTTTCTGATCTTTCCGAGACTGGAGAGCATAAATTCTATTTGGGCGTTGCCTACTAGTAGCACTGGAAGTGGCACCTTGCTATTTGGGCAACCGGACTAGGCTGAGGAATGGTTTTGCTGACCCTGATAACCTAACTGGGGACAATCTCTGACTCTGTAGCCTGGCTTGCCATATCCGTAAGAGATATCACTGCCAGCTCTACAAGTACCCTTGTGGTTCTTACCACAAGTCTGACAGAGGGGATTAGTTCTGGCACTGCTGACACTGCCTTAAGACTTAGATCCTAGTTCCCTATCTCTATTACCATCCCTGAACTTAGAAGATGGGACACTATCTAAAGAAGGAGATGGAATGAATGACTTAGGATAAAACTAAGAACGGTTCCCTCTATCAAACTTAGGCTGAGCAAAGTTGAAACTACCTATCCCTGCTCTCTTATTCTGCCTCTCTTTCATCTTAATCTTTTGCTCATTTATCTATTGAGCATGTGTCATAAGCCTGGATAAGTTCATGTCACTATTCAACATTGCCGACCTGCACTTATTGACCATACTATTATTCACCCTAGAAATAAACTTACTCATCTTGGCCCTGCTATCCGCAGCCACATAAGGAGAATATCTGGATAAGTGAGTAAACTTAAGAGAATACTCTTTCACGTCATGTTGCCCTGCCTGAGGTTGATAAATTCTAACACCTTAACTTCCCTCAGCTCTTGGAGAAAGAATCTATCTAAGAATACAGTGACAAATTCCTCCTACTCAATAGGCCCTGCATCAACTGACCTCTCTGACTTCTATTGTTTGAACCAAGTTTGAGCAACATCCTGCAACTGATATGCAGCTAGCTCAACACTCTCACTAGAAGTAACCCCCATGATATCCGTAACCTTCTGAACTTTGTCTAGGAACTCCTGAGGATCCTCTTCTGACTTAGACCCAAAAAAGGATGGAGGATTCATTTAGGTAAAGTCTCGAATCCTTTTTGCAACTAAATTGGCCACTGGGTTGGCCAGTACAACAGCTGGTCATTTATTCTGAGCAGCAACTGAATTAGCAAAAGTGGTGAATGCAGCCTTGAACTCTGCATGAGAAACGTGTTCGTCTAAGGGATCTGCTTGGACGGGCTGAGGAACTGACTGATTTCCATTTCTTCTTTTGGGAGGCATGTTCTATAGAAGAAAGGGAGAAACATATTAGACTAAGAGTTAAATTTAAGCTCACACTCACTGGCATGACATGAATACTGAAAGAAGGGAAACTATTCCTAAAACATCTCATAGCCTCTTACACATAACTGTGGCGTGCAACATACCCATGTACAAGACTCTAGTAGATGCGTATTTCAGACTTCCTAGGACTCTATTTAACCTTAGGCTCTGATACCAAGTTTGTAACGCCCCGAATCTGGTACTCGAAATGCTACACGGTGCTCATGACCCCGAAGGACCATAAGCTAACCCATGACTGATATTTGTACCTAAAAACTGCATAATATACTGTATAAATTTAGAAATAGTAGGATTAAACATGCCATAAGGTTCAAAACTAATAAACATCTGATAAAACCATATTTGAATAATGTGGTACGATAATACCAAAACTAAAACAATGTCTGAAAATATCTATTCTAAAAACACGTAGTCTAAAAGCCTCTAAACTGTTTGAATAAAGAGTTGATGGGACATGTCCCCAACTAACTCCAATTACTAAAATAAACTAAGTAATGAAGAAATAAAGTAATGATAATGGCCTCGAAGGATGAAGACTTACTGCTAACTCTGGCTGCTGAAACTAGAATGCTACTGATGCTCTGGAGCTCGTGCTTCATAACCTATGTTATAAAACACCATAGCGCAAATGCGTCTGTACATTTAAATGTACTAGTATTCAAGTAAGGTAGGCTGAATACAAAGGGTCCAAATGCATAAACAATACTAACTGGCTGAATAATATGAACGTGAGAATACATGCATGAATAGGTAATTGTGACTGAATTCGTGATAGTACTGACTACTGAGTCTGATTACTGATAGCATGAGTCACTGATAACTGATATAATTGATACTGAGTCTGATTACTGATAGCATGAGTCACTGATAACTAACATAATTGATACTGAGTGACTGTATCTGATAGTCTAGGTTCTAATGGAACTAACTGAGTTCTGTACTATTCTGAGTTGACTGTATCTGAAATTTCTAAAATTTTGAAAAACTATCTGAGTTTTATTACTGAGACTGTGTCTGAAACTATAACTATGGGAAGTAGTCATCTAATTGACATACCCCCTAATAATCTATTATAGTTGAGTTGGGGTCCAATTGTAACCCCAATTGGAAAGGTGTCAATACCGCACCACTAGTAAGGACAAGCTGTGAGTGACCTTCATCTGGCATTGTCCCCAAAAAAGAACGGTGGAACCCTCATCTGAAAGTGTTTATCCACCTCATAAAACCTCATCTGTCAGTGTTGATGTCTCAACCTATGTTGGCTACATAGTTCTAGAATGCAAGGATTTCTTCTAAGGATCACACCCTCAACTGTCAGTGTGTGTGTCCTCATCCTTGTGTTCACTCGATGCTAAATCCTACTCCCATCTGAATAGACACTGAACATGATTAAATGAACTTAACTGGACTGAGTTCATTGATTTCCATTGTCTGACGGAATACTTCTGAGATTACTGAAGTACTGAGCTTTTTGAGATTACAAGGATTACTGAGTTTACTGAGTTTTCCTGAGTCACATGACTGACTGAATTCTACTAACATGGATTGATTGAGGATATCAGGAAAACATGATGTTGGCTCTAGGCATACAGCTAAATTATCGAGTATTAGGTACCTCCAGGACTCGATAGCATAATATGTCAATCATGACACAAGCCTAAAAGCCCAACAATGGCAATATACTCACAATTTATTCATTAAAACATTTCAACAAACACTTGGGGTGTATCACTTGTACATGAATGGGGAAAACATAATTGCATACTATATCATGGCATTAATCCATTCTCATGGACAATTTATCAAATACTTGCACATAAACTAACTATGGCATGGTTTCTTCTCTTATTAGTTCACATAGGCAATTCATCAAGCACATAATGAACATAGTATATATAGACAATATTGCACAACAAGTAAACATCATGATTCAATTCTAATTTCACAATTCAAGGGATTAATCATGGGCTCACATGAATCTACTCATATAATAGCTAATTCCACTCAAAATTCATCACCAAACATGGATTAGAGTTCAATTGGTCATTATCAACATGAACAAAAGCAAACCCAACATGGGATTCATAAAAATCCATATACTTGAACTTTGAAAAAGAGATTCTTGATCTTCATGGCTAAAGGGACCCATGAATCAACACTTGACATACCTTGATTATAAGTTTCTTGAGGTTCTTGGAGAGATTCTCAGTATTGGCTTTGATTTGTTGAAAGCTAGGGTTTTGTTTCTTGAATGTTCTTAATTTGGGAAAAAAGTGAGTAAATAATGATTTGAAATATCTTTAGGGATTAAATCCCGTACTTGGACGAGTTAAAACCTTGGTAAAAGACCAATTTATCCCTGGAAGAAATATTTATTTTTCGTCAAAATCTCCCAATTTTGCAAGCTGGCGAGACGCAGTGCTATCACATCGTGTCTCTGGAATTTGAAAACTAAGAAATTGGGAGATGGCGCGATGCGGATCTATCGCATTGCCACTTTTTTTTCAACCTAGAAGTTTGGCGCAACGCGGAGTCATCACAGGGATTCACTTAAAAAAGGACAATTAGGATTTAGGAGCCCTCCGCGACGCGGTGTAATTGTGGAGTCTTACTGGAAACTAACAAACATTATTTTGTCTTATGGTGCGATGCGCCACTGGCAAAAATGATGGTGTTTTATGACTGAAACTTTAAATCGCCATAACTTCTTACCCGGTTATCGGATTTAAGTGAATTTGGTACAATGGAAAGCTTATTCAATTTCCCACACAACAAAAAGTCAAAATTTTGAAAATTCCACATATATAAAAGTGTATTCATCTTTAAAGCATGTATTTGACATCTTCAGGATGAATTTAAGATTGGTAGAAGTACGGGGTATTACAGACTCACTACTAGTCTGGCTGTTGAACGTCTGATCTACTAAGGATGCTCGGTAGCTCATATTTCTAAACCGATGGTATTTGGTATAAAATACCATAGCGCAAATGCATCAGTACGATTAAATGTACTGGTATGCAAGTGAGGTAGGTTGAATGCAAGGGTTCATATGCATGAACAATAATAACTGACTGATGACATGAACATGAACACTGAGAAATATATGCATGAATACATAAACTGGGACTGGGGTCGTGACAATACTAAATACTGATGTACTGACATCTGAGTTTACTACTACTGGGATGCTGAATAACTAAGTCTATTGATGATATGAATTACAGATTTTATAGGTAACCGATATATGAGGATACTGGTACTATATTACTGATAACTGATAACTGAGTATACTAATAGTAAAAAACTATCTTAGTTCTTTACTGGACAGGGTGATTGTATATGACAGTCTTGAATCTGAAGAACTATTTCAGTTGTAGACTGGGATGGATGACTGTATCTGATAGACCTAATTTTGATGAAACTAACTGAGTTCCATACTGAGCTGAGTGACTGTATCCGATAGTCCTGATATCTATAGAACCAAACTGAGTTCTATTACTGAGACTGAATTTGAAACTGAGATTATGGGAGGTAATCATCTAACCGATATGCCTCGAAATTGAACTGGTAGGGTCCAACCTATAACCCCAGTGGGAAGGGTATTAGTACCATGCCACGAGTAAAGACAAGCTGTGACTAAACCCTCTCTAATTGAAAGTGCTTCTATCAACCCCTCCTATAAGGAAAACTCAAAAGAGATGTATAGTCCTTTGACTCGTAGGGGTATATCTTGACCTACGCTGGCTACGTAGTTTTGGAATAGAAGGATTGCTTCTAAGGATCACACCCTCTACTAAGTGGCAGGTAAGCCCTCATCCTTGGGTTCACTCGGTATTGAATCCTACTCCCAGCTGAAAAGACACTAAACTGATTTAACTGAACTGAACTGTTATTGATCGTATTGTATAACTGATTTGAACTGGGTTCACTAAATTCCGTTAACTGAAGAAATACTACTGAGATATGATAACTTACTGGGATTGCTGAGATTATAAAGATTATAAAGATTACTGATATTACTGAGATCACTGAGGTTACTGAGATTACTAAGGTTACTAAGTAGGACTAGACTGATACTGAATTCACTGAATTTTTCCTGAGTCATGAGACTGACTGAATTCTAATGATCATGGTTTGACTGAGAGTATCATGAAAACTAACACTGGCTAGGCACACAGCTAAATTGTCGGGTACAAGTACCCCCAGGACTCAATAGCATGAAACTGACAAGACTTGACACTTCTTGAACACATGACCAATATCAACAATTCATCATACAATAAGTTGGAGATTTCATGAAGCACATGGTCATCATAATGTTGTATGTAGATATGAATGCATATAATTATGTTATAATTTCATACTCTAACATCATGAGCATTCCAACAAACATCTATAATACACATCAATAGCATGCAAGTCATTTGAATATAAGGGTAAAACATGTATTTATTGTTTGGGTCACAATAAAGCTATAATGCATAATTTCTATTCTCTTAGTCATTTTATAAAATACCTTACATGCACCACTTAGGCCATAGGCATAATCATCAAATTAACACACCATAACCAACTAAGTTCATAGTTTTCGACTTGCATGCTAACATAGTTTCATAAAACAAATAAAGATTCCAACTTGAGAATCGTAAAACAAAAACCACATAAAAATAATCAATCCATAACATGAGTATCAGAATTCATAGTTTAAAACTTAATTCTTGGGATTCATGGATAAAAGGAATCGATGAATGAACACTATGCATACCTTAGTTCTTAATTATACAAAGATTGACGGAGAGATTCTTAAATTTGAGTATTGAATTTGAATCCTTAATTGAAAATCCTAACTCGTTCTTGAGAGAAACATGAGAGAAACACTATATTTTGGTTGAATTGGGGCTAAATACCATTTTTTAGACTTATATAGGGGTGGGAAATTGACCCTATTGCCCTTAAAAAATACGGACATTTGATGACTGAAACTGGGTATCGACGCTACTATCGATTCGGCGCATCGATGACATCGATAAGATAGTCGATGCATCGCGCCATCATCGTGTTGAGTCTTAGTACTTTGACCCTAGCAACCTACGATAATATCAACCAACGCAATTGGCGACGCGGCGCGCCAAGATCGCATTGGTCCACTATTTTGGGCTTCCGAACGTGGTCTAAACGAGTTTTAAAAAATTCAAAACTTGTCTGGGAACACCTATTGACCTTACTGGTCATGAATAAGCAAGAATACGGACCATTAAAGGACATTAAAGTCACAAAATGAGATTGTAAACTTTCGAAGGCTAAAATAAACTAAGTCTGGAAACTTAGCTAGAACCTTCTAAGAATGGGACCCCCTTAACAAGCATAAATGGACTGAATTAAGCTTAGGATTTTATGGGGTCTTACAGTTACACAAGAGATAGGGGAGATAAAACTTTTATTAGAGAGGGAAATAAAGAAAATAAAATTTTTCTTCTGACCTTCCCTAATAAATGAATGTCTTATATATAGAAAAGAAAAAGCAAAAAGAATCTATGCACAGTAATAATGGGTCCCACATTCGGGTCCCTATGCACAGTGGATCTACTATGTAAATATTAAAAATGATCCAACATCCAGGTCCCATACATCATGAAAGTTTTTTTAGGTAGACTTCTTTCCAAACATCTTTTCTTCTTTCTTCTTTAGTTCGCGGAGAAATTCCTTCGTTCTGGATATGGCTTCCTCATTCAGGGTATCTCCTAAATCAATTGGCTGGGAGTCGTGAACATCTTCCATAATATCTTCCGCAATATCATTGCCGTTATAATAGTGATTATCATTTTCAGAGAGAAAATGAGTGTAAAAGTTTATTTTTCACTTAAGTATTCTCTGGACAAAAAATCAGGCAGAGAATTATCAATTCCCTTTTTATACTGAATTTCAAAATTAAAAGGGGCTAATAGAGCTTGCCACCTTGCAAATATTAATTTTGAAGCATCATGTCTAAAACCTTTGCCAAACATATACTTCACCGATTGAGCATCAGTTTTAATCAAAGAAAAATGATTATATAAATAGTCCTGAAACTTAAGAACGCACTTAACAATGGTTAACATTCCATGTGCAACCGTTGCATACTTTTTTGACTATCAGTCCATTTTCCAAAATGAAATCGTAACAATTCTTCAATATTATTATGGGGATTCACTTGTTTAAGTATTCCTCCATAACCAACAATAAAGGCATCAGTTTCAATAATATTTAGCCAAGCAGGGTTAGCTAAAGTTAAGCAAGGCAAAGATTTTACACGTTGCTTAATGCATTTTACAAGATTTATATGGCTATCAGTCCAGGGACCTTGAAATCTCTTTTTTAATCTATCATATACGGGAGCTAAATCTGTTGACAAATTCTTATAAAATGGTGATATATAATTCAAACTCCCTAAGAATCTTTACAATTGGGTTTAATCAATGATAACATGAGGAAATTTATTAGCAAAATCAATAGAACGCTGAATAGGAACTATCTTCCCTTGACAAATATTGTGACCTAAAAATCTAATACTTGTCTGGAACAAACCCAATTTTGGTTTAGATATCACTAAACCATTTTGTATCACAATATTTTTAAACATATCAAGATGTTTAAAGTGTAATTCTAATGTTTTTGAAAACACCAGAATATCATCAATATAAACAATAATGAAATCTATATGTGGATTGAAAATGTCATTCATTATTTTCTGGAATTCAGAAAGAGCATTTTTCAATCCAAAAGGCATCACATTCCGTTCAAATTGACTGAATGGGACATTGAAAGCAGTTGTATAAGTGTGCTCTCTAAATATCTAAAATTTCCAATAACCAGATTTTAGATCAAATTCAGAAAATATATTGGCATCAAATAATCTGGACAATAAATCTTTTTTATTTGGAATAGAGTATATAATCCATTTCAAACATTTATTAAAAGGTTTATAATTAATTACTAACCTCGGCATACCACGTTGTTTTTCAGCCGTATTATTCACATAAAACGCAGTACAAGACCATGGTGATTTAGAATATTTTAATAGACTCTTTTGTAAGAGATTATCAGTCTCTTTTTTTGCAGAATTCGGCTAACTCTAAATTCATTTGGTAGGGTCTTCATTTCATTGGGACTTGTCCTTGCAGAAATCATCTTCATATGGAAGAGTTACAATATGCTTTTTATAATTCCAAAAAGCATTGGGGTGATCAGCACATATATCAGCAATCACTTGTTCAGAGATTATTTGTATTTTCTCTTGTATCTTATCAAATTTGATGGTATCACCAATATTCATGCTAAACATTTCAAGCTGTAAAAAGTTCACATGTTTTTGCTTCATATCAATTAAAGCATTTATATCCCTAGTTATTGGATCTGTAACAAAGGGATAAGATATTTCCTTATTTTTATAAGTAGCAGTAAATCCTTTAGCTTCAATATGAGTATAAAGATAAATTACATTTATAAAAGGGGTGCCAAGTATAATTGGGGGATATAATTGATTTTGTACCAAAAATAAGAAATGCGGAATGCAAACCTTATTTCGGCAAATGTATGCATTAGGAAGTTTATAATTAATATCAAGAGAATGACCAAATACAGACTTAACAATATGTGTAGTCTTTTGAAAATATCTGGTTTGAATCAAACCTTCTTGAATGCAACTAACATCAGCAACACTATCAATTATGGCAACATTAGTTACAGAGAAATCATTTTCAATTAATATAGTGCAATTTATATGCCATTTATGAGCTGTAACAATTTGCATCATGCCCAAAAAATAATTATTTTTTGCATCAAAATTTTTTACAATATCATCGTCTTCTTCTATATTGCACATTTTTTCCTTCCCTTAGAAGAAACATCATTGTGAAAATATCTTTCTCAATTTTTATAATCCTGTGATCATAAATCATTTGATTTTTCTTCAGAGATATAATCTTTTTTTTTTTCAGATTTTCAACCTCAATTTTTAAATCATTGGAAGGTGTATCTTTGCTAGGTAATTGACTTATAGCAAGGCATATATTAACCTCAGTAAAAGAATAAGGCATGTAATAATCATTATCAGTACTCCAAGAAGTATGAGTGCTATTAGCAATTTTAAAAGTACTAGGGGCGCTATCAGCAGATTTTTTAGTAGCAATAGTAATGATTTTTTCATGAAGTTTTTCATCAGAAACTTCTTTTAATAACTCAAGAATGCTATCAGCGGTGAGGGTTTGAACATTCAAATCTAAATCTTCAAACTGTGATTTCAATTTATAAAAGGTTTCTCCACAAACACAATTATAACCATTGCAATTAGCACAAATATTAGCATGATCACTATCGGATATATTAGGCAATTCAACATCATTTTCAGATTCAGAATCACAATCATAATCGGACTCAGAACCAGAAGTGTATAACAAATCAAAAACTTGATCATGAATATCATCAGCAAGACCTAAAGACTTAAGCTTTTGGAGCTTGCAGTTAAGAGCAATATGCCCAAAGTTAGCACATCTGTAACACTTAATTTTGGCGAGATCGCGCTTAGACCTATTTTTTGTAAATCTAGTGGACTTACATTAGGCTTTTAAAATGTCACGATCTTCTTTAGATCTATGCCTAGATCTATTCTTCTTATAAGGTTTATTAGACTTAGAACATCTTTGACCCTTTTCCTGAGAAGTAAAGCCGGTTTATCCATACCAAATTGCTCAAAAAAATTTCCTAACTGGGATCTTTCTTTAATCTTATCAAGCTTAATTAGTCTAGCCAATTTTAACTCATTGCACAAAGCTAAACCTTGATGAGTACAGGTTGTTATCAGCTGACCATAGGTAAAATTTTCATAGGATATTTCACCATAGGAACCCGAGCCCAAAACTCCTTTCTAACCTTTTTAGCAAATAGAGGAGGAAGACCATCTATGAACTTTGACTTCTAATGTGTATACTTACTTCCGGGTAAATCCATGACCCTGCTTAGAAAGGTATCTTTATACCATCTAAATTCTCCTAAGGTCCTACATCTAAGACAATTTAAAAGTGTTCAAGTATTCTCATATTGATTGGTAAATCTACCACCAAAATGCTCAATAATAGTAAGCATAAGAGTATAAACAACATCTTCTCAATTAGTAGGTATTGCTCTTCCTAGGTTATCAACACCTTCGGTTGAATTCCTAGCTTTGAATATAGCATTTCTTTTATCATTATCCAAGAAATTATCCCACCAGCAACGAAGTTGGCCAGTAAAACCAGCAACAATCATTTTATAAATAGTTGCATCTATACGTCTTTGACGATTCTCGGTAGATGCAGTAGCTTTTGCTATAGTAGAATATATTAACATTCGATGAACAAGGATAGATAATTGTCTTTCAAATAAGCTATCCAAGTTCTATTCATAAATTTAATCTCCATTATACGACGTATTAGTCTAATTCCAATCTTTTTCCTCTATCAGAACATCTTGAGGAGTTGGACACAGATAATAGTTAGAAGTCATGCAGGGTATCTCAGCATATTTTTTCCCTGGTTGCTTCCTAACCATACCTCTGAGCTTATTAAGTTCAGAGTAGATTTTATTTCCCGTATCTGGAGTAGATTCTATGCTATCAACAAAGGCATTAGACAAATCAATGTGTTTGATATTTAAACCGAAAATTTTTTTATTAAGTAATTTTTCTACTTCTTCTATAGGAGATAATTTTTCAAATCCCTCAATATCTAGAGGTCTCTGAAATGAGGCCTAGTTGTCAAGTCTTCCTTCTTACTTTCCGAAGTGGAAGCAATATCAGATGACTTTAGACTAACTCTAAGCTTTTTTACCATCTTAATCAATTCATCAAGTTTTTCATCAAGACAAGAAATATGTTCTCCCCAAACTTTCACATAAAGACTCAAATAATTGTTCTAAGCAATTAGATCATTTATTTCTGCAACAGTTACTTTACCAATTTAATTATCAATGAATTTTTGGAATACAGAAAAAGTAACACAGTATTATTAGGCAATACAAAAGGCGATTGAGAGGGTAAATTGTTTGAAGAATATTACCACTTATATCTTGATAAAATCTTTCCAACACCATAACATATAATGGAAAATATGTGGTTATAAACCACGGCACAAAGCACACAATCTGATTATGCAATGCACACTTCTCATAAAATTCTTGAAAAATATTATTTAGTTTGTCTAGATTATAAGTCTCAAAGAACCAAATTCTAAATCGATTTCATTTTTTATTAAAAAATTCTTTTTTAATATAACTCCTTGCCTGGGAACCAGGACTAAAATCAATTTGGTGTGGAACCATATTAAATATTGTTAACATCAAACTCCATTTCAGAAGGAGTAGGGTTATCCCTATCAGAGGTATTATCACTATCTTGAACAATATTTATTTTAGGCTTGATTTTAATCTTTTCTACAAGGCGTGTAGATACAGGTATAGATGCAGAATCAATAGTATGTATAGATGTTGCATGATTCCTAGCTGGACCATAAACTGGTTCAATAGGAGATATATGATGCATAACAGGTAATAATTTTGGCATAGAAAATGAATGTCGGGTACAAACCGTGGATTTGCTGTCAAATTAAAGACAAATCCTTCCATCTGTATATTGAGTTACATAGGATAACTCAAGAGTTTATCACATCATCCATGACTTGATTCATAGATATAACCAAATTTAAGATCCATGTTTCAAGAAATTCAATTTTATCCATCTTATAGGTCTTCTCGAGGTGACCTTGGATCTTGCAAAGTTTGTTTCGACCAATAAGGTCTGATTTGATGCATCATCTATTAGTTTGCATCTTGGGTTCAGAGTAGACAATAATATGTAATAAATTCTATAAGAAATACAAATTAACTCAGAACCAGGGGCTTAATTATATCCATGAGTTTTTATATTTAAAGTCAAGGCATCAAGAATATTCACATCATTCAAAGATAATTGCAAATTTGGATGTGTGTTAAAATATAGTGGACCATAGGCTACAGTGGATTCAATTGAACCCATAAGAGACTGCCTGAAATTTAAATTTCTAGCATCCCGAAGTGCAGCTAGAAATGTCTCTGGTAAACCTTTAAGAGTTAAACATTTAAATGCAATTTGCACCATTTCTATATGCATAAAATTATAATGACATTTTGAATGGTTTGTTATATACTTCTAGTTCTGAGTCCGATTATAATTATGATTTTGAATCTGAAAATAATGTTGAATTGCCTAATTCATCTGATAGTGATCATGCTAATAATTGTGCTGACTACAATGGTGATAATTATGTTTGTGATGAAACTTTTTATAAATTTCAATCACAGCTTGAAGATTTAGATTTGAATGTTCAAACCCTCACTACTGATAGTGTTCTTGAGTTATTAAAAAAAGTTTCCAATGAAAAACTTTATGAAAAAATTATTACTATTGCTACTAAAAAATCTGATGATAGCGCTCCTAGTACTTCTAAAATTGCTGATAACACTCACACTACTCGGATTACTGATAATGATTATTACATACCTTATTCTTTACCTGAGCTTAATAGATGCCTTGCTATAAGTCAATTACCCGACAAAGATATATCTTTCAATAATTTAAAAATCGAGGTTGAAAACCTGAAAAAAGAGATTATATTTCTGAAGCAAAATCAAATGATTTGTGATCACAGGATTACAAAAATTGAGAAAGATATTTCTCACAATGATATTTCTTCTAAAGAAAAGGAAAAAATATCCAATATAGAAGAAGAAGGTGATATTGGCAAAAAATTTGATTTAAAAAATAATTATTTTTTGGGCATGATGCAAATTTTTACAGCTCATAAATGGTATATAAATTGCACTATATTAATTGATAATGATTTCTCTATAACTAATGTTGCCATGATTGATAGTGGTACTAATGTTAGTTGTATTCAAGAAGGTTTGATTCCAACCACATATTTTCAAAAGACTACACATATTGTTAAGTCTGCATCTGGTCATTCTCTTGATATTAATTATAAACTTTCTAATGCATATATTTGCCGAAATAAGGTTTGCATTACGAATTTCTTCTTTTTAGTAAAAAAATCAATGATATACCTCAATTATACTTGGCACCCCTTTTATAATTGCAATTCATCGTTATACTCACTGATGCTAAAGGATTTACTGCTACTTATAAAATTAAAGAAATATCTTACCCTTTTGTTATTGATCCCAGTAACTAGGGATATAAATGCTTTAATTGATATGAAGCAAAAACATATGGACTTTTTACAGCTTGAAATGTTTAGCATGAATATTGGTGATACCATGAAATCTTCTAAGATACAGGAGAAAATAAAAATGATCTCCGAACAAATGATTGATATATAGGTGGATCTTTCCCCAGAAGAGGAGTATCTTCCTTTGCCTCTACCTTTTTCTTTGCCCATTTACCAAGGTGGATCTATAGTCATGTTGCACACAATAGATTAGTCAAATAAATCAATATCAATCCAATCAATTTCATCTCTAATTTCTTCATAATTAAAGACAGCAAATTCAACTTCAATTATTGAATGTATGATTTTTTCAAGAATAAGCATATGCATATCTGCGTTCATAGGGATTACCTTTATAATAGTGATTATCATTTTTCAGAGAGGAAATGAGCGTAAAAATTTATTTTTCACTTAATTATTCTTTGGATAAGAAATCAGGTAGAGAATTATCAATTCTCTTTTTATACTGAATTTCAAAATCAAAAGGGGATAATTTAGCTTGCCACCTTGCAAATATTAATTTTGAAGCATCATGTTTAAAATCTTTGTCAAACATATACTTCACCGATTGAGCATCAGTTTTAATCAAAAAAAATTTATTACATAAGTCGTCCTGAAACTTAAGAACGCATTTAACAATGGTTAACATTTCATATGCAACCATTGCGTACTTCTTTTGACTATCAGTCCATTTCTCGAAATGAAATCGTATCAATTCTTTAATATTATTATAGGGATTCACTTATTTAAGTATTCCTCCATAACCAACATTTAAGTCATCAGTTTTAATAATTTTTATCCAAGAAGGGTTAGCTAAAGTTAAGCAAGGCAAAAATTTTACACGTTGCTTAATAAGGTAAAAGAATATTTCCATACAGTCATTAAGCTATTTGAAATTCTTTTATATCTAGGTTGGTGCCTCGGTTGGCTTTTCGATAAGGCTCTCCGATATTAGTTAATAGGTATGGTTGGCATGGCGGATTACCGCCCGCCTATCTGATCCTGTTAAATGGTATCAGAGCCTAGGAACTTTCATAGTAATTATGTAATAAGATCTGAAGTCTTTGGCATATATATGAACTTTTTCAATATGGATATGGGGGAAGTTAGTACTAAAAGTGTAAAATTTGAAGATGTAGCTATACATCTAAATCTTGATTTATTAAATAAATGGACTATCCCCAAGGTGGATATAAAAACCATTTATGAATATGATTTTTTTATAAGGTGCTTTATAAGCAAATTATTAAAACTACTGAACTGTCTTTAGCATTAAATGTGGATGAGCATACTATTAGATTATTAAATAAATATGATATTGAGATGTATAAACGTCATTATAATTTTATGCATATAGAAATGGTTCAAATTGCATTTAAACGTTTGACTCTTAAAGGGTTACCAGAGACATTTCTAGCTGCACTTCGGGATGCTAGAAATTTAAATTCCAGACAGTCTCTTATGGGTTCAATTGAATCCACTATAGCCTATGGTCCAGTATATTTTAACACACATCCAAATTTACAATTATCTTTGACTGATGTGAATATTCTTGATGCCTTGACTTTAAATATAAAAACTCATGGATATAATTATTCCCTTGGTTTTGAGTTAATTTGTCTTTCTTATAGAATTTATTACAAATTATTGTCTACTCTGAACCCAAGATGCAAACTGATAAATGATGCATCAAATCAGACCTTGTTGGTCAAAACAAACTTCGAGAGATCCAATGTCACCACGAGAAGACCTATAAGATGGAATGAAATTGAATTTCCCAAAACATGGATCTTAAATTTGGTTAATTCTCTAAATCAAGTCACGGATGATGTGACAAACTCTGAGTTACCCCATGTAACTAAGAATCCAGATGGAAGGATTTGTCTTCAATTTGACAACAAATCCACGATTTATTATCGATATTCTTTTTCTAAGCCAAAATTATTGCCTGCTATGCATCATATATCTCCTATTGAACCAGTTTGTGATCCGTCTAGGAATCGTGCAGCATCTTTATATACTATTGATTCTGAATCTATACCTGCATCTACACGCCTTGTAGAAAAGATTAAAATCAATCCTTGAATAAATATTGTTCAAGATAGTGATTAAATCTCTGATAGGGATAACCCTACTCCTCTGAAATTGAGTTTGATGTTAATAGTGTTTAATATAATTCCACACCAAATTGATTTTAGTCTTGGTTCCTAAACAAGTAGTTATATTAAAAAAGAATTTTTTTATAAGAAAATGAAATTGATCTAGAATTATTTGTTCTTTGAGACTTATAGTCCAGACGAACTAAATAATATTTCTCAAGAATTGAGGTTGAGGTTGATAGATGCCTTGATATAAGTCAATTACCCGGCAAAGATACATTTTTCAATGATTTAAAAATTGAGGTTGAAAACCTGAAAAAAAAATTATATCTCTAAAGCAAAACCAAATGATTTGTGATCACAAGATTACAAAAATTGAGAAAGATATTTCTCATAATGATGTTTCTTCCAAAGGGAAGGAAAAAATGTGCAATATAGAAGAAGACAAGGATATTGTAAAAAATTTCGATGTAAAAAATGATTATTTTTTGGGCATGATGCAAATTGTTACAACTCATAAATGGTATATAAATTGCACTATATTAATTGATAATGATTTCTCTGTAACTAATGTTGCCATGATTGATAGTGGTGTTGATGTTAGTTGCATTCAAGAAGGTTTGATTCCAACCAGATATTTTTAAAAGACTACAAATATTGTTAAGTCTGCATCTGGTCATTCTCTTGATATTAATTATAAACTTCCTAATGCATATATTTGCCGAAATGAGGTTTGCATTACGTATTTTTTATTTTTGGTAAAAAAATCTATTATATCCCCCAATTATACTTGGCACCCCTTTTATAAATGCAATTTATCCTTATACTCATATTGAAGCTAAAGGATTTACTGCTACTTATAAAAATAAGGAAATATCTTACCCTTTTATTATAGATCTAGTAACTAGGGATATAAATTCTTTAATTGATATGAAGCAAAAACATGTGAACTTTTTAAAGCTTGAAATGTTTAGCATGAATATTGAAGATACCATGAAATCTGCTAAGATATAGGAGAAAATAAAAATGATCTCCAAACAAATGATTGTTGATATATGTGCTGATCACTTCAATGCTTTTTGGAATCGTAAACAACATATTGCAACTCTTCTATATGAAGACGATTTTTGCGAGGACAAGATCCCAATGAAATCAAGACCTTGCCCAATAAATGTTGAGTTAGTCGAATTCTACAAAAAAAAGATTGATAATCTCTTACAAAAGGGTCTAATAAAATATTCTAAATCACCATGGTCTTGTACTGCGTTTTATGTGAATAATGCAGCTGAAAAAGAACATGGTATGCCGAGGTTAGTAATTAATTATAAACCTCTTAATAAATGTTTGAAATAGATTAGATACCCTATTCCAAATAAAAAAGATTTATTGTCCAGATTATTTGATTCCAATATATTTTCTAAATTTGATTTAAAATCTGGTTATTGGCAAATTTAGATATTTAAAAAGCACACTTATAGAACTGCTTTCAATGTCCCATTCGGTCAATTTGAATGGACTGTGATGCCTTTTGGATTGAAAAATGCTCCTTCTGAATTCCAGAAAATAATGAATGACATTTTCAATCCACATATGGATTTTATTATTGTTTATATTGATGATATTTTGGTGTTTTCAAAAACATTAGAATTACACTTTAAACATCTTGATATGTTTAAAAATATTGTGATACAAAATGGTTTGGTAATATCTAAACCAAAATTGAGTTTGTTCCAGACAAGTATTAGATTTTTAGGTCACAATATTTGTCGAGGAAAGATAGTTCCTATTCAGCGTTCTATTGATTTTGCTGATAAATTTCCTGATGTTATCACTAATAAAACTCAATTTTAAAGATTCTTAAGGAGTTTGAATTATATATCCCCATTTTATAAGAATTTGTCAACAGATTTAGCTCTCTTATATAATAGATTAAAAAAGGGCTTTCAAGGTCCCTGGACTAATAGCCATACAAACCTTGTAAAATGCATTAAACGTGTAAAATCTTAAGCAACGATTGCACATGAAATGTTAACCATTGTTAAATGTGTTCTTAAGTTTCAGGACGATTTATATAATCAAAGTTTTTTTATTAAAACTGATGTTCAATCGGTGAAGTATATGTTTGACAAAGATTTTAAACATGATGCTTCAAAATTAATATTTGCAAAGTGGCAAGCTCAATTAGCCCCCATTTGATTTTGAAATTCAGTATAAAAAGGGAATTGATAATTCTCTGCCTGATTTCTTATCCAGAGAATACTTAAGTAAAAAATGAATTTTTACACTCATTTCCTCTCTAAAAAAATTATAATCATTATTATAAAGGCAATCCCTTTAAACGCAGATATGCATATGCTTATTCTTGAAAAAATCATACATTAAATAATTGAATATGAATTCATTGTCTTTAATTATGAAGAAATTAGAGAAGAAATTGATTGGATTGATATTGATTTATCTGACTAATATATTATGTGCAGCATGACAAAAGATCCATCCTGGCAAATGGCCTGAGGAAAAAGTAGAAGCAGAGGAAGATACTCCTTTTCTGGGAAAAGATTCACCCCTCATCATCACAGCCGCAGGAATCATATACTTCATCATCAAATACCCCAGTGATACAAAGGGAAAATATAAGTTTGATAAATTTCAAGATTCCGCAGATAGGTGAATCTTTTTCACAATCGATCCATCTAGAAGATATTCCGGAGGATCATTCATTATATTGTAATACCCCGTACTATTTCCTAGATAATTTCATCTTAAGAATGTCTAAAATTAGCTTCTAAATTTAATGATGATTATTCCATCAGGAATTTTCAAAATTTTCCGTTTTTGTCATGTGAAAAATTCAATAAGCTTTCCATCTATATAAAATTCGTCCAAACTGATAACCGGGTCACAAGTTACGACTATTTCAAGTTCCCATCATAAAACGGTGCCATATTAATCAGTGGCGCGCCGCTCCACAAGAGGAAATGACATTTCGCAAATTCTAGTTGGGGTTTGCGATTATGGCGCATCGTGCCAGAGCCTAAATTAAAAATTGTCCTTTTCCAGTGTCCTAGCGTGATTTCCTCCGCGTCGCGCTAAAGTTCCAGGTCAAAAAAGAAGGTGCAATGTGATGTCTCTATGTCGCGCCATCCCTCAGTTTCTCAATTGTTAAATTCCAGAGACACGGCACGATAGCGCCGCGTCGCTCCAGGGGTTCAGTTCAGGAAAATTTCAGTAAAATTAAAAGACGCGTCCAAGGTTAAAAGGGTCAACTTCCCACCCCTATTTAAGCCCTTTCACATGTGATTTAACCACTTTTCATCCAAAATATCCTCTCTTCTCTGAAAAACCTCTCAAGAACAAGATAGGTTTTTCATAGAAAATCCAATTCCAAGAAAGTTTCACTGTCAATCTTCACAAAATCACGAACTAAGGTATGCATAGTATTCATTCATGGACACCTTTCGTCCATGAAGTTCAAGAATCGTTTTTCCAACTTTAAGTTATGGGTTTTCTTTATGATTTCATGATTGGGTTGTTTTTGTTTATGTTGATAAATGAGAAATTGAATTCTACTCCATGTTGGGTGATAATTTCTATGTGGGTTTAATTATTATAGATATAGATTCATGCAAACCTATGACTAAACCCTTGAATGATGAAATTAGAATGCGACCATGATGTTTAATTGTTGTACAATGATATTTACATGTACCATGCCTACAATATGTTTGATTTAATGCCTAAATGAAGGAAAAATGCCTAACTAGCATATTGTCATGAAATCCCCATGTATGTACAAACTTATGCCTATCACATGTTTGATGAAATGCTTCAGTAAATGCATTATGGTGATTATTATGTATTCAAGCAAGTCAAGATTTGTCAGTTACCTTCTATCGAGTCCTAGGGATACTTGTAGCCAAAACATTGGTTGTGTGCCTAGAGTCATGTCATGTTTTCACGATACTCTCAGTCCAACTATGATCCTTAGACTTCAGTCAGTCTTATGACTTAGGAAATATCCATGATCTCATAAAGTCAGTCAGTTGCCAGATATCAGTAGTATTCCGTCAGTCAACGGAATTCAGTAACTCAATCCATGTTCAATTCAGTAAATCATGTTCAGTTTCTATTCAGATGGGAGTAGAAATTCGCACCGAGTGAACGCAAGGATGGGAACTCACCTGTTATATGAGGGTGTGATTCTTAGAAGCAATTCTTGCATTCCAATACTAGGAAGACAGCATAGGTTGAGACATCATATCCTACTATATGAGGTGGCTTAGCCTGCTATATAAAGGTTACCACCGTTCTCACCAGAGTTACCTGTTATATTAGGGTCACTCACATGTTGTCCTTACTAGTGGCATAGATTGGACCCCAATTCAGCTAAAATGCATTATTTGGGGTATGTCGGTTAGATGACTACCTCCCACAGTCTCAGTATCAGTCTCTGTAAAAGAACTCAATAGTTCTTTAGATTTCAGGACAGTCAGATATAGTCAACTCAGATAAAGTACGAAACTCAGATAGTTCCATCAGATTCAGGACTGTCAGATACAATCACTCATGTTATTAGTTATATTCAGATTCAGTAATCATGTTATCACAGTATTAGTGTCAGTTGTTATGTCTCATGCATGCATTCTCACGCTCATGATAGTTAGTCAGTTATTATTATTGTTCATGTATATGAACCCCATGCATTCAGCCTACCTCACATGCATACCAGTACATTCAAAGTACTGACGCATTTGTGCTATAGTGTCTTATATCATAGGTTCAGAGATATAAGCTCCAGAGCAACAGTAGATTCCAGATATCTGTAGACAGAGTTAGAAGTAAGTCCTCATCTTTTGAGGACATGATTATTTTCCCTATTATCTCATTAATCAGTTTATTAGTTGGAGTTAGTTGGGAACATGTTCCATCAACTCCTTACTCAAACAGTTCAGTCAATTAGAGGCTTTCTAGACTATCATGTTTCAAACTTCAGTATGTTCAGTTTTATTTTGGACATTCTATTACCCCACACAGATATTATATCATTCAGATCATGTTCAGCATTGAACCTTATGGCTTTTTAGTGCATGTTTCTGCATTATTATGTCATATTATGTAGTATACAGGTACAAATATCAGTCATTTGTTAGCTTGTGGTCCTTCGGGGTCATGAGTACCATGTAGCATTCTAAGTATCAAATTTGGCGTGTTATAAACTTGGTATCAGAACCTAAGGTTCACTAGAGTCCTAGAAAGTCTGAAAGTCGCATCTAGTAGTCTTGTACATGGGTGTGTTGCACGCCACATTTATGTACAGGAGGCTATAAGATATTTTTGGAACAGTTTCCCCTCTTTCAGTATTTATGTCGTGCTAGTGAGCATAATCTTTAGTCAATCTCTCAGTCTAATCCATTTCTCCTTTTCTTCTACAGAAAATATGCCTCCTAAAAGAAGAAATAGAAATCAGTCAGCCCCTAGCCTGAAGATCCTTTGGGCGATCATGTTTCTCATACAGAGTTCAGGGCCACATTCTCTACTCTTGTTCAGTCAGTTGCCGCTCAAAATAAATGGTCAGCAGTCATTTCGGCCAACCCAGTGGCCAACTCAGCCACAGCTAGGATTTGAGACTTCAATCGAATGAATCCTCTATTCTTTTTTGGGTCTAAGACAGATGAGGACCCTTAGGAATTCCTAGATCAGGTGCAGAAGGTGACAGACATCATGGGGGTGACTACTGTTGAAAGTGCTGAGCTAGCTATATATCAGTTGTAGGATGTTGCTCATACTCGGTTTAAGCAGTGGAAGTTATATAAGGTAAATAATGCAGAGCCAGTTGAGTGGGAGGAGTTTGTGTCTGCTTCCCTTGATAGATTCTTTCCCCTAGATCTTAGGGAAGCTAAGGTATTAGAATTCATCAACCTTAGGTAGAACAATATGACAGTGAAAGAGTATTCTCTTATGTTTACTCAATTAGCCAAATATGCCCCTCATGTGGTTGCAGATAGCAGGGCAAGGATGAGTAAGTACGTTTTAGGGGTAAATAAAAGTGTGGTTAATAAGTGTAGATCCGCCATGCTGAATAGTGACATGACTTTACCCAGGCTTATGACTCATGCTCAGCAGATTGATGAGCAAAAGATTAAGATGAGGGAGAACCAGAATAAGAGGGTGAAGACAGGTAATTTCAACTTCACTCAGCCTAAGTCAGAACGAGAAAACCGTTCTCAGTTTCATCCTAAGTCATCAGTTCCAGCTCATTCTACAGCCAATGCTCTAGTTCTTAAGTTCAGAGAGGGTAACAAAGACAGAACGCTAAGCTCTAAGACCCAGGGCAGTATTAGCAGTGCCCGCACCTATCCTCTTTGCCAAACTTGTGGCAAGCACCATCAGGGTATTTGTAGAGCTGGCAGTGGTATTTGTTTCAGATATGGAAAGCTACGCCACGGAGTCAGAGACTATCCTTAGCCAGGTTCTCAGGGTCAACAGAATCGCTCCTCAGCTCAGTCCAATCGCCCAACTCAGCAGGGTGCCACCTCCAGTGCTACTAGTGGGCAACGCCCAAATCATTTCTATGCTCTTCAGTCCTGACAAGATTAGGAAAATGCTCCTGATATGGTTACCGATACGTTACAGATCTTTTATGTGCATGTTTATGCTTTGCTAGATCCAGAAGCTTCTTTGTCTTTTGTCACTCCTTATATAGCAGTCAATTTTGGAGTCACTCTCAAAATTCTAACAGAGCCCTTTTTAGTCTCTTCTCTAGTGGGTAAAACTATCATAGCCCGGCGTGTATACAGGAACTACCTGGTTATGATATTGTAGAAAGTCACTTCAGCAGACTTAGTCAAATTAGAGAAGACTGATTTTGACGTTATTCTTGGCATGGAATGGCTTCATTCCTGCTATGCCACAATCAACTGCAGAAATAAAATAGTCCAGTTTCAGTTCCCAAATGAACCTGTCCTTGAGTGGAAGGGTATTGTATCCGCTTTTAGAGGTCAGCTTGTTTCCTACCTTCGGGCAAGGAAAATAAAATCTAAAGGATGTGTCTATCATCTTGTTGGAGTTAAAGACACTAGTTCCAAAATTCCTAGCCTTGAATCAGTTCCAGTTGTAGGTGAATATTCAGATGTCTTTCCCAAAGATCTTTCAAGAATTTTTCCTGAAAGGGAAATAAACTTCAGTATTGATCTTTTTTTAGATACTCAACCTATCTTTATTTCACCATACAGAATGGCACTAGCAGAACTCAGAGAACTGAAAGAACAATTAAAAGATCTCTTAGATAAGGGATTCATCAGGCCTAACATTTCCTCGTGGGGTACTCCAGCATTATTTGCGCGCAAGAAAGATGGTTCTCTTAGGATGTGTGTAGACTACCGTCAACTTAATAAGGTCACGGTCAAGAACAAGTATCATCTTCCCAGAATCAATGACTTATTTGACCAACTTAAGGGTGCCAATTATTTCTCTAAGATAGACCTCCGATCCGGCTATCATCAGCTCAAAGTTAAAGAATGTAACATTCTAAAAATAGCTTTCCATACCCGGTATGGTCACTTCGAATTCTTAGTTATGTTATTTGGTCTTAATAATGCCCCAGCCGCTTTCATGGACTTGATGAACCATGTGTTCAAGTAGTACTTGGACATGTTCATTATAGTCTTCATAGATGATATTCTGGTCTATTCTCGCAGTGAGCGTATTCATGAAGATCATCTCAGAACAGTACTTCAGACTCTCAAAGATCATCAGCTATTTGCCAAATTTAGTAAGTGCGAATTTTTGCTAAGGTCAGTAGTATTCCTTGGTCATATCATTTCTAGAAATAGTATTAGAGTTGATCCTCAAAAGACCGAAGCAGTAAGAAACTGGTCTAAACCTGTCTCTCCATCAGATATCAGGAATTTTTTGGGTTTGGATGGCTATTACCGATGGTTTTTTGAGGGATTTTCTTCTATTGCATCCCCTATGTCTAGATTGAATTAGAAGAAAGTCAAGTTTCAGTGGTCATATCCTTGTGAGAAGAGTTTTCAGGAGTTGAAGACTCAACTCACCTCAGCTCCAGTCTTAGCTCTCCCAGATGATTTAGATGGGTTCATAGTGTATTGTGATGTATCCAGAGTAGGTTTGGGTTATGTCCTCATGCAGCATGGTAAGGTCATAGCCTACGCCTCCAAACAGCTTAAGCCCCATGAGAGGAATTATCCTACTCATGATCTTGAGTTAGCAGTCATAGTCTTTGCCTTGAAGATTTGGAGGCATTATCTATACGGTGTTCATGTAGATGTGTTCACTGATCATAAAAGTCTTCAATATATCTTTTCTAAAAAAAATCTCAATATTCATCATAAAAGGTGGTTAGAGCTCTTGAAAGATTATGACATGAGTGTCCTTTAACATCTGGGCAAAGCCAACGTAGTGGTTGATGCTCTCAGTAGACTATCTATGGGTAGTGTTGCTCATGTGGATGACAGTAAGAAGAAGTTATCTCAGGAAGTTCATCAGCTTGCCATACTAGGCGTTTACTTAGTCGATATAGATGAGGGTGATTTATGGGTTCAGAGTAGTTCATAATTATCTCTAGTTTCCGAGGTGAAAGAAAAGTAAGATAGAGATCCCAGCCTTGTCAAGTTGAAAAAGTTAGTTCAGGATCAGAAAATAGAGGTTTTCTCCCAAGGAGGAGATAGTGTTCTTCGTTGCCAGGGTCGTCTTTGTGTTCTAGGTGTAGATGACTTAAGCAGCGAATTCTTGTAGAAGCGCATGGTGCGCGCAACTCTATTCATTCAGGGGACACAAAGATGTACCGCAACTTACGAGAAATCTATTGGTGGAGTGGGATAAAGAGAGATATTGTAGAGTTTGTGGCTAAGTGCTCTACATATCAACAGGTTAAGATAGAGCATCAAAAGCCTAGTGGTCCTATGCAGGAGTTCATTATTCCTACTTAAAAGTAGGAAGAAGTGAACATGGACTTTGTGACGAGTTTGCCTCGAACTCGTCATCAGCATGATTCAGTCTGGGTCATTATAGACAGAATGACCAAATCGACCCATTTTTTCTAGTCCATACCTCTTATTCAGCCAAGGATTACGCCAAACTCTACATCAGGGAGTTGATCAGGTTGCACGGTGTTCCGCTATCTATTATCTTAGATAGAGGTACCCAGTTCACCTCTCATTTCTGAAAAGTATTTCAAAAGAGTCTTGGTACCCAAGTTCATCTTAGTACAACCTTTCATCCTCAGACAGATGGTCAAGAAGAAAGGACCATTCAGACATTAGAAGATATGCTAAGGGCGTGTGCAATAGATTTCAAGGGAATTTGGGATAACCACTTACCTTTGTTTGAGTTTGCATACAACAACAGCTAATATTCCAGTATTCAAATGGCTCCATTCGAAGCTCTCTACGGTAGGAGATGTAGATCTCTAATTGGTTGGTTCAAAGTTAGTGAGGCCTCAATTATAGGGCCTGACTTAGTATTCGATGCCTTAGAAAAATTCTAGTTGATTAGAGAAAGACTCCAGGCTGCTCAGAGCTGATAGAAATCTTAGTAGATATTCATAGAAAAGATCTCGAGTTTTAGATTGGTAACTATGTCTATCTAAATATCTCTCCCATGAAGGGAGTGAAGTGGTTCGGCAAGAAAAAGAAACTCAGTCCCCGATATGTCGGTCCCTTCAAGATTCTCTGTCGATTTGGCAAGGTAGCTTATGAGCTCAAATTGCCTTCAGATCTAGCCTCAGTTATCCAGTCTATTATGTCTCTTTGCTCAAGAAGTACATAGGTGACCCATCAGTTGTAATCCATATTCAGAGCATTGATGTTCAGAACACTCTTTCTTATGAAGAGATTTCAGTAGAAATCTTAGACTATCAGACTCATAGATTGAGGAATAGAGAAGTCCCTCTAGTTAAGGTTCTTTGGCTAAATCAGTCCGTCGAGGGAGCTACTTGGGAAGTAGATGCAGACATGCGTACCAAGTATCCTCACCTCTTCTTCGCCAACTCAGATCAAGCTCAAGGTAATAGTTCTCCTTAAGCTTACTCAATTTTATGTTCGGTGTTTATCACAAACTTGGTATGCAGCTTCATGCTCATGTTCCCATTAGAAACTTGGTATCAAGTACCATTGCATATTCAGTCATGCATGCATGTATCAATTCAGTTATGTAATTATGCATCAGACATGTATTCTCATTGTAAGAAACTTAGTTCTTCAGAACACTCAGTCATGCATTCATAAATCACTTACACATACATCAGATATGCATGTTCAATATTATATGGTCAGCTTGTCAGTCATGTCTGTCATAAGATCATGTTTTAGTGTTCATGTTTAGTATGTATGTCGGTTATCTTCTCCCCTCATCGCCAGTCTCATTCGAGGATGAATGCTCTTAAGGGGGAGATATTGTAATACCCCATACTTTTTCCTAGCTAATTTAATCTCAAGAATGTCTAGAATTATCTTCTAAATTGAATGATGGTTATTCCATGAGGATTTTTTAAGATTTTCCTTTATTGTCATGTGGGAAATTCAATAAGCTTTCCATCGATATAAGATTCATCCTCATTTGATAATCGGGTTAGAAGTTACGACTATTTCAAGTTCCCATCGTAAAACAGCTCCATATTAGTCAGTGGCGCGCCGCGCCATAAGAGGAAATCACATTTGGCAAATTCTAGTAGGGGTCCGCGATTATGGCGCGTCACTCCAGGGACTAAATTCAGAATTTTTCTTTTCCAGTGTCTTAGCGCAATTTCCTCCGCATCGCGCCAAAGTTCCAGGTCACAAAAGAAGGGGCAATGCAATGGCTTTGCGCCGCGCCATCCTTCAATTTCCCAGTTGTCAAATTTCAGTGACATGGCACAATAGCGCCGCATCGCGTCGCGTTGCGCCTGGAGTTCAGTTCGGGAAAATTTCACTGAAATTAAATGATGCGTCCAAGGTTAAAAGGGTCAACTTCCCACACCTATTTATGCCCACTAACACGTGATTCAACAACTTTTCACCCAAAATACGCTCTCTTCTCTCAAAAACCTCTCAAGAACAAGCTAGGGTTTTCATAGAAGATCCAATTCCAAGAAAGTTTCACCGTCAATCTTCACGAAATCACGAACTAATGTATGCATAGTGTTCATTTACGGACTCCTTTCGTCCATAAAGTCCAAGAATCTCTTTTCCAACTTTAAGTTATGGATTTTCTTTATGATTTCATGATTGGGTTGTTCTTATTCATGTTGATAAATGAGAAATTGAATTCTACTCCATGTTGGGTGATAATTTCTATGTGGGTTTAATTATTATAGATATAGATTCATGCAAACCTATGACTAAACCCTTGAATGATGAAATTAGAATGTGATCATGATGTTTAATTATTGTACAATGATGTTTACATGTACCATTCCTACAATATGTTTGATTTAATGCCTAAATAAAGGAAAAATGCCTAACTAGCATGTTGTCATGAAATCCCTATGTATGTACAAGCTTATGCCTATCACATGTTTGATGAAATGCTTCAGTAAATGCATTATGGTGATTATTATGTATTCAAGTAAGTCATGCTTTGTCAGTTTCTTTCTATCGAGTCCTGGGGGTACTTGTACCCAAAACATTAATTGTGTGCCTAGAGTCATGTCATGTTTTCATGATACTCTCAGTCTAGCTATGATCCTTAGACTTCAGTTAGTCTTATGACTTAGGAAATATCCATGATCTCATAAAGTCAGTCAGTTGCCAGATATCAGTAGTATTTCGTCAGTCAATGGAATTCAGTAACTCAATCTATGTTTAGTTCAGTAAATCATGTTCAGTTTCTATTCAGATGGAAGTAGAAATTAGGACCTAGCAAACCCAAGGATAGGAACTCACCTATTATATGAGGGCGTGATTCTTAGAAGCAATCCTTGCATTCCAAAACTATATAGCCAGCATAGGTTGAGACATCATAGCCTGCTATACGAGGGTAGATGAGGTGGCTTAGCTTACTATATGAGGGTTCCTACCATTCTCACTAGAGTTACCTGTTATATTAGGGTCACTTACATGTTGTCCTTACCAGTAGCGCGGTATTGACACCCTTCCAATCAGGGCATAGATTGAACCCTAATTCAGCTATAATACATCATTTGGGGCATGTCAGTTAGATGACTACCTTCTACAGTCTTAGTATCAGTCTCAGTATAAGAACTCAGATAATTCTTCAGATTTCAGGACTGTCAGATACAGTCAACTCAGATAAAGTACAGAACTCAGATAGTTCCATTAGATTCAGGACTGTCAGATACAATTACTCATGTTATCAGTAATATTCAGATTCAGTAATCATGTTATCACAATATTAGTGTTAATTGTTATGTCTCATGCATGTATTCTCACGCTCATGATAGTTAGTCAATTATTATTATTGTTCATGCATATAAACCCCATGCATTCAGCCTACCTCACATGCATACCAGTACATTCAAAGTACTGACGCATTTGCGCTATAGTGTCTTATACCATAGGTTCAGAGACACGAGCTCTAAAGCAACAGTAGATTCCAGATATCTGCAGACAGAGTTAGAAGTGAGTCCTCATCTTTCGAGGACATAATTATTTTCCCTATTATCTCATTATTCAGTTTATTAGTTGGAGTTAGTTGGGGACATGTCCCATCAACTCCTTACTCAGACAGTTCAGTCAGTTAGAGGCTTTCTAGACTATCATGTTTCAAACTTCAGAATGTTCAGTTTTGTTTTAGGTATTCTATTACCCCACACACATGTTATATTATTCAGATCATGTTCAGTATTAAACCTTATGGCCTTTCAGTGCATGTTTCTATCTTATTATGTCATATTATGCAGTGTACAAGTACAGATTTCAGTCATGGGTTAGCTTGTGGTCCTTCGGGGTCATGAGCACCGTGTAGCATTCCGAGTATCAGATTTGGGGCGTTACATATATGGATAATTTTAACCGCAAAGCAAGCAGATACGTTTGTTAACATTGCAAAAGAAAATGCTGATAGCAAACCGTATGAACAACTTGATAATAGAGAGTTGATAGTTCTTGTTGAAAACTTTGAAATTCAGAGACAAAATGATCCGTGGAAGATACTCCACAAATATTTAATTACTAACCTCTATTTTGCAGGAGAGTATTATAAGACTCGAACATATTATGAAATAATTCTATTATCCACAGAAAGTGCAGATATTGAATATTTCCAGGCTCATGATGGAGAACCAAATGTGCATGGGTTCTAAAAATGTGTTATAAAAAAGATCATTACCCTTGGAGATTGGGGTACAACCTCTACGGCAAAAATGCAAATATTACTGAAAGGTTCCAAAATCAATTTTACATATTGAGAAATATTCAGGCCTTCTCCGACATATTATATTCAATAATTATAAGCATAAAAATGCATGGTTCATAAAGATTTGTGCGAAGATATTCGATGAACCAATCTCTAACTGGTTCATTAATTGATGGGCATATCATGGCCTAACTGTTCAGATATTACCGGATATATTTCTAAAACTCTACAAAAGATGGACAAATGTGTCCCCATTTCTGACTGAGTTATACCACTCAGATCATGTATGCAATTTAGACAAGATTGACCAGATGTACTTCTATATTGAATTCTCCATTCCATGGATTCACAAATGGAATGTTGAATTTGGATTTACTAAAGAACAAATACCTTGTATATATAGGGTATTTTATAATAACTTCTGTGATAAGCTGATGCGCAAACATCTCACAACTAAGAAATTAAATGGTCAAGAACTCTTGGATACTATAGACAATAAAATTCAAGATTATATTAATGCTCCTCAGAAAAATATTGTTGAGGATAAAATTTTAAAACATATCTCCAGAAGGATCGTTGTTTATGATGGAGATAGAATAAAGATGATAGAACAATATCTGAAAGAATTTTGAAAAAATTTGATGAAAACTGTCGAACAACATTCAGATACTTCTATGAAGAGTATCACCGGTGATGATATTGCGGAAGATGTTCATAACTCCCAGCCAATTGATTCATGAGATACCATGAATAAGGAAGCTATAGCCAGAACAGAGGAATTTCTCCGCAAACTAAAGATGAAAAAAACAAGATGTTTGGAAAGAAGTCTGCCTGAAAAAACTTTCATGATGTATGGGACCTAGATGTGGGACCCTTTTTACTATTTACACAGTAGATCCACTGTGCATAGGGACCCGGATGTGGGACCCATAAGTACTGTGCATAGATTCCTTTTTCTTTTTCTTTTCTATATATAGGACCTTCATTTGTTAGGGAAGGTCAGAAGAAAAATTTTATTTTCTTTATTTCTCTCTCTAAGAAAAGTTTGCTCTCCCCTCTCTCTTGTATAACATAGTTCAAGGTTTGAATAAAAGGACTGACAACCGCTGTTATTTACTATTCCGGCCTTGCATCCGGCCAGTCTTAAGGTATTTACTTCTTTAATTTTAACATACTTTAATACTTTCTTCCCCTCTCCAGTCGTGACTATGTCCGGCTAAAAACTTTTTATATTTATGCCAGAGATCTAACTTCTCTTACTTAGTAACTATGAAAGATCCAGACTCTATCAAAATATGAAGGAATTTTTCTATAGTTTCTTGACTTGGTTCCGAAATAGTTGGTACAGTCAAAATTAGTACTGCTTATGGTGGCTTTGTCTTAGTGACTTCGTCTGGCAAGCTGTGACTTTTAAGTCTGTGATAATGAAGAAAAAGGCGTCTCTCTTCACGGTTAGAGTCGCTAGACACATGGGTTCATCCTAAGTAGATATTAATCTTCTGACAGACCCTTTGTTCGGGTAAGAGAATTTTCCATACAGTCATTAAGCTATTTGAAATTCTTTTATATTTCGGTTGGTGCCTCGGTTGATTTTTCGACTAGGCTTCCCGATATTAGTTAATAGGTCTAGGTGGCATGGTAGATTACCGCCCGCCTGTCCGATCCTATTACACGTATAAATATATATTAGATTTTTGTTTTTTAATAAAATTAATTTTTACTATTTTGCTCATTTATTTCATTATAGTTTGTCATTTAAATTATATACTCAATTAATATTTTTCACTTTTATTTTTTATCCTAAAAATATTTTTTAACTTTTATAATATGTTATATAGATTAACAAAATTATCAAAAAGTTTTTTTTTAAAAAAATAAAATACAAATATTGATATAAATATCAGGGTAAAATATATATTTTAAAAAATTAAATAAAAAAAGGAGGGAGAATGATTATATATATATTACTACTATTAATAAGAGTGAAAAAGCAGGCAGCTCTTCGTCAACATGCCTGCTTCTTCACCTGCTTTAGCTGCTTCATAATTTTACTATATTATCTTTAATTAATTATTTTAAGTTATTTATATATAAGAAAATTAATAATACTTAATTAATAAAAAGTAAAATAAACATTTATGACATGTCTATTTCAGCTGCTTCAATCGTAGTTTTATTATATCATCTCAAATTAATTATTATAAGTCATCTAGATATTAAAAAATTAATAATATTTAATAAATAATAAAATAGATATAAATGATAAATCAATTCTTAATGTTTTAAATTAATAGGACATCTTATATGAGACTTATTTAAAAAAAAATCACAAGTATGTTTGCTCCATGATTTTACTATATTACCCCTAATTGTAAGACATTTTACATATAAGAAAATTAATAATATTTAATAAAAAAGGTAAAATAGACATTTATGATATGTCTACTTTAGCTGCTTCAATCGTAATTTTACTATATCACCCCTAATTAATTATTATAAGTCATTTAGATATTAAAAATTTAATAATATTTAATAAAAATAAAATTGACATAAAATGATAAATTAATTCTTGATGTTTTAAATTAACATGACATCTTATATGAGACTCATTTAATTTTTTTTTACAAATATTTTCTCATAGTAATTTTGCTATATCACTTCTAATTAGGTATTATAAGTCATTTAAGACATATCTGCTTCGTTGCTTCAATCATAAAATTTGCTTGACTCTCGAATTTATTTCAGTGCTACTTAAATTGGAATAGAAGAAAAAGTATTGTAAATCATAATAATTAAAAACTTAAATTATTTTAAGAATATAATTGAATATCAATGCCACAAAAATTTGGATAAAGAGAGTAACATGTATTATTTTAAAATTACATAAACAATATTATAAATTACAATAGCTAACAATTTAAAATATTTAAAAACATATTACGAATCTGATTGATTATCTAAATTGTATTTGTGTAACGTAAATTCGGGATAGTTTTGGCATTTATATTTTTCATGTTTTATTGTTTTAATTTAGTAATTTGTTGATCCAAATAATGTTTTCGAATTTAACATGTTTTAAAAATTTAGTAAAAAATTTATTTTTATAAAATATTATATATTTAAAAATTATACAAAAAATAATTATAAGTCATAACTATTAACATCTTAAAATATTTTAAAAATATATAGTAAAAAATATGATTGACTTTTGAAATTCTAATAGTGTCACATAAGTTGAGATAAAACAAGTAATATAAATTATTTGAAATTACATTAAAAGATACTAAAATCACAAAGATTAACAACTTAAAATATTTAAAAAATATATTAGTAAAAAAATTTGATTGACTTACTAAATTCTAAAATTGGGACAAAGCGAATAACATAAATTACTAAATTACATAAAAGATACTATAAATCACAATGATTAACAACTTAAATTATTTAAAAATTTATATTAATAAAAATTTGAATGACACTCCAAATGCTATTTGTGCTACATAAATTGAGATAACGTAAATAATATATGTTGAGCCCGAGCTGGCACGAACTACGGTATCTAATATATATATATATATATTATATATGTAAAAGAGAAAAAGAAAATATATATACATACACGCTTATATATACGCTACTAAAGAGAAAAAGAAAATATATATACATACCCGCTTATATATATATATATACGCTACTAATAAACGAAAGAGACCAGACCAGATTGATAAAAGCCACGCGGTGGTGTCTCCGTCAATGGCGAAGCTGAAGACAGATTCTCCTCTCTCTCGTCGCATAGTCCTCGCTTTTTTGCGCTTTCTCGATTCCGGTAACTTCTCCCCTTTCCCAACCTACCTATAAAAATATTCGTCTTCACATCTGCTTTTTATAATTGTCTCCCTCGTCGCTTAGATCAGTCTCTAGTAGTATTTATAAATTAGAGCTGGGTACTGATTAAACATAAATTAAGCTTCACAGAGTGTGCTATTCAGCAGTCCAGACAGATGTTGCTAAGCTAAATCAGCTATGAACAGTTCATTTTGTAAAAGTAAGTCAAGTTATCGGCTTACTGTCGATAAAGTGGATCTACTAGCTAATTCTGGACAGAGTTGATGAATTATTCTAGTGCACTGCATAAATATAGCCTCCGCCCTGATTAATTTTCCTTTTTATGGCATCAGGATTAGAACCTTGGATTGTACGAAGGGAAGCTAAAGCTTCATAGGTAATTGTGACCTTAAAGGGGGGAGAGAGGAGGTTAGGATCAGAATTTTATATTAATTCTGGTGCAAGTTGATCTTCTCAGCATATTCTGTTTAGACCTGAAACTCATCAGCGAAGCATTATTTTCTTGTGTATGTAATTGACTGGTTCTGGGCCTGCTTACCATCTTTTATTTTCCAGTAGATCTGAAGGGAGTGGAGCATGAGAATTTAAAGTGACTGAAGGGAAACTATTGTTCTAAAAGTACGTTAGGAGTGTTTACCACGGACACACATGGGCAACATTAGGGTCTTGCCGCTTGCATATGACAGTTGATGTGGTTCTAGCACGAGTGCTTAGGATGCATTGTTTTATTGATATTCAAGAGTTACAATTTCTTTAGAGAATGAGTAACCCGCCAAGGATTGAAGAGAACTACAAATGGGAACTTCCGGCTGTCTATCTTTTGCATTTAGAGCGCTGCATAAATTCCTAGGAGAGTTGTTAGGCAAGTAAAACACATTCCAATTCTCAGTGCTTGAGCAAAATTACAATTTTGACTTTATCCTTATGTTGTGGAGTTGGTGTTGTAGGTGATTCTTACAGACAACAGTAACTGAATTCTGATATCTGGTTGCATGTTCTAACAAGGACTAAAAAGTGGGGAAAAGAAGATTGTAGGCTAAGCGGATAAGCCAAAATGAAGATGCTAATTACTAACTGATTTGAAAGAACAAACCAAACTAAGAAGGAATCATTGAAAAAGCAAGGATAAGAAAAAACATGAAGTGGAAAAAGAAGACGCCCTAACTAGTCATGTTCCACAACCATCAAGTTGCTGCCTCTCATCCCTCACTCTAAATCTGATCAGCCATACCACCATGTTTTCCATTCAGCTTTTCCACTGGGCCACCCACTTCCTCCGACCACCATCATTTACCATTTACAACCACCATACCTATCTCCAACCTTACCGCTACACCTCCCTGCGTTGTTAATATATTCGATTCCAAGTTTGAAATCCTATCACTGAACCTCCTTTACTAATTATATTGATCCATCATTCAAATTTGAGACTTTAGCTAAATAAGTAAACTTTAAATTCAGTGAATTCGGAATGCGGCCCAAAAAAAAGAGATCCATCATATTCAACCTGCCATCTTTCTCTCTAGTTCAAATCCTCGTATTCCTTTCTCTTCTATAGCTCCTTCACAAACCAGCAAACCATCTCCTCACTTCCCAGTTGTTAAAAATATAACTAAGGATATAAAAGTGTGGTCTCTCTTAACAATTTATTCTTTTAGCTGAGATAGTCACACACATCAACCTGCTATCGGAGTTGGGCCCACCCAGTTCTTGTTTCACCCAATATTTTGATGAAGTAAAGGATCCCATTTCTGGCATCAAAAGGATGCAAAGTAGTTACAAAAGAGTAGAAGCAAAAGTAACTAAGTAGCTCCATTACAATCTTCAAGCTAAAGTCAGGGAGCTAACAAAGTTTAAAGGTATCTGGGAGTCTATTGGAGACAAATAAATTCAACTATACAGGTACATAAGACATCTATCTTTTAAAGTCGGGAAGGTAGTTGATATCCCATCGAAGCATCTTCTGTTCCTCTCCTTCCAAACACTCCAAAATATAGCTGCTGGTATCACCTTCAATCTTATCTTGGTGGAGCTATCAACTCTCCAATTACTCCAATTTTCAAAAGCATCCTTGATGTTCTATGGCATGACCCATCTGAACCCAAAAAGTGGTATAAACATGCTCCATAGATCCAATGCACTGCACTGGGCATTGTAAAAAAAGATGACTATGTGATTCAGAATCCTTCAAGCACATGTAGCACCTTTGCAATATGAGATTTTTTTGGTGTCAAGTTGTCTTGTGTCAGACGTGCTTCGTGAGGCAGTCCAATTGAAGCATCTAATCGTGAGGGTAATTTGATTTTACAAATGAGCTTCCAGGGCAAGTTCTTTATGATTGTATTTTGGGGTCCTAGCATTTTGTATGCTACTTTCACTGAGAATTCCTTGATATTTGTGTCCCCCATCGAAATTGGTTAGGAGCTAGGTTGTTGATGCTAGTGTTCAAAAGTTTTGCTAGTAGTCTGACCATCTCTTGTATGCCCCAATCTTGTAAGTTTCTTCCAAGGATTATGTTTCATGCATTCCCTTCCTTGCTCTACTGGACCCATCTTATACTGTCCACGCTTCAAATGTCTAATCTTGGGTGTGCAGGGGTGTTCAGTCCCATATCGGGTGGGTGGGAGGCAAATTTATCTCCTTATATGGTCTTGAGCAATTCTGTACTCTTGAACTAGCTTTTGGGGTTGAGTTAACTCCAACGTCTATTACTTTAAAATGGTATTAGTGTGGGCAGAGGTCCTTTAGTATTTGTTGCTAATGCTTCTCTTCCAATGAAATCGTTGTGATTTTGCAAGTATCTATCTCAAAGAGATCGATCAAAAGGGAAAAGAGAGGTAGCTCAAGTGGAAAACACCTTATGCCTCCAACTTTGAGGTTGGGGGTTCGAGTCACCAAGCTGCTTTTGTTCGGCTTGTGCGTGTCCCTGTTTTTGAACATTTAGACAGTTTTTTTGAACATTTAGACAGTTTTTCCAGATCATTTTCTCTTACTCTTATGAAAGATAACCAGATTGCTCTATACATATGAAAATTCTGTTTTGAGAAAGATATAAACAAAATTGGGATATAAGAGTGAGAGATCGTACAACTCAGTAGTAGTAACAAGGGACCAGTGTTGGCTACTTTTATGCAAACCAATTTATTTGCTTTAATAGGTGAGGGATCCAAACAGAAGTACTAGATGAGCACTAATGTGGGCCTTTAGTGATTCCTGAACATTAATTTGTGCCCATAGGGATTCCAAGTACATTTATCGAAGCAAAACTCAGTTAGCAGGTTAGACTGGAAATGATTATAACCCTTACAAGTCCCAATACTGGTTGACTGTGCAGCAGAATTGGGAAATATCAAGTTTTTTTGGAACCTTAATGCTTTGTTCAATATTACATTAATTGGTGCATGTTGCTTTCCTGATTCTCTTAATCATGTCTGTTGTTCTGCTGTTTGTTTTGTCAGTTGGAAGTCTCCTCAAGTCTTAGTATTTTCAGACCTCTTAATAATAGCCACCTACTATGACAACATTTCAATATAACAATCAAGCTTTTGTAGAACCGATCTTTTATGTTATATTTTATCTCATAATAGATTTTTTCCCAGAACAACAATATCCATCAACATAACAATACACTCTATGAAGGGGAGCCTTAGAGAAAGAGGTAAAGTTGGGTTCAAGCAGTGGAAACCTCTGGCAAAAATGTAAGATAAGGCTGTGTACAATAGACCCTTGTGGTCTGGCCTTTCCCCGGACCCCGCGAATAGAGGAAGCTTTAGTGGACCTAGCTGCCCTTTTATAACAATACATTCTTTGTAAAATTACCCCTCTATAACAACCTTACGTAACTATTAAATGATTTTTACTTTTTTTCCTTGCTCAACTATTAAATGATTCTACTTTTTCCTCGTCTGTTGCTAGTCATTTATTTTCAGAATAAGAAAAGCACTTGTACTGCTTTGTTGTCATAAAGCCACATATAAAAATCAATCTCTAAGATAACTGTGAAATTGAAAAAGAAGAGAAGAGATATTGGGAATTGTATTGATTGATTATTTGCTCAAGTTGATGGGATTAAATAGTTGTTATAGGTAATGTGAATAAGGAAAAAAAAATGAAAAAATATTACACAATCTCCTGAGGTGATTGCCTGATACTAGGGATTAGAGAATATTCTCATATCTATACCGATTATACAGAATATTCTCATATCTACACTAGTTATACCATATCTAACAATAACTAATAACTACTATTATTTTGACCACATATTTGAATCTTTAATACATCACTTTTGACAAAAACTATAACATCGATACATACTTAGATAATTATAGATTTTTGAATCGAAAGATATGCATGTATTCTAAGTTGCGCAGTCTCTTCGTTTTTGTTGCCGAACCCATCTCGACACAACACAGGTGCGGGTCAGATTTGGTCAATCCAGTCTAGATACGTTGACCAGGGTCAAGAACAAATTTGTGGACAAAATTGAGAAATTGATTTCTCAAAATAAAAGATAAAGAAAATTTAAGACATGGGAAATAACATACCTTCAATATTATTCCAACTTTCGGTAGACCGTAACAGCAACAGGTAGACCTTGAATGGTTTTCTTTTTCTTATTTGAGAGTAAGAACCAGGGAGCTTGAAAGACTCATTCCGGGAAGACGACCCATAACTCAGAAGACAAAGAGTTATCTTGGTGAAAGCGAGAATTGCATAGCTCAGAAGACAGAGTTGTCTTGGGGAACAGAGAGAATTGCAATTCTTAAGGAACTGTAATTGTAAATTGTACCTAATAAATAACCCCTTTATTCCCCTACTTCTGGCAAGTAAGTGAAAGGAAACAAAATAACAACAACAACAACAAACCCAGTATATTCCCACATAGTAGGGTCTGGGGAGGGTAAGATGTACGCAGTCTATACCACTACCTTCGAAGAAGTATTTTATACATTACAAATAAGTTTATGCTCTAAATAAATATATTTTATTCAGTATCTAGATTATGCTATTTATAAATATTTTTCTAATAGAAAAGAGGGATATTTAGTAAATTACTTATTAGCATTTTGATTTTTTTTATAATTAATTTATATTTTATACAAATTTATGGATGATAAAATTAACGTGTTTGCCAAATCCCCACACTCATATCCATATCTGGATTTGCACCCCCAAATCTTAAAATTTAGATCTTGCCGAGTTCGACCTTCAGATGTGCACTCGTGTAGGATACTCGCACCCGAGTCCGAGTAACTTAGCACATATTATTATTTGTTGAAAATATGTCTCAGAAATAAAGTAGATAACTATTAGCAGTTTTAAATTATTAGAGTTCTGTGTGGCTTAAATTTAAGAATTAGTTATCGCTTTGCTATTTGAATTTAAATTTGAATTCAAGTTTAGTTGCTTATTTTTATATTTTCTAGTTAGAAATTTAGCTTTAAATGTCTTTGAGTTATTAATAAAACAATTTTCTGTGATAATATAATTGTTGTATTTTTTCTCTCCAAGTCTTTCTCTGTTATTTCCTTACTTTCAAAGCTAAAAACCAACAATCGGTATCTAGAGCCATTTTATTGTGGGATTTGTGAGTGAGATGAATTCTAAAAACAACTTTTCCTAAATAGCTTCTCCTGTCTTTGATAGTGAGAATTACCAACTTTGGACAGTAAAAATGGAGACTTATCTTGAGGCTGTAGATCTTTGGAAGGCTGTAGAGAAGGGTTATGTTGTTCTTCCGCTGCCCAATAATCTCAAGGCAGCCCAGATCAAAAGCCATAAGGAAAAGAAAATCATAAAATCAAAGGCAAAAACAACTTTGCTAGTGTGTGTCCCAACAATTTTCACGAAAACTATGACCTTTAAATCAACAAAAGAAATTTGGAATTATCTAAAGGAACAATGTATAGGAGATGAAAGAATACGAGGTATGAAGGTGTTGAATCTAATAAGGGATTCAAATTGCAAAAGATGAAGAATCTGAGACCGTCAAAGAGTACTTAGACCGACTTCTTGACATTGTTAATAAGGTACGATTGCTTGGCACAAAATTTAAAGATTCAAGAATTGTTGAAAAAATTCTTGCCTGAAGGATACGAAGTATCAATAACTACCTTGGAAAACATAAAAGACTTGTCCAAAGATTACCTTGGTTGATAATAAAATCAACCCACAACACGGAAACAAGATACAAAACACGAGAGAAACCGAGGACCCAAGGATACCAAGTCTCGGTCAATCAACAATAACACAAGAGTGACGAAAGAACAAGGTGTATTTCACACCAAAACAACAACAACAAGAGATGAGCAACAAGATGACAAGGAACAACAACAACAAAACGGAAACAAACCAACAGATTCACTAAACAAAAAACAAACACTTCAAACGATTACAAGGAGATAAAGATAGGTAGTGAGACATAAACTCCTACAAGAACTAAGAACCTAAGTGTATCTCAAACACTAAGACCCTTAACTAATGTAAAAGCAACACCAACACTATTACATGACACAAAAGGGCGTCCACCACTCAAGCACCAACGTTTCTAGCTAAGTTTTGCATCTCAAGTGATTCCGCACGTGAATTATCCCTCATTTCAGTTTTGACTTTTCCAAGCCCTACAACGAAGGTGTTACACTCTCTCAAAAAGAGAAGGATGTTTCAAGTTTTTCTTTCTACAACATTCAACAACTAAAGCTAAAATGACTTAACAATAGTCTATTTATAGACTTATTACAAAACAAAGTGAAAGGTCCAAAAAGCCCTTAATGAAGGGGCAAAAGGGCGCCCTTGGAGTGCATGTAGGGGCGGCTTTGGAGTGTTCTGAAGCCCTTTTCACACTTCAACTTGTACACTCCCTCGACCTGATTTAATGCATACTCATGTACGTCCATCTTCATGATCGTGCCCGTATCATTGACAGAATTGTTAAATACATTGTAGGCACAAGAGCAAAAGAGGTGTTAGAATATGAGTAGGAATAGGAATAGCATATAAAATCCTATTAGGAAAAAGATTGTAACGTAGTATCCTATTAGGAAAGGGATTGTAACGTAGTATCCTATTAGGAAAAAGATTGGAATGTAGTGTCTATAAATAGGGCCTCAATGTAATAATGTAGTTACAACAATTCAATAATATTTTTCTCTTATATTTCTCACCTGGTATCAGAGCTTCCACGATCTTAGTAAAGAATCAAAGAGTTTCCGCCGTCGGCGGGCGGCTATAATCCATATATGCCGCCTATCTGGCCAATGATTATGTTAGCAAAAGTTGGGTCACTGACTCACTGTGTATCTTTCTAGTGACTATTTTCTCATATCTTTGCGTAGCACCATGCTTCTGTCCGGTGACTACTTTTTCATATCTATTTTTCTTAGCACCGTACTTCTTTTTGGTGACTATTTTCTCATATCTGATTTGCGTAGCACCGTGCATCTTTCCGGACTACTGTCTCATATTTGAGTTGCATAGCACCATGCATCTTTCTGGTGACTCCTCAGATTTAATTTACATAGTTTCGTACGTTTTTCCGGTGACTCCTCGGATTTTTTTCAATAAGGTCGTGCCATCATTCCGACCCTGTTCATATAATTTATCTTTTTCAGTAGGATCGTGCCGTTATTCTGACCCTACTCATATAATTTCTATTTCTCAATAGAGTCGTGCCATCATTACGACCCTACACATATTTCTCTTTTTCAGTAGGGTCGTGTCATCATTCCGACCCTCCTCATATACTTTTTTTTTCCTCAGATTGTAGTCACTTTTCAGCCATCAAGTTTAATTATTCGACCTGTGAGCATGTTTCGGCTAAGTTTCCGGTGACTTTTATGTTCAAGATCTCTTTGTCTCTTGATTTTGAGATGACCCGTATATTTTATACCAGTTTTCGGCAATTTTCCAGCGACACATCGACTTTACGGCAATATTTACTACTTTTCGGATCATTTTTTCAGTTTGTTCCGTTTCAATTGAGGTCTCCCAGACGTCCAAAGCAGTCCTTATCAATTTTCTTGCAGATATCTTCACTAAGTCCCTCACCGATTCTCATATTAGTTACATCCATAACAAGCTTGGTACATATGTCTTCTATGCACCAGCTTGAGGGAGAGTGTTAGAATATGGGTAGGAATAGGAATAGCATATAGAACCCTATTAGGAAAAAATGTTGTATCCTATTAGGAAAAGGATTGTAACGTAGTATCCTGTTAGGAAAAGGATTGGAATGTAGTGTCATAAATAGGGCCTCAATATAATAATGTAGTTACAACAATTCAATAGTCTTTTTCTCTTATATTTCTCACGGGAGGCTCATGAGGCAGGATGATATGGTTGAAGAAGCTTTGGCAGCCAACCACTAGACTCAAAGCAAAGGTAATAATTCCAGAATAAATTACCCACCTTACCAGCACTGTGGCAAAATAGGTCATCCTCTATTTAAATGTTGGGAGAGACCAGATGTACAATGCAAGATCTGCAATCAACTTGGTCATGAAGTTGTGATTTGCAAAAGCAAATTGCAGAAATATGAAGTAGATGCCCAAGTCACCAAAGAAGAAAAAGAAGATTACTTATTTGTGGCAATATATGTTTCAACCTAGAAATTTGATTTTTGGATGATTGACACATTGGTTGTACAAACCACATGACATATGAAAAAACTCTCTTTAAAGAGTTTCTGCCTTTGGAAAATAAGAAAGTCAGAATCGGAAATGGTGACTGTTACTGCAGAAGGTAAAAGGAATGTTGCAATCAAAGCAATTTCAGGTACAAAAATAATTTCAAATGTCCTTTATGTGCCCGATATTGATAAAAGTTTGTTAAGTGTTGGCCAACTAATGAAAGAAGGATTTAAATTATTATTTGGAGACAAATATTGTCGAATTTTTTATTGCACTAATCATGAGATTTTACAAATTGAAATGAGAGGCAAAGGTTTCTTATTTAATCCAGTGGAAGATGCACACAAGCCTTGCAAGACCAACATAAATTGGCAGATTTATTCAAGAGGTCAATTCAGCCAAGACTACAATCTACAATTTCTGATCGAAGGAGCAGTGTTGAAAATATGTGTCAGAAATAAAATAGATAACTATTAGCAGTTTTAAATTATTAGAGTTCTGTGTGGCTTATCTCTTTGTTATTTGAATTTAAATTTGAATTTAAGTTTAGTTGCTTATTTTTATATTTTCTAGTTAGAAATTTAGCTATAAATATATGTTTTTGAGTTATTAATAAAACAATTTCCTTTGACAATACAATTGCAGAATTTTTTCTCCAAGTCTTTCTCAGTTATTTCTTTAATTTCAAAGCTAAAAAATAATTTTCTTATCCTTTATTATATTAAAAATGAAGAAAGTTACTTTTTAGGTAATTTTTGTTTATAACAGCCAAATAAGATTTACATGTTAAATGATGTTATAGGTGTATAACAACCAATTGCTATAAGCCAAAAAAAGGTCTACACAAACGGGGTTGTTATAGAGAGGGTTGACTGAATATAAATTTTGCATTTACTGACAGTGTCTCTCTTGTTTCATAGTGGAACCTGCTCCAGGAGCTGATGATGAAGGACTTGAGGTTGCTAAGCAGTGTCTATCAGAGGCTTTTAAGATTGGTCCTTCATCTTATGCCTCAAGTTCAGATTCATTAGTGGACATATTCAGTTCACGAGAAGCAATTGACCAAAGCCAAATAAATGTAGATCGTACTCATGATATATCTCTGCCAGATGCTCCTTGTACATCTTCAGGACAAAAGGTTGTAGATGCTAAAGATGCACATTTGCTGGTTCCTCCTCCCATTCTACCCCTTTTTTCTTGATGTTTTCTTAATTTTGCCTTTTAATTTTCTCTGCTTGATTCTTTTTGATAGTTTCATGTATTTTAGGTCCATTTTCTATTCCTTATATCAACATGTTTGCTTTCTCTTTTCTATATGGGGGCCTATCAGTAATAAATCTGTGGGTTTATATCCACTATGTTGTCTACATCTACATTCGCTCTTATTTTTCAACTACTAGACACACGATAATAATTTTTCCTTCATGTTTGGGAAAATTGTGATACTAAGGGCATGACCATGATCATTTAGTCACATTCTTATTTAATAGGTAGTAAATTTTGGCATGCACCTTTTTGTTTAAATAGTACTCATATCCCTAAATCACCCTGTGGAAATAAAGAGGTCCACAACAAACCGCACTTTCGAACACATTTTGCTACTAGAGTAAAGTGCTTTACTTGGTCTACTAAAATAAAGAGGTCCACAAGATTGTCCTCTGTGGATATCGTGTTCGGGGTGTCTCAACTCTTATACTTGTGCTTGACCGTGGTGCTTATGACTTGCGTATCAAATTGCAGCCCAAAAAGTAGGAACTTTATAAATTTGTCATTATGTTACTGTGATATTATTGAAAAATAATGATGCAAGGAAGTTCTATTGATTGGAAATTATGTGCTTGATGGTGCAGAATTGTATGGATAAATTCAAAATTCTGGATAGGAATGGTTTATGCCAAATTTTGTCACTAGACAATCCTTGCTTGAAAGAACTTTCATTTTCAATTATGGATGGTACAAATTAGCTTGAAATGATTGTCAAATGCTTTCATCTGCCGTACTGTGTGCTTGACAGTACAGCCACGACAGAGGACTTATTGGAGCATTTTTTGTTGCCTTAGACATTTCTTGTGATTAATTTAGATCAAACATTAGCTGCCGTTAATCTCTATTTTTTCCTACCAAACGGTAAATGAACTATTGGTATGTGGAAGCCTTTTACTTTCTACATTTTGTGCAGTATATAGCTTTATCTTGTTCTGTTTCTTTTATCAGGCCGCAGATGGGACAAAAGAAGCTCAGACGTTTGGTAAGGCTAAAGCTCTTTACCATCTTGCTTTTAATGCATGATGTTTTTTGTCCATATGTTTGTGCTGTCATCTTCATTTCATAGTATCATTAATGGTCGCTTGAAACGCACTTAAACCTCTGATGTTATGTGCACCCAAGCCTCTCTACCTTGCTTAGGTGGCGCTTTACTGCAAGCACCAAGGCACTTCGTATATTTTGCCTAGTTCTAAGTTCTTCAATTTGTATATATTAACTGATTATTTGTTGTGTGTTACAATAATCTTTCTTTTGTGTGTGTGTATATAACCCCCTTCGCCCCCGACACACGCACACACACAGTCACTTGTATTACACTTGTATTAGGTCTAACATTTGTCAGGAGTCCTTTTTGTTTGGGTAGTGAAATGCTAGAGGCTTAAGTTAATATATATAGGGATAAGAATGATCATATAAAGAACCCATAAATTTGGAGCCGCCACTTTTTTTTATCAGCGAAAAGTGCCACAAGAAAAACAAGGTTCATGGGGCTTGGAGTGAAGAGCAAGAAGTTAACCAGCACTTGCGCAACTAAAACGTATCACACATCTTTATACGTAGTACAATAAAAATTAAGCTGCAATTCAAAATAACTAACTTCAGCATCCTAAATTCAATAATGCTTATCATTCTCAAAAGATAACGCCTATGCAAATAGATAACGCAAGAATTCTGATATCAATGCAACTCTCCAAAGTTGAGATTCAAAGAAATGGTGTTTTCTCGTTGGAATCACTTTGTTTAGATTGTTTGAGTGCGAACTTCTTCAAAGCACATGGCTTCACCCATGAAGCGATAATCTCTAGCTTTGCATCGGTTCATCGCATCAAGTGACAGAGCTATGACTTTTAATAACATTAGTTCGGAGAATCCCTAATTTGCCACATAGACTATTTTCTTCGTATCGAAATGAAATGGATAGAGTAAAGAGGAATATTTGTAGAAGATACGTATAGACTGTTCTCTGCTTGTTTAAGATTGAAGTTAAGTTTATTAGATAACAAAATCATTCTTCTAGGGTATACGTCTTTATATTTCAAGGCTATCTTTGGAATGTGGAAGTGGGGCCTTCAGTTCAAATGACATACATGTAGATTGCTGACATGGTTGCAAAGAATAGCAAGTATGGGTTACTTGCTTTCCTTGGAGTCTTTTGTTCGATTAGTGCTACTTTTCTAGATGCATGCTCTTGTGCTTTTTTCTTTGTTGTACCAAATATGTCATCCAAATGTTTTTAACGTTGTTTTGCATTCGATATGTTTCCCCTGACAACATATGTTTGTCACAGTGGCAGGTAGAACTGCCTCTTTACTGTTTGTCCTAATCGCGCGCTTTATGCTAATCAACTCTTGTTGTTTATCATGCTTTGCAGGTATATCCAAAGATGAGCTCTTTGGGCAATTTTTTGACGCTCTTGAAAAAGCTCACTATTTCGGAAGCTTGCCAGATGGAAAAGACGATCAGGCTCAGCTGGATAGAGCATCAAGAATATTTCACACTGCTTTGGAGGTATATACTGATACATAAAGTTATTTCTTTCATGGTTCTGCAGTTGTGATGCATGAGTATTCCGAACTTGATGGAATTGCTGATAAAACACAGTATTTGATATTCCTCCTGTTGTTTTCTTGTTTTCCTGCTCAACCATGTGGTGTAATTGTCAACTTTCTTGAGACTCAGGCTTCATATACCTCTCTGAATGCAAATAATGTTAAAAGCATGTATTATATATCTGGAGTACCCGCATGTAATTTTTTGGTGCATATGGCTTGAACGAAACTTCTTCTGTTCCTTTCCATACTTAATTTTGAGATACTTTACTTGAGCCGAGGATCTATCGGAAACAGCCGCTCTACCTTAACAAGGTAGGGGTACGACTGTGTACACACCACCTTCCCCGGAACCAACTTGTGGGATAACACTTTATATGTAGTTGTTGTCGTCGTCTTTGTAATGGCTTGAAAGAAACCACAAATGTTTTGATGGTATTTCAACTCCTATTCGTACCATCAAAGGCAAATGTTTAGCTAGCCTTTTTAGTAGGGTAACCTTTCCCATGTAAATAGTCTCGACTTATTTTGCGAATATGTCAACTCTTTGGTCTTATTGTTAGAATATGAGTAGGAATTGGAATAGCATATAAAATTCTACCTGGAAAAGGATTGTAATGTAGTGTCCTATTAGGAAAAAGATTGGAATGTATTGTCTATAAATAGGGCCTCAATGTAATAATGTAGTTACAACAATTCAATAATATTTTTCTCTTATATTTCTCACACTTATAATAGCTTTTTGTTGGCATCTAAGGATGTGGCGCAGTGGCTAATGAAGTGGGTTGAGAATCATGAGGCCTCAGGTTCAAATCCCAGCAAAGACAAAAGCACTAGTGATTTCTTCCCATCTGTCCTTGCCTTAATGAACAAAGTTACTTGGTACCAAAAATACCATAATGAAAGGAACATAAGAGTTTGTCGCTAGGTATTTGATCAAATAGGATCGTCTAGTTCCTATAGAACCTATAACTGGAAAATCTTACTCATAAGAGTGCAAAACGTGGTTGGTTCCTTACCAAATGTCATCACGAGCCACTCGAACGCTCCATACCTTCTTAAGTACGTGGTCTTAGGCTCAGCTCCTTCGGCTTGAAAAGGCTTTTAAGCCTGAGGGGCGGTGAGCGAGGTAGGATAAAATAGTATTTGAACCAGGGCGGGTGGCCCTATATAGTCTGTCTTTTCATGGGTGGTAGGTAGAGAAAAAAGCCATTCATTAAACCTTTTGGAACCGAAGACAGAGAGTCGTTTAGAGACCTTTTCAAAAATCACTTTGTAGAGGGTGGGTATCATGCTCAATAGAATCGGACTGTCATATGTCAATAGTCAGTAGGAGAGAGAAAGAAAGAAAACAACATGAGGAGGCCTTTTCTTTATCAAATCAAGTCTTCGCTCTTCAGATCAGTCCATTCATAGTGGAGGAATTCTGTTTAATTTTCCTACATACGACCTTCCCCATAAAGAGAGTTTCTTGTTCCTTTTCTAACATTCATAAGTAGCTTGGTCCATTCCATTTTATATATGCTTGAGGATCTGCATAGCCCTCGATTTATGTGTTATTTATCCATTCCTACTTTTTTTATGCCAATGTTGGTGAGTAGAGATAAACTCTCCTCAATTATTCCTGTGATGGGAGGGAGTAGGTCTTGCTTCATATTTGTTAATTCATTTCTAGTTTACACGACTTCCGGCAGATAAAGCAGGTTTTGGGATTGTGGGTTGTTTTACTTTGAACCTTGTTCTTTCCATGACCCCTCTTAATTGCGATGAGAGAGGAGATCCAATGCTTGAATAAAGTACAAATCACGTTGATTCAATCATACATCTTGGAATCAGTTTGAGTATTTTTTTTTTCGACTATTGGTATGTTTAGTCAGGCGGTGGCCGAATCTGATAGACTGGTCTATAAAAGCTTTTGGAACTAGAACAAGGAATGTAGGAGCTAGTCTTCAAAGTTATTTGGCATATGGGAAGCCATGCTCATTGGCCTGTGGCCGGGGATAATAATAATGATCGTCGTGCTGTGCATGTTGGATCTTCTACAATTCTATGTTTTTCTCGATAGTGTGCTAATCCCTATGTTATGCGGAGCTGAGTATCTTCAATAAGTAGTCAGCTGCATAAGTAGTCAGTTGCGGGCGTAGTCAGACTTAACATTGATTGAAGCAGAGGGAAAAGGTACCAGTCAGACCTGCAAGCACTAAGCACCGGGTAGTATGCAACGATAGTTTTGAGACCTAGCCTCTCTCCTTTGGTTCGTAACCTTGGGTGATACACTTTTCCTTAAGGCAGAGGTTTTGTCTACTTCAAAAACATGTACTTCGTCGAAGGCAAAGAGATTTTCAACAACCCTAGAGCTAGTTGAACTTGAAGACTCCCTTTTTCTATACACGGAATTCCCCAAAATGAAATGGAATTCAAATTGGTCGAGAAAAAGAACCGCGCTAGTCGGAATTTGGGGAAAGATAGAGAGCTCTCTAGACTCTCCTGATAAAGCATGCTTTATCGGTGGAAGGTGTCGAATGATGGCCGGCTTGTCTTTTCTATTGATTGGCTTATGGATAAAAGGTTTGGACAAGAATTCCTAGGCCGAGTGTTGGGCTTTCGAGATCAAAGAATCTTAAGAATTGCCCTTTTTAGTGGTCGACTTCCACCTTTCCGCTTTGGATTCTCTGTTCCCCCGAAAGAAATCTCGATTGTCCTTACCATTTCAGTTCCCACCCTCAACTGAGAAGGATATTCAGTTGCTATTGATATGCTGGATCAATCAAGGGGTACTACGAGTTCTCTGCCCTATGCATTTAACCAGCTCGTGTGATTCACCGGTTTCACCGACTAGACTAAAGGAGTGATTTAGTCGATACAGAGGTGTGCTTGAAGTAGGGTGTGTGCTGTCCCTATTGAGCTGGGCCCTTCCTCATAAGGCCCCACTGTCGGGGTATAAGCGCCCTGTTGCTACCCGAGAATTGAAGTGGTTCATTTTCTTTCTATACACAATTCAAGATTTCGTTTGTGTTCATGTTGGCGATTTCTGATGTGAATTCGGCGGTTCGTTCCCCCTTCCTACGGGTTCCCCCAACGACCCAGTGACGCACCAACCACGCCCCTTCTCTTTCTCCGATCATAAAGCCCCTGTTCCCTTTATCTCCTTCTAAGGAAGTTTGAGCTCCTTGTCATGCTAAGAGCCTTTCTAAACTCTTGAACTTAAGAGAGGCTTCTTTTCAAGCTGGTGAGTAGAAATTGAGTATAAAGAAATGTCAAACACGGAGCTCATATAGCTATGACGCTAAGAGTTCCTTCAGGGAGTAGGGATCAAAAAGTGACTCATTGGTCTTAGGGAGTTAACTTCCTATAGCTGTGATTGCGTTGCAAGAGTTCCTACGGCTTTGTCTAACTATACTTGCTTTGTCATCCGCCTATGGACCTTGGTTCATGCTCTACGTATTTTATTCTTTCAAGCCCTCAACATTCCCCTTTTATAGAGAGGTTGCCCCTTTCACTTTCGGGTAGTTCACTCGCTCCTAGTGCCTACCATTTCTATTGATTATTAATTCTACTCTAGGGACTCCTAGTAGCAAACTAGTATTAAAAAAGGGCCCCCAAAGAAAGCAAAGTCTTAGATCTATGTAGTTCTTAAACCCTTTTTATACAGTTCCGGATAGGTTCTTTTGTGGTTCTTTACTCCAGCCCTGAAGTACTCAGTGATCCAATCCCCTTTTATAGAGAGGCTGCCCCTTTCACTTCCGGGTAGTTCACTCACTCCTAGTGCCTACCATTTCTATTGATTATTAATTCTACTCTAGGGACTCCTAGCAGCAAACTAGTATTAAAAAAGGTCCCCCCAAGAAAGGAAAGTCTTAGATCTATGTAGTTCTCAACCCCTTTTTATACAGTTCCGGATAGGTTCTTTTGCGGTTCTTTACTCCAGCCCTGAAGTACTCTGTGATGCAATCTGTTTAACATGGAGCCTCCGTTATGTCTGTTCTTGATCAGAAAATGGCTGTTTGCTTGTCGTTGGGGATCACAATCTGACTTGCTCGTGTTTTATTAATGTTGGGGTTGTTTTTATTTACCTTTCTGTCTATGAAAGAAATGAGGAGAAAAGGAAATTCTCTGCTCAAATAAGCTTTCCAGAAATGATGAAAGTCAAGAAGAAGCTCCGTCCCCGTCCTTCTGTCCAAGACTCTTGAATTAGTCTCGTCTCACACCCTGTTCCTTTAGTCTTTTCAAGGGTACTTTTTTCTAAAGGCGCGGTCATCTCTTGCGCCCCCCCTCCTTCCCCCCCCTCCCCCCAAAAAAAATGTGACTCATGTTTTCCCCGAATTTCATCAGTTCCAGGTTCAAGTGTCTGTTCATCCATCTTCATTCCAAACAAAGGTGAACATCGCGGTTAATACGTTGTAATTGGATAAGTTTTTAGGAATATGATGGAACGAAAGACCAAGGAAAGAAAGAAGAATACACCAAAATGCAAGTGTTGCACCAAACACGGGTGGTTGTTTCTTGTTGTAAGTGAATACTTTTCCACATTGCACTTTTTCCTTTTCTGGCTCTGATTTTGTATAACCCCAATTATGAACATTTTGAATTTGAAAAAAGAAAGATATATCTCATTCAAATTTCACCTTGAGCTTTTGATGTATAGCCAAAGGCCGCTCCTAAAATCATCCCAAGTGCTGCTAATGTGGTTCCTAAGCTTTCTTTGGGAAGCTCCTACTCAGATGAGAAATTCCCTGATAAAGCTGCCAGTACCTGGTGAACTCATATTGGCCAAAGTGCAAGAGAAAAAAATGGTAGGGAGCTTCGGCGTGGTGCTCACTGAACCTCTGTAATAGTTCCCCCGCTAGGGGACATGCTCTATGTCCACTATTTTTTTGTACATACTTCGTTCTGAATTGATTCAGATAGCGAGTGGCGAAAACCCACGGAAAAATGCACCTTATTCGTGTTCCGCACAACAACTTGCCCGGTTAAGATTATATGTCTATGCCAAACTTGGTGATCTATTTTTGTTGGCCCCTTTAAGCGTATGTGATATAATCATTCCCGATTGCTTGAATGCCGGGCAATCTACTTGCGAAATCACCCCGGTTCGAATCCTCTCAGCTCCTTCCAAAAGAAGTGAATTGTTGATCAATCAACAGAGCGAAAGTCATAGGGTTGGGATATCCCTGCCCTCTGAACTGGACGTGAGGGTCCCCCCTTATCCGGATCTCCACTCACTGCTAGACTTGAATTGTTGATCGATCAATAGAACAAAAGTCATAGGGTCGGGATAACCCTGCCCTCCTAACCGAACATGAAGGTCTCCCCTCGTCCGACTCTCTGCAGGGAATCTCCACTCACTTCTTCCCTGAACATCCTCCCTTTACCACATCATGGGGGTTTGCAGGAGATCCCAGAGGCTCGCTCGGAAAGACGGCTATACCATACCTTTTGACTTATCTCAAATATGAACTGGTACCATAGCACTTTGATGGCGAAATAGACGAAAGAAGTAACCCGTAGAAAGATTTGGCGCTGCTCACTAAATTCTGTGTTTAATGAGATTTGTATATCGGTTGTTCCTGTTTGGAGTCTTCAACGGAATAACTTATAGCATAAAACCAGATCCAAGTATAAAGGAACAACTGATATGCCACCTTGATCTATGAAAGAAGAGTGGAATTCCCCGGAAGAAGATTCACCGAACGGACAATAAGCTGTAAATCTTAGTTCTCGAAAGCAAGTGAATCAGTCTTCCTTAATCCTTATAGCTCTTTCCTCCCTTTGCTCAAAGTTCTTCTATTAGTATTAGTGAAAGCTCAATCCCAACTCTCTCACTAAGACCGGATCTTGCAAACAGTCTTCTTCCTAAAAAGCTAGAGCGGATACCTTTCTATTGCGACTAGTTTTCTAGCCACTCCTCCACAATCCACTCCCATAAGGCATATTGACATCTTTAGGCACACACACCCCCCCCCCCCCCCCCAAAAAAAACCACCTCACCCACCCTTTTTCCTTTATGTACTATCACCCCTCTCCTAAATGTAGATTAAACCTTCTCTCTTTTACATTTTCTATAATATAATCTGATAGAATAGCGAAGGGAGAAGATATTCTAGTAAGCACCTTGGTCTCTCCACAAAATTCTCACACTTTTTAGCTCATTGTCCCGATTGTTAAACTCTTTCAACAAACCACATTTCAATTGATTAATTTAATTTTATATAGATTTATAAATAGGCACTGGCACCGAGTCTGTCGCATTTGCTTGTGTACATCTACTGACTAGTGTTGTTTCTGTCGTGATTCATCATAATTATTGCAGTTATTTGCTCCTCTAATATCCTCCTTCCACCTTTCTTTTCGCGTTTTTAGGAGATGCAAAAATCTGGATGTGCTATGTTCGACCGAAACAACCTTGCTGAGATCTTAAAATCTCAAGGTATGTTGTAATTACATATTTTGTTTTCTTGAAAATGATATGTATTTTAGTGGTAAAACAGCGAAGTGGTGAGATTTCCAATATTGTATACTATATCTTGATTAACTATGTAACAAGTAAATGAAATGTAAGAAAGTATCAAATAATTTACATTTTGTATTTTCAGCAAAGTAGATAGATATTGTAAAGATGTATGTCTTCTAGATGTATGACCCTCATTCACTCTTCCCTTCAAAATATCTTCTATTTCTCTCTCTCCATACATGCAAGAAGGCACTGTAGTCAGATCCTTTGCATTGTCTTCCTTAGTTTCTGTCTTTTAAAACATCCTACAGCTTGTTTCACAATGTTTGGCATCATCCATAGCACACCAAATAGATTTATAAATAAACATCAGCATTTCCAGCAAACAGGGAAATCCAACAGTAGTCTTTTGCTGTTTCCACTATTTCTTCACACAAGTAATAGCTGCTATGTTCTCATTGTTAGGCAGGTTTCTTTTGCGGCAATGTAATCAATGTTTAACAGGGCTTTGATTTTCAGATTGCATTCGAGAGCCATATTCTTCTTTTATTAGCAGAACTATCAGTACCTCATAGCTATATTTCACCTTAAATTTACTATCCTTCCTGCTCTCCAAGTCGAAGAATCAGTTTCAAAGCTTCTTCTAGCTAGCCTAAGAACTGGAATATGATTTTGCATTTGCCAGTCTTGGAATACCTCGATGTTCCATTCATTTCCAATTATACAATCTTCATTTTAGGCCTCCTTGTCTAGTGCCCAACTGTATAGTTCACAAAAGGTTTGTCTCAGTATATTTTTCTGTAGGCGGCGATCGACTCGACTTTCCCTCCATATCTAACTTTCAGTTTTACAAGATTGTTGAAAACTTGAAATGTCCATAGTCCCCTTATGTTCTAAATGGACACTTTGTTATGTTGAATCATCAATATTCCACCCAAGATGATGTCTAAGCAGTCTATGGAGTTGGAATAAAGACCTTAAGTAAGGAAGAAAAAAAAAGAAATTAGGTGACTCTCCTTATCTACTTAAGCCTTGGTGGATTGTGCTACCCCGTACATGTGCTGATCCCGTACATGTGCTGATGGGAGGATGCAGGTACACAGTTGAATGGTTGAGGTGCACATAAACTGGTAGAGTAGCACTGTTATCAGAAGATGGATCTTCAATATTCATTTTGCCAGTTTGAACCCATTTCGTACCAAGGCTCCCCTAGTTTCCAGTATATTTTGGAAAAGCGAACTAGTTGAATCACGATTTGCACGTGAAACTATCATTTTTTCGTATTCCTACAGGATTGAGACTTGCGAAACATGTTGAGTTGAATACAGGCTAAGCTAGTCTTTTATGTTCACAGTAACCTGAGTTTCTCTCAAGCCTTAAATTCAGCACATTCTCCATTTTGATCCTCATACGCAGTTGAATCCTAATTTTAGTGTGTCAGGGGATTGAGCTTTGAGCTACCTCAATCATTGGGAAGAGTAATATTTTGAAGAGAATTACTTTCTAATTCTAAAGCAACCCAGGGGCCTTAACTTGAATATTCTCACAAATGTGTGCTTGAGGTTGGCGTCTTCTTGTGGAGAGGTTTTGTTTAGTATAATTCACTTTCTATTTCAAAACATTTTTACTCGAACACTCTCTTTTCTTTGTGATTTTCTAATAGGTAATAAAGCAATGCAGTCAAAACTTTACCCTGATGCTATTGAGCTGTATTCTTTTGCAACTGCACTTTGTGAAGATAATGCGGTTTACTATTGCAACAGGTGTGTCATTATCACATTGATGGAAGAAAGTGATTATTGCTTTTTGCATGCAAAAAATATTACTCCCTCTATCTCAATTTATGTGATGCACTTTCCTTTTTAGTCAGTCCCAAAGGCATACCTTTCTATATTTAGTGATAATTTAACTGTAAACTTCTCATTTTATCCTTGCTGAGATAATTTTTAGTCACACAAATATATATGACTTATTTTAGACCACAAGCATCAAAAGTCTTCCTTTCATTCTTAAAATCCTTGCCCAATGAAAGACCATCACATAAATTGGGATGGAGTCTTCCTTTCATTCTTAAACTCCTTGCCCAATGAAAGACCATCACATAAATTGGGATGGAGAGATTATCTATTTTGCCTACTTTTTGAAAATTCTAAGAGCAATGAGTTGAATCTTTCTGATCTGTAAATATTTGTGAAGGCCTATTTTAAGATGAAATTTTGTGATGTATCAGGGCAGCTGCTTTAACCCAGATCCACCATTATGAAGCAGCAGTTCAAGACTGCCTAAAATCTATTGCAGTAAACCCCAATTATAGCAAGGCTTATAGTAGATTGGGATTTGCCTATTATGCTCAAGGAAAGTACCGTGATGCGATAGATAAGGGATTCACAAAAGGTTGGTTCAAGGATGTCTCTTCTCTTTATTAGTAATTCAGTTAGTTTGGCTTTAAAATTTTGGAAAGCTTCTTGGTATTTTTGAGTACACTATAGTTTTGAATTTATTGAGACCGAACATCTTTATGCTCCAACTCTCACATAGTGAACTGATGAAATTAAGTGAAACAAAATATAGAACATGAGGACAGAGTTAATTTCATCAGTTAAAATATAGAACTAGAAACCATATGATACATAGCAGTTGCAGAAAATGCATTACCTTAATTTTTTTTTTTTTATATTATTGGTCTAAGATGAGTTTAGATGGAGTAACATGATCAATGAGGATATATTTAGCAACCCCAACTAGTTTGCGACGGAGGTGTAGACATATAGTTATATCTAATCTTGGGAATTGTTTTTTGGCAGTGAAAGCATTTTTTTTTAGCAAGGGTAACTTATTTGGCAATGGAAGCATTAGGCATGGAATTCTTTCAGGAAAATCGTATTCGAGTCTTTCATTTTCCTTTTCATTCATTTTTATGTCCTACAATATTTAGGATTTATTGGCTAAATTTTTTTTGAGTGTATTAAATACTGCACATCTAGATTGCTCGGACTCTTCATTTCCAGTGCCGCACCCGTGTTGACATGACATGGGCGTGGGATCCTTACCTGATCTGGGCAACAATTTTGGATACTTTGACCAAAATCGACGGAGAAGTTTTGGGCTGGTTCAATGTTTTTTGTAATCAAGACAAAAAGTAAAAAACTAATGCGAAATTAAAGAAAATGGAATACATTGTATATAGAAATTTTCACATCACTCCTTTCTTTTCTTCTTCTTCCGGGAAAGAAGACCTCTTGATCAATATTTTCTCCTCAGTTTACCACATACTATCTCATAATTTAGGTTTTATAATTCTATTTTTAGATATTTGAATTATTTTTTGCCAAATTCCTGCCCCAGTATCCATATCTGGATCCGTATCCGCATCCACGGCTCTTAAAATTTAGAGTATGAAGGATCGGGCCTCTAGATCCGCACCCGTATCGGACACCTGTACCCGAGTCTGAGCAACTCAGTTGTACCTTGCCTGAATTATTGTTGTCCGAATAACAAAATATGAGATGAAGTAATAATTAGGATGTAAGAATTTGTATTATTTAAAGCATGTCGATTATTACCTTGTAATAATGTGAACAAGAACAATGTGGTAAATATCTAACTTATTATGAAATATGGAAGTGTAGATTTGCAGGATGATTTCACAAACCTCAGCTAATATTACTGCAAATATCTAAAATCTTGCTTTGGTATTTGTACAGTATGCCAGATTTCACGTTTTCTTAGGTTAAAGTCCTGCACTTGAAGAGGAAAAGGGAATGTTGGCCACAATGTCAAAAGACAGCTGGATGTCTATGACAAAAAATAAATCCTCCTACATCCATAATGGAAAGTTTAAGATCATTTTACTGTCATGATTATGCATGTGTACCCACTTAAGCGTAACTACAAAAATCTAATTGAAGCAATTTAAAGAATTGAAAGGAAAAGACAAGTGGAAGAAGCCACTATGTGCCTTTAGTGCCCATCACCCTCCTTTCTTTCTTCCTCCTTATCTTTTCCCTCATCAAGAGATAATGAATGAAGTTCTTAATCCCCAACCAATAAATGGATTAAAGCAGAATTTCAGTCAGAATCTGGGTTTGAAGCGATGGAATCCATCTTGCACATGCAAACTGGGGCATGGACTGATATCTGCGTCTATGAGGGATTAGTTTGGGGTGAAAGTAACTGTGAATTGTTATATGTTGTATCATGGTGCTTAGTAATGCATCTGTCGCTATTCGGTCTTGTGAAGTGTAGAGGTTTGCACTTTCTGTCAACCATGTTAGAAATTTAGATAATCAGTGCCAGGATACAAATATTTTCATTTTCTTGTCTAGTTAATCTGCAGAAAAATATATCTATTTCTGACATAAAGCCTTGTTGATGAAGCATTGCTGTTGGATCCTAATAGTGATTCTGTCAAGGAAAATATACGGGTTAGTTCTATTGTTCATTGTGGTTTCTAAGGCTAGTAGCTGGAAATCGGTGTTTGCAGTACTATGAGTCGTATCTTGAACTTGCAGGTAGCAGAACAAAAGTTGAAAGAAGAGCAACAGAAGAGGGAGAATGATCAGGTAACTGACAGTTGTGGCATTACAGAAGAGCTTTACTAGATTTATTAAGTTGATAATTACTAGTTATGTATTTTACAACCAAATCAAGTGCTGAGCTCAATAGTCAGTACCGGTAACCGGTAATTAGAGGCGGAGTCGGGATTTCAACTGAGGGGGTTCAATATTCAAAGAAAACTCAGTCGAAGGGGGTTCAACACCTACTATAACCACATAAAAAATAATTTTAATCATGTATAAATAATATTTTTCCGTCGAAGGGGGTTCAGCCGAACCCCCTAAAGGAGGCTAGCTCCGCCTCTGCCGGTAATAATCTGTCTATCTGTCTGTGGTAGCACCATTAATGCAGCATTTTCGAGTGAGAAACTACAAATAATAATATATTATGTGCATACGTAATCTTTCTGTTCAAAAGAAAGAATAGATTCCAACATTTGTATTTTAAAAAAAAAGGTAAAAGAATGGAGCATGTATCTGTAGTTCTGTCATCTGACAAAATAGTAATAAAATCGAATGATTTAAAAATTCATTTCCTTTTCCCATTTATCCATCCTCAATGGTCTGTATCAATCTAATTTAACAAGAGTAAGCATTTAACCAAAAATAAATCCCATTTTCCTTTCCTTGGGTCTTTTGCAGAGCTCAGCCTCTTCAAGTCATGGACAAGCCTCAAATCACCAGCCTGCTGGGGCACCTAGAACTCATGCCATGCCTCCGCCATTTGCATCAATGTCATTTGATGGCAATGGTATTCCTGATTTGTCTAACGAGCTTATGAACATGACAAGAGATGCATTCCAAGGGCAGCATGGTTCAAATGGGCCAGATGGAAGCAGCAACGCTGACTCAAACGACGAGCCCGTTATAAGGATAAGCAGGAGCGTAAATCTCGGTTTTGGTGACCAGATGCCTGAGGAATTGACTGGGACCTTGAGGTCTGTTATGGAGATGTTTTCAGGAGCACAACCTCCTGGGAATCCTCAGGATAACATGAATGGAAGGTCAACACCGAATTGAGGCATTTATGTTGGAGAGCCTCATTCTTGAGTTGATCAACATCTCCATCCTTTTACATATACCTTTTCAGTGAACTGTACTCTTGCATTTGAATTGATTATTTTCCCTTCAACTAGATTTGTAAATTGAAGATCTAAAACTAAGGTTTGCAGTGTGATCTTAGGTGCTTCGCTGATGCTTCTCCTGGGCCCCCGTAAGGCCATAATTGGCTCTTTATATTGATTTTTCATTTTATCTTGTTCTGATCCGAAATGGAGACCACAATTGATATTCTGCTAAAATTAAAGGAAAAAAAGATCAGTGGATCCTCGAAGAAACAGTTGATCCCTTCCTCTTTCATTTGTTTGGTACTCAAAATTCTTTATGTGCCAATAAAATGTGTGAACCAAAATTTATCACTCTGTAGGTGGAAAGTAAAAATTAAACATGTTAAATGAATTGAGTCAACGATATAAATTTTTACTGACCATATTAATTAAATGAATCGAGCTGCCTTTTTATTTTCATTTTAACTTGTATCAAGCCTATATTATACAAAACAAAAAGTAAGAATGAGTAAAAAAGTTTACTATATTTTCCACTGAGGTTAAAATATATATTCAATTAATTGATTACCACTAATATAAATATTTGGGAAAAGGGTCAAATTTACCCGTTATTTTGAAAATTTGGTTGAATATATATTCTATCGTACTTTAAGGTTATTGCTATGTGCTCGGGGTCATGGGTTCAAGTCTTAAAAACAGCTTCTGATAGAAATGCATGTTAAGGCTACGTACAATACACCCTTGTGGTGGGGTCTTTCTTCGGACATCCTGCATAATGATAGCTTTAGTGTATTGAGCTGCCCATTTTTTTTTAATCTTTTTACTTTAAGGTCAAATTTACTCTCAGTGTTAAGAAATTTTTCGCATGTATCCTTCTGATAATGAAAAAGGCCAAATCAACGTTAAATGCTTTATTTTTTAAAAATAAAAAACACTCTAATCTAAACTGTTTCAACTAACCCATCCCCACCCCCTCATAAAAAAACAAATATACCCTTCTTCGGTTCTGTTGGTTGAATTTTTTTAACAAGATTAAGCCACTAAATATTTATCAATGTATAACTCATAAAAAATAAATCTGCATCTGTGAGACATAAACAAATATAACTCTCTATTAGTTCATGTATCTGCATCAGTGCAGAGCTCATAAAAAATGACACTTAGCATGCAAATGAAACAAATTAGACCCACTGGACTGGATGATTGAGTTAAGAGGTCTCTTTATGTGTCAATCTCTTTATGTGTCAATCATAACGTATCTTCATTCTTATGTCTCTATATATAATTTGGATCTATACAAATATTTTTCATGGCATTTGCTTAAAAAACTTATCCATTGATTCTACTATCTAGATACACATACAATTACATACCAAATTTTGAAATTTGAACGTAACTAAAACAGAAGCAGAGTTTGTACTAGATATTTTCTCTAATTCCATGTTTCTGCGTTATCGCATTCTCTTTTACTTTTTATTACTTTGTAAACAATCTGCTAGTGCTGTACGTTGAAAGAGAAGTATATTTGTTTGTTGAAAAAATTTGACCAACAGAACTCAAGGAGATATATATTTGATTATGTCTTTTTTGTGGGGCGGGTTGAGTGATGCTAGTTAGATTAGGGTGTGTCTTAGTTTTAAGAAATGAGATATTTGACATTGATTTGAGCTTTTCTGTTATAGAAAGGGTACATGTAAAATGTTTTTTAATAATGAGAATAAATTTGACCATGAAATATTAACTTTGACCTCAAAGTATGACTATGATAATATACTTAGTCAACTATCCAAAGTACAAAGATAAATTTAACCCTTCTCCCTAAATATTGTCTACTGTGTCCTTTTATAAATATTGTCTACTATGTCCTTTTATTTTTCACTAAAGTTGCATTCCAGTAGATTAGCGGTCTTTCAATATAATTTCATGTGATTCTAAGTAAGTTTATCCGGTGGCGGAGCCACCTCTGCTTTGGGTTCATCCGAACCCCTTCGACGAAAAATTATATTGTTCTTATATTATTTTTATATGGTTAAAAAATATTTTTTATGAATATATAGTAGATATTGAATCCAGTTCAATTAGTTCGTATATATACTTCTGAACCCCCTCAATAAAAATCCTGACTCCGTCGGTGAGTTTATCTCGTCCACCTTTCATATCTTCACTCACTAAATTTCACACCCATGTACTGGAATATCTGGAGGTTGAGGTAGACGTATTAAATCATCTCAAGTGATCAAATCATCTTCAATTTTACATCAATATATTTTACTGACACTTTTTATATCATTTTTTATCTTATTTAATTTTGTACAACCACACACGCATTTTAATATACATCTTTGTGACATTCATTTTATGGATGTATTGGACAGTTCAACTTTCACTCCAATTATATTAGTGATGATCTTATAACTATTCAATATAGTTTTACTTTACTTTAACAAGCATCCTCTTTTTACATAGCACCTTGGTAGCACTTCTTTCATTTTAATAATTTATGGCATTTTTTAAACGGAAAAGGGTCAGAAATACCCTTCAAGTATTGAAATTGGGTCAGAAATACCCTTCGTTAACCTATTAGGCCAGAAATACCCTTCAAGTATTGAAAATGGTTCAAAAATACCCCTTCATCCACCTTTATGGCTCAAAAATACCCTTGCAACTAACAGTTTTTAAAAATCATAATTAAAAATTCGAAAAAGGGTTAGAAAAACACCTTTTAAGTATTGAAATTGGTTAAAAAATACCCTCCATGCAACTAACGATTGGGTAACTTGAGTTGGGGCCAGATTGGATATAACATTTTAATTAATTTAGTTTCAACCAAGTGAAAGTTGCCACGTATTTTAAAAAAATTTATTTATGATTTAAGAAAATCGTTAGTTGCAAGGGTATTATAAATATGGATGGAGGGTATTTTTGAACCAATTTCAATACTTAAAGGGTATTTCTGACCCTTTTTCAAATTTTTAACTATGATTTTTAAAAACCGTTAGTTCAAGGGTATTTATGAGCCATAAAGGTGGATGGAGGGTATTTTTGAACCATTTTCAATACTTGAAGGGTATTTCTGGCCCAATAGGTTAATGAAGGATATTTCTAACCCAATTTCAATACTTGAAGGATATTTCTGACCCTTTTTCGTTTTTTAAAATAAAGATTTCACTTTTTCAAAATAACTAGCCTTATATATTTAAATGGGAAAAGGTACGAATATATCTCTGAACTTTGATAAATAGTACAGATGTGTATCCTCCGCTATACTTTAGATACAAATATACCCTTATCGTTAATGAAAAGGTAGATATATACCCCTGAACTTTGATAAATGGTATAGATATAACATCCATCATACTTTAGGCACAAATAAACTCTTGCCGTTAATGAAAAGGTATGCATATACCCTTCTTACTAACGACAGGACACGTGTCACAATCTTGTTCATGTGTGCTTTTTAATTTATGCTTACCTACCCGAAAATAATTTTAATTTAACCCACAAATCCATTCAAGTAATAACTCAAATCCGTTCTGGTCTAATAGAACATTCAAGGCGCATCTCTATTCATACATATTCGTTTTCTCTTTCTCTTTCATTAGACTGGTCGGGTTTGGGTTATTATTTGGATCGGGTTATGGGTTAAATTAGAATTATTTTGGGGTGGGGTTGGGATAAATTAAATTAAAAAAGGCCAAATGAACATAATTGTGACACGCATCCTGCCGTTAGTGAGAAAGGTATATATGTACCTTTTCATTAATCAAGGGCATATTTGTACCTAAAGTATGTTGGAGGGAAAATCTGTACCATTTATCAAGTTCAGGGGTATATATGTACCTTTTCATTAACGATAAGAGTATATTTGTACCTAAAGTATGACGAAAGATATATCTGTACGATTTATCAAAGTTCAGGGGTATATTAGTACCTTTTTTGTATTTAAATTATGTGCAGTTAGACGTTACAATACTAGGTCTAAAATTATTTTGGGCTTAAAAAAATAATAAGCCTATTTTATTCCTTATCAAGGTCCATTACAGTTTGGAGCCCAGACTCATGCCACGTGTCAGTGTGACTTGGCGTCCCTGTCAAATCCAAGACCAACAAGACAACGCCACATGTACAAATGATGTGAAAAATCTCATTCAAATTTGAGAACCAGTCAAAAGTCGCCAAGTGTCAAAGTGACATATATTGGCCAATCACAAGCGACCAGGCCTGCTCCCTACAACTATAAATAGGGGGTAACATAACATTCTAAGGACATTCTGAAAGAGGACTTTGATAAGCATTGTCAACATCGGCATCGACTATTAAGCTCTTACAAGGAACAATCAACGAAGTTCTTCCCAGAGATTATTCCAAAGCGGCAAAATATTTTTTGATATTTTCGGCGATTGAAATACATATCTTGGAGTTCAAACCATCCAACGATTCAATAAACACGCTACTGAAGGCCCTCGGATCATTTCTAAGTATAGGAGAGAAGAGTCAAGAGAGTTATGGAATTGTACTCACAAGATTCATCAGTAAAAAATACTCTTTTTTCTTTTATTTATCTTTAGTTACAATTAATTTTTGAAGTTTTAAAAATTTATTGGAACAAATTTTGGTACACCCGGTGGGACCATTTCTGCTCTTCATCTCTTCCTCTCACAAATCAGGAGCTACAAATTCAACTATTGCAATGGACTTTGAAAAAATAAGCAATGTTACATGCAAGGCATCTAATGTCGTATCTGCTGATCTCAGTCATGTTGGACCGATTACTTGATGAAAATTCAAGGCTAGTGGCTTGGTTGAATTTGAATACTTTACCTCTTTGGAGGTGGTAAAAAACAACAACTCTCATATAGCGGTTGCTGGGGAAAATCTTGCATTCATGTTCTTTGGCGAACTTTCTCTAATCAGATCAAACTTTGGTAAACCTCAAGATTCAATGAATTCTCCAAATTCAATGAAGGTCAATTCCTTAATGGCCGACTCAACTAATATGGATAAGAATATTAAAGCCCTAATGAAGTCGGTTGACGAAAAAAAATCTTCATATCGCTCAACTCATGAACAAACCGGAGGTTGGAAAACTAGGAGAGTCGAGTCGCATCCCTACTTATCCACCAGGTTTCCCTCCACAAAACAAGGATGTTGAGGAATTACCTGCTAAGTCTAAATTTCAGAAGGAGAAATAATTATTCCAGTTGGAACTTTATCTGTCCAACAGTTGCAAGACATGATAACAAACACCATCAGGGCTCAATATAGTGGAGCACCAGAGAGTTCGTTGTCTTACTCCAAGCCTTACACAAGACGAATTGATTGTCTACCCATGCAACTAGCTATTAACCACCAAAATTTCAGCAATTTGATGGCAAGGGAAACCTGAGGCAGCACATTGCCTATTTTGTCGAAACATATAGCAATGCTGGAACATATGGCGATTGATGATACCCAAAATACACCTCCAATTGAAGGATAAAATGGTTGTTGTCAAATATAGTATCCCAACAAGGTTGGGGTTGAATCCCAAGGAAGTACGTCGCAAATATATCTCTAATTTATTGAAATCATGAGGCAATGTGTAAAAAGTAAAAGGGGGGATTTGTTGAAATAGAAAAAAAAAAATAAAAGAATCGGTTTCTTTTGGTTGTAAATAATATAAGACGAACACTAGGCTTATGTCCCCCCTGGCTTCTCAACTTTGTCAATTTCTCGCGATAAACCTAACTATTCTGTTGTTCTGCATGCAAAGTCTACAAGATAGGTATTATCAGCCGCCTTGTGTCCACGAAGATAAATCTCACCCTTTACCAATTAAGTCTCAGGGCGTCGCCTAGTTGTTCCTTGCTACGACCGCAATTCACTATCACCTTTTAGGATCAAGTGATTAGATGAGATGGAAGGTACTAAAAGGTGGAGGTGAATCCCAAATCATTGTCCAAATCTTCTTTTCCCAATCACAAACTCCCTTGTGGGGATGGATGTGAATACAGGCTATCTCAAGCTACTCCAACTACTTAAGATTTAATTATCGTGAAGAAAATTGAGATACATGCAACCCTAGAAGAGATGAATATCACACTTTCTCTACGTAGCTAATCCGCTAGGGTTTTCATAACTTTAGCTAAGAAAATTAGCCGCTCATATTTATGAGATCAATTATGAAATCCACAGACAAAATTACAAAATCAATCTCCAAATAATGAGGAATAAATCCCAAAGTCTTAAATTTAATAACAAACTAAGAATAGATGAATGAGAATTAATATATGAATTTATTGGTGAATAGTTGAATGAATAACTAAACAAAGCCTAAGGGGTATTTATAGATTACAAAAACTAAATTCTAATTAAAATAGGAAAACCCTGGAAATCATCTCCTAAATAAAATAGGAAAACACTAGAAATCAAATCCTAAATAAAATAGAAAAACTTAATTACCCATACATAATAGGACCTAAAAACATAATAGGAGTTTAATTGAGATGTATGAAAACCCAAGGAAACAAATCCTAACTAAAATGGGATTGGAAAAGTAAGTTGGCCAAACTTCTGACTCATATCTTGATCTTCAACTAAGCATAACTTTTTGTGTACTTAGTATTTTTTATCTCAAAACCCACCAACGGATAGACAGTTGAATTATCTATCCAATGATACCTATTTCTCCTTAATCCAATATCGAGGTAAAAAGTTATGGCCAAAATACTGAAGCACTGTCGAAGCTGAGTCGAATCTGTCCGAGATACGACTGTAAGGTTTGTCCAACATACGACTCGTAAAGTCTCCTTATGGTTTGTTAGGAGGAAGTCGTACCTTGGGAATTAAAGGCTAAAAATGGGTTTCTGACTATGGGTTAAGCCATCTTTCATAGTTCTTCTTGAATTTAGCATCCCAAACCTAATTTCCTACAAAACACTCCCCAAAACACATCAAATCTAACAACATAGCCTTAAGTACATACTTATTCTCATAGTTTAAGTATCATAAGTGTTATATTCCTATAACACATCAAGACCCTTAACTTAAAACGCTATATGTTCTTGGCAATAAAACATAACAAAACAATATAGAGATACTTAACCAAGAAAAATGTAAGATACCTATGGCAGTCAATCATCAATTTTAGCTCAAAACATATTACCCTCTCCAAGTTCAATCTCTTTAAAACCAACTGTGTGTATTAATGAAGCACAAAAATGTGACACAAAGGAATTAAGCTATGTCATTGTATTAGCAACAAACTACCATGCATAAATACAAGTTACACTATCCAAGCAAGTAAGCAGCTAGCAATACAACCCATGTGCCCTCACAACAAATAATTTCCTCCTCACTCATATATAAAATCAAGAATGTCAATATGGGGACGACCAAGAGACAGTCACTCTCACAAAAGAAGTTCCAATCAATGCATGTCAAATACCATAGGCTTGCCCTTATTTTCATTACCTAAGCTTTCGGATAGTTAAATTAGGATCACTATAGAACTTTTATTTGGCTTGTAACGTAGGCTTGGGGATGATATGGTATGTAAGGATATTTAAAGTGACTTAGCCTCCTTGGCACTACACTAACTTTTTGGGGTCTCACTTGTTAACCCTTTTTTTTCTTTATTTATTTCCATCCTTATTTCTCTCTTTCTTTATTAAAGCATATTCAGGTTGGGTGTGGTCTTTTAGTCTTTCTTTTTTTTTTTTTCACAAATTTTCTTTTCTTTTTCTTTTTCTACCACACCCAGCCTTACTTTCTTTTCTCTTATTTTACCCTTCTTCATACCTATTTTACATCACACACTCCTATGATAGCCACCCCCAACTTAGAAAACTCAACTGAGTTGAAGTGCACAATGTCCAAGAAAGACCAGGGCCAAAACACATTCGTTGTAATACAAATGGGAAGGTGATAGGTGTACCAAGAAAAATAAGCTATAAGGCTCAAAACAAGGATCAAAGGATACATTTTAAACATGGAAGGTCATTTAGGCTAAAAGTGGACTAAAATAAAAATAACCTATGATCCTTTCCTAACCAACTATCCTACATATTAGGCAAGAATAATTGGGCAAGTTCTGGATTTAACACACAAAGGGAACTAAGTAGCATCTCACACACACATGACACAGAGTCAATATTGCAAGCTGCCACCTATCTGATTCATGCACAAGTTCAAAATGATTATCATGTCCCTAATACTAATGCCATAAAGAGATTCACAATAGTCGCATATATATACTTATCACACAGTTAAAAAATAGACTATTGGAGAATTATTTATCATTTATCTCAAAAATCAACAAAAATATGTCAACTGCCCTAGATACTAATTTTTCACCCAGTTAACCATAAAACATCATAAAAAAAGCACAATGCGCCTAAATATACTGGCTCTACTAGGAACAAGACTTTGGGAAAAAGAGGCACAACAACAAAAACCCCAAGAGGACATCAAGACCCACAAGTAGCCCCATCCTCAACTTAAAATCATGCATTATTCCTAATGCATTAAACTAAAATAAGAGAGTTAGAAACATAGCCGTGGAACCATAGGTGTGGCGATCTGACGTCAATCATACAATATGGATACAAATAATAAAATACTTTGGGTTGCCTCACAAGCGCGCTTGATTTCACGTCGTGGCATAACGGGACTTTGTTGGGTACTCAGACTTCCCCTACAAGTTCATGGGTACCTTGATTACTCAGACTTCATCAAGGTAGCCTAATAGTTGGCCTTCAAATTTCTCTTTCCACTTTGAACTTATGAATTTCATCCCTTATTGCTTTTCTAATTTTTCATTATACTCATAGGGCGGTGGTATAAAAATAAAGGACCCAAGAAATAGATGTGGCATGTTATACTTACTGGTCTTTATATGAGAAATGTAGTTCTTTGATTCTGGCTCAGCAAATTCAAGAATATATACATAAGTTTCCTCCTCCTTGCACTTTTTTTTAGGCTCGAATGGCTCGATCAAGATTTGACTATCCAAACACAATATGGAAAAATGCTTAGAATGAGGTCCAATAGGCCCCAACTCATGATTTGCAGTCTTCTTACATCCCCACATAACTCTAGTATACTCTCTTTAAGAGTGACGATATCCATAAAAGCATGAACAATTTTAGCCTCCTCCAATTTTAGTTTCTCAAGTTGGTTTTTCAAAAGTCTTTCAATCTCCAATACTTTCTACGCCCAGGTTGTAATCTCTAGAAGAGTGAGTCAACAAAAAATAAAAAAATTAAAAATTAAAACCAATAACCTTAACAACTTCAATCAAGAATTTCGAGACTATATTCCCCGACAACGGTGCCAAAATTTGATGACACCCAAAATATACCTCCAATTGAAGGATAAAGCAATCGTTGTCAAATATCGTAATCCAACTAGGTTGGAGTCGAATCCGAAGGGAATACGTTGGAAATCTATCTCGAATTTATTGAAATCACAAGGCAATGCGTAAAAAAATAAAAGGGGGGATTTGTTGAAATAAAAAAAGAAGAAGCTAAGAATCAGTTGCTTTTGGTTGTAAATAATATAAGGTAAACACTAGGCTTGTGTTTCCCTTGTCTTCTTAACTCCATAAATTTCTTGTGATCAATCCAACCATTCTGTTGTTCTACATGTAAAGTCTACAAGATAGGTGTTATCAGCCGCCTTGTGATCGTGAAGATAAATCTCACACTTTACCAATTAAGTCTCAGGGTGTCGCCTTGTTGCTCCTTGATATGACCTCAGTTCACTATCACCTTTTGGGATCAAGTGATTAGATGAGATGGCGGGGTGATGAGTAGTGGTTTTACTACTCATTCACACTCAACATTCGTACATAATACCTTGTTTTGGATGACTAAATCAGACATGATTGTGATTAAATTCACTAATATCCACTCTTTGTAGGCATAGAATTGAAGGGATAGAAAGATGTGGATTGGAGCTCAAAAGGATAAAAAAGAAAGCAAGAAAGTGCAGTTGAAGACCTAGAGAAGAAGGGCCCTAGTTATTGCGGCCGTGGTCCTCAATCCGCGATCGTGGCAGTCAAACAGGGTCAATACATTATGGTCGCATTTACGTATCGCGATCGCCAAAGCATGGCCCAATTGCAGCTTAGCGGAAGAGTTTAATCCAAGGGAAAATGTGGAATTGTACGTGGCTGATTCATTAAATATATTCCATCTTACCCAATAATTTTTAGGTTTTAGATTTTGTAGTTGATAAGCCTTCATTTTTGGAGAAGAAAATATTGTATAATTTTTGGGTGAAGAATATATTGGAGACTTTCTAAGTGGAAGACTAGCTCACTTCCATTGTTGATTTGTGGGAGTGTCAAGTTTGAAGTAACATTAACTTCATCTTCAACAAGTTACTTCAATGGAGATTTTGGGTATATCTATGCTTATTTATCTTACGTGTAGCCAGATCTCCCTCTTGTGGTTATGTGTGAATAGGGGTTAAAGTGTGTGTGGGTTGTTATTGATTAAATTCTACTTAGTATTTTATGTTTATGGGTTTTATTATTGCTAAGCTAATTTGGTTGGGTTTTGATGGGCGAAATACCCAAATACCCACATGGTTTTGATGAGTGAAAGTTCCATGCTCTAGAAAACCCAAAGCCAACTTCGAAAGAAGGGTTTTGGGTAAAGTTTAGGAATCTATATCATCCTTGAAAGAGGGATGTAGAGACCAAAGCAATGATAGATAATTGTGTGTGTATTTTGCTAAATTTTCACTATCTTAGTCATAAGGGTGAATGTGAGGTTGACTACACCATCGGTATCATCCTAGAAATAGGGATGCCTAGAGTGAGGTTGTGGTTACCAATTATTGAACACACCTATTAGGTATTCGAAAGAATCAATAGGTGAAAGTTTGATGTTTGTTGAAAGACTAGCATCAAAATCTATAACTAAACCTGCCCATATTTGGCTACTAAATTGATGTTTATTTCTAACACCCACATATCTCTCCCTTAGTAATGTATAATCCCAAGATCCATGCATAATTTTTAAAACTCTAATTATTCATAGCCCCAAAATTGTACTACAAAAACCTAAAAATAAATAGTAGTATAGATATCTATCTCCCTCAATTTTACCTTCTTATAACATTGGTTTGGATTTAGCTCTAACTATTATATCGAAGTAACTTGATTTTCACTCACATTGTTCCTCATGGATTCGACCCGACTCCAAAGTTGGGTAAATATATTGATGACGACCGCTTTGCACTTAAATTAGCGTGTAAGTTGAGTGTTATGAAAAAATGGCGCCGTTGCCAGGGAACTATTTGGCGTATTACGTTAGTCTGAAATTTTAGCTACTTGCTTGAATTCAAGCTTGTATATATGTGTTTGTGATTTTCTTTGTAGGTAAATTTTATTTTATTTTTCAATTTTCTATATGGCATCCTCCAAAAAATATGATTTTGATAGTTGGAAGTCCTATCTTGACAACCCATTTCATATTGAGACGTACTACACTTCAGGAGAGATTGTAACTATGCTTCCTGGAGAGAGACAAAATCACTATCTCGATCCTGTAGGGAGTATGGTCGGTCATTATGTGGGTAATAATGAGAACATCAGGATGATTGTACAAATGACCCTCCCCCCTATTATACTAACCAACTTGCTAGCTCTTCTTATGAGATCAATAGGTATTATGATGAGAAAAAGGAGGAGAAATCTACCGAATCCAATAGCTTTGAATGGAAACTGCTAGCTATTTTGGATCGGGTAGATACAATGGGGGATAATATAGAAGACATGTACAAATCTCATGTGGCATTAGGATGGGAAATTTTCATGACAAAGGAAATGGGCAA
>NC_061114.1:59974448-60230064 GCF_002878395.1 Capsicum annuum
TTGCCCATTTCCCAAGAGGAGGTTAATCAAGAAGAATAACCAAGATATAATGACGAACTTGGTAGCAAAGAATCCTCGGTTACTTCTTAATCATCCAAGTCATATGAGGAAGAAGAGGCTCGAATAAAAGAAATAAGACAAGAGTCAAGAGTAAAATCAAAGACAAGCTCTTATGATGACTCTAGCTTATTTCACGGTGAATATGCTTTAGAGAAAGCTAAGCCAAAATTAGGGGTTGGACCCCGTTTAGACCACTTTTTAAGATTATGTTTAGAGGATGTTATGAGGATCCATCTCTTTAAACAAATGGTGGATAGTGGGGAGATGGAGTTCGATTCTTATATTTTGGAGTTTGACCTTCCAAAAGAGCATATGGAGCCCCAACAATCCATGGCCAAGGAACTTAATTTCCAACGTACAAGGAATGGTCTATTGACGTGCTTACTTTTTACCCAAGGAATAAATTCAGAATTTTGATGTGAAGTTGGGTAAAAGGTTCAAATCTTCAAAATGGCGAGATCGAAGCTTGCTTGCTATTTTATCACCTCTTCTATGCCTCATCTTAGAAGATCTAAATCTTTTATCCCTCTACCGCTTATTGCATATTAAGCAGAAGTTGGGATGGAGATTCAAATCTTCTAAGTGGAAGCACCAAAGGAAGTGGAAGGGGTGTCTTGATAAGACATTAAACTAAGCGTTCAATGAGAGGTAACCCATCATGCCACTACTAGTGGAACATATCCTTTTTAATTATCCATGGTAGATTAGATTTTCCTTTGTTTATGCATGTATAATCCATGAAACATGGTGCTCAAAGGAATCCTGATTGAATTTGAAAAAAAGAAAAGTGTGGATTTGGCAATTTGGATTAAATAGAAAGTGCAGAAGACCGGATTCCTGGTATCAATTACCGCAACTATGGTCTGTGCCACTATGATCGTGGAAGCCATACGACCGCGACCGCATCACTAGGGCCACGATCATGGTCGAATCAAATTAAAAAAACCATCTGAATGCCATTTTACCTTGTGCCTCATTTTGTAATTCTCTAAAATTTTTGGCCTTGCATTGCATATTCAAGTGTCAATTCATCCCGTGCATCATATAATTCCTTAAGTTGTCTAAATTTTCTTTGTTTCAATATGTTGAATGCTTAGAACTCATAGTATAGAGAATGGCTTGAAATAGTTCTTTCATTGCTAAATGGGTGCTTATTTTTTACTATTGTTGTGGTTAGCTATTGTAGTTGGTGTAGATACTCATGGGGAAGTCGTGATACCCAAAATTTAAGGTTTAAAAAGTTGAAATAAGTGTGTACACATTGTGTTTGATTCAATGCCCCTATGAATTACATGTTAAATTCTTTGAGTTTGGGGGTATAAACTTGATAACTAGGACTGCGTTACTTAGTCTTAATGATTACGTGCCTAGAAGAACACGAATGTAGGGATAAAGTTTTATGCTTTAACTGAAGTATAGAATTTTAGAATACGATCTCAGGTACCGCGATCGCGGTTTTGATGACCGTGATCGCATCATGGAGGTCGCAATCACTCCGCAATTGCCAAACCTGAGAGTAGTGTCTGCAGGAATTGAAAAATTCTGCACATCTATTTCTGCTCCAAAAACCTACTATAACACCGTTGTATGCATTTATTTGTTTAATCTAGTATATTTTTGGTATAATAGTACTAATGATGGCCCTAGTGCATTGTTTACAGGATCTAGGCCTTAGAGATGAAGGGATTTAACAACACCAGATTCGTGACCCCAGAATGTTAGAACCTCTACAATGCGGATTTGCACAGGACTAAATTACTCCCTGAAAGTGGTATCAGCTTGGATAAAGTAGAGAAAAAGTTCCCAAGCTTTCATGCTAGACTCACTCAAACTGGGTGACTATGCTTTGCCCTGAAACCTTCTATTACTAATGAGAATTGGGTGCGTGAATTCTACGTTAACTTAAGCATAGTTTCTTTCAAAAACCCAGTGATGATGATTCAGGGGAAGCAAGTAATCTTTGGGACAGAGCGGATAAACGAGGTGTATGGACTTTTAAATGCTGACATGGAGCAGTTCCATGCAAAATCATACGAGCGATGGACCTGGATGGAAAATATTTTATGTCCTGGCAAAGATGTTACCTGGGGCACTACTAAGAGAGACATTCTGATGAATGACTTCATAGCTGAGGCCAGACTTTGGTTGAATATTATCTATAACCGAGTATCGCCATGCACTCACATGAACATTGTTACAGATTTACAAGCTCGGATGGTGACCTTTTTTCTCTCTAGTATCTCCCTGAATATGGGTGGGATTTTGTATTCAGAATGGCGGTACATAAAAAATTATAGAGGTACATACCTTCTCCTATCTCCCCTTATCATAGAGCTATACAAGAGGGCACAAGTGGAGGAGTATGCTACAGATACTTGGGTACTCCCAAGCCCCCGCATCTTCCCACTTAAGTTTAAAGGTGAGAGAGACCCAGGACAGAGAAAAAATAGGAAGGCAAACTCTAAAAAATCGACCTAGGAGGACATAAACTCTTGTAGGCCTTCATCAGTCAACCCCCTTGATGATATATTAGGTCAGATGTGGAATGTTAGAGAGCTACTGTCCAGACTTCTTAATACAAGAATAATCATGGAAATGGACTTATATGGGTGTGCATTGAAACCTTTCAAGTGTGTGTGCAAGATAAGTGCTTAATACACACCAAAATAGTCCACTATTCTACACTAGAAGGGAGCCTATCTCTTAAGGGTATAAAGGATATTTTGTCTTCCATTTGCAATGTAATATATAAGGAACATACTAGGGTTTCATGAGTTGGTTTTTGAATGTTGAATATTGTATCACACTTTAAACACTCAAGTTCTCTCTTACTAGAGACTTGGTCGAAACTAGGTTCATCAAAAGAGTGGATTCTCTTTTGTTGTTTGCTTGCTTGGATCGTGGGGTGCTTGAAGGATTTAGAGTCCCTCTTATGTCCTCCGTAGAGTGTAGGTGTTGTTACTATTTTCATTAAGGGTCTTAGTGTTTAATATACACTTTGGTTGTGTATGTATCACATCCTATCATTTACTTTCTTGTAATCTTGTAAGGTTGGTATCTTGTTATTGTGAAGCCGTTTGTGTTGTTGTTGTTATTCATAGTGTTGTTGCTCCTCTTGTTCATCTTATTGTGTTGTTAATCTTAGTTTAGGTTGCTGATTAGTGTTCAAAACACCCATATATCTTGTATTCTTGTGTTGTTCTTGAATCCACGTGTGGTCACTATTTGTTTCTCGGTTCCTAGTGAATTTGTGGACTGTTTAATGTGTGATTTTTGTGTTCCCTAGTTAGTCTTTTATCATTTAGTATTAGAGCCATCTTTAGTTTTGTTCTTACAATACCAATCTTGGGCTTTCTTGCTAAGAAAATAGAAGAAGAAGAAGAAGAAAGACGTGTTCTTGAGCTTGAGATCTTGGTCGAGAAGTTGCACTTGTTTTTATTGTATCTTGGTCGAATGTTGTGTGTCTAGGTATAGGATTTATTTTTCTTGTGTTGTTGTTTCAAGTGTTAGTATTCTTGTCCATTAACACTTTGAGTCGATCTAGATTTGAGCTTTAAAAATTGATATTGTTGTTGTGAACAAGGTCATGGCCGTGTGTTGAAGTTGTTGTTCTTGGATGTGTGGATTTGTTGTTATAGTTTTGGTTGGACGTTGTTGGTGCTGTTGTTGATATTGATAAAGTTGTTGTTGAGTTCTTGATATTCATCACAACCTTCACCTTTGCTATAACCGAAATACAACACCAAAAAGAACCTTGGTCATGTGTTGACACTAAATTGGCCGTGATGTGTGTTGATGTTGGCTTTGGGGTAGAAATTGTTGATGTGTTCTTGAAGGTTGTTGTGGTGTTCATTTTGTTCTTCATCTCATCTTACAACTTAAGACAACCAAAAGTGTAATATAGATTCAAAAAGGTGCCCACAAGTTGTAACGTTGTTTGTGAGAAGACTTGAGGCATCATTTCCTTGACTTGACATCTACTTTTCAACCACTTTCCTTGTTTCAAGGGACCTTGCTTTGTGGGAATTTTACAAAGTCAAGTCTTGCCTTTTGAATATTAGACTTAAAGGAGATTCAAGACATATACTTTCCCTCCAAAACCAATTGTTTCCATTACATAGTAACTAAAGTTTGTAAACTTCAACTAGTGACTAATTATGGGGCTGTGACCAATGGTATGCTGCCACGTCACCCAAGTTACTGTTCACACAAAAATTTTAAGTTCAAAATTTGATCTTCTAGTTTCGTTTTGTTATTTCTTTCGTTGATTCCATTACTAACTTACGAACTAGTACTAGATTGTAAGTTAGTTTTGAACCCGTTCTTCGTGTATATGATACCTTATGTGTCTTAGTCTTTTAAGTCATTGTAATACTTGGTCCACCTCTCAACACCTCATGGAGTACAAGCAAACTTATAACACTTGTGTGATCGAAAGTGAGAAATTCGAGAGATAAAAAATAAAGAGAGAGTGTGAGGACCATTCTTTGAACAACTAACTTGTTTGTTGTTTTGTAGGTAACTTCTTGGCTACAATGGACAACAATTCTCTTGGTGCTATCGTGGCTGGACTTGAAATGATCAACCAAAGCATAGAAAGTATGCTCATGACTATGACCTCAATCCGAGGAGACATGTCTTCAATCAAAGGAGACATGTCAACTATGAATGAGAGGTTGGATCGAATGGAGAGTCGAAGAAACTCTCGTGCTTCTACTCCTCGACTCCATATTTCCTCAAGTGGGAATGAACAAAAAACTTCCATCACCATTTCCCCTAAAACTTTTCCTACAAAAGTCAACCCTCCAAGCTCACCACAAAATGCCATGAGCTAAGTTATCAATTACCCTTAAAACCGAGAATAAGGTAGACCACTTCTCCCACAAGTTGATCAAGTCTACAAAGAAGGACTTGGAAGCCAATTCCCTCCCATCTAAGATCCACAACCGAAGCTCCACATTACCAAAACAACCTACTCAACTAAAACTCCACTTCACCAAAACTGATATGTCTATATAGATGAGTATGGAAGAAAAGGGCATGAAGTATATAGAGTCTACGACGATGCTTATACGATGGAAGGAGGCTTGAGTCGAATAATATTGAAGCTAAGTCTCAAGATAGAGAGAAATCTGAGGTTTAAAATGAAGATGTTGGACGAGACTTGTTAATATTGAGCTCTCAGGTTCTTCATGTTTTGCAGACTATTTTGAGTGATTTCTTTTGAAGCGGCTAATTGAACGAAGTAAAGCCATGAATTTATGGGAAAATTCCTCTTAAGATAGAGAGGATGATACAAGAATAATCACAAAAATGGTCTTATGTAGGTGTGCATTGAAATCGTTCAAGTGTGTGTACAAGATAAGTGCTTAATACACACCAAAACAGTCCACTATTCTACATAGAGAGGAGCCTATCTCTTAAGGGTATAAGGGACATTTTGTCTTCCATTTGTAATGTACTATATAAGTAATATTCTAGGGTTTCATGAGTTGGTTTTTGAATGTTGAATATTGTATAACACACTTGAAACACTCAAGTTCTCTCTTACTAAAGACTTGGACGAAACTAGGTTTATCAAAAGGGTGGATTCTCTTTTGTTGTTTGCTTGCTTGGACCGTGCGGTACTTGAATGATTTGGAGTCCCTCTTGTGTCCTCCGTAGAGTGTAGGTGTTGCTACTATCTTTATTAAGGATCTTAGTGTTTAATATACACTTTGGTTCTTAGTCATTCTAGTACTGTATATCTCACTTCCTATCATTTACTTTCTTGTAATCTTGTAACATCGGTATCTTGTTATTGTGAAGCCATTTGTGTTGTTGTTGTTATTCATAGTGTTGTTTCTCCTCTTGTTCATATTATTGTGTAGTTAATATTAGTTTGGGTTGGCTGATTTGGTGTTCAAAACACCCATATATCTCATATTCTTGTGTTGTTCTTGAATCTGTATGTGGTCAACATTTGGTTCTTGGTTCCTAGTGAATTTTTGGACTGTTTGATGTGTGATTTTCGTGTTCCCTAGTTAGTTTTGTATCACTTCCTCAGGGATCGAGAGAGTCTTCCACCGCTCATCACTCATATGTAGCTCAGTTAGACTATGAGAGATACAGGCAGGTGAAGGAGAAGTAGGGAGCCACTACTGTCCATTGGATAGAGCTTTAGTTTCATTACACAGAGACCTCAGGAAATCACATGAGAAAATGGTGAAGATAGAGAATAAGTGAGATAAATTCTTCAAGAAGTTGTAGAAGGAGGTGAAGGGCATCTTCAAGGTGCTCAAGCCCAACCATAGACTACCTTTACTTAGAATGAACAGTGAGGATAAGGCCCCTACTGATTGGTCTGCTGGTGATGCTGGGGATGATGGTGCAGAGTCAGCGGGAGAGAATAGCTCTTGATACATATTCAGGGAGACCTCTACCACTCTTGCTTGTTTGCACATGAAGTGGAGACACTGCATTCTTTTAGTTGGGGATGCCCCCAAATTTGTATTATTTTGATGATGCATGCTGGATATTTCTCTTTATGTTGTTTTGGGATGATGCCTTGGATATTATTTTAATTTTGTTTTTGAAAAGCTATAGTTTGGGCACCCCGTTGGTGCCTACATTTTATGGATTATCATGTTTTTCTTTTATTTCTAGTGTTCTTTTAATTTAACTTTTATTTTAACTTTGGTTATGCATAACTATCTTTGCCTTATGATGGATTGAGTGACGACATTCTTAAGGGTAAAACGTCGTGTTTTGGTTTTGAGGCATAGATGTAGGGGAATTCTAAGTACCCATAGCATATATGTAAAAAATACAAGGGAAGTCTGAGTACCTGTAGCATGGTAAGTTACATGTTTGGGATTATATTATACACCTATGACGAAGTTTGAGTAGCCATATGGGTAGTTTGCCCGTTTTGAGCCTCAATGTGAGACTAAGACTTTGGTTGTTGCCATATTTTAGAAAATTATATGTAGTAGTAATATAAAATTAACGACCCCCTCCATCCAAAATTTTTCAAAACAAAATCAAGGGCATGAACGTTACCAATTTGGCAACGAAATTTTTTCTCTTTTTGTGGTTCCGCAAGATTTTAACTTGTTAATAGAAATAGATACTTCAAATTTTTCTCTAGAGGGAGGGACATTTGAGCTCCCTTGGCAAATTTTGCATGCCATGTGTGGAGAGCTATTTGCATACATCTCTTGTATACTTGTGTTATCTAGAACTTGCCCCGTTAGTCTTTCAAAGCTAATGTTAATTGTATTTGGTTTGAGAAATGATCTTAGGACACCTTTGTAATTTTGGAAGCCCACTCTAGCCTACCCAAGCATGAACAAAATCCCTAGTTACCCACTTTGAGCCTTTGGACCTTTCTTTGGCAAACACATTACAAGCCGTAAACCATTCTTTTTATTTCTCTTTGGAACTATACCTTCCTTGAACTTGAAAATTTAATTCGAGGCTAAAAACCTAAGTTGGGGGTGGTAAATATTGATGGAAGTTAGTTTGGTTCCACGAAGATGTAACTATATTCCTAGACTTTGAAAAGAATTGAATAGAAGAAGAAAGAGTTGAACAAAGGAAAGAATTATGCAAAAGTACAAGAAAATAAGATGAAAGAAGTTTGGTAAACAAAGGAAATAAAAGGGTAGGCATGATAAAATAGAGAAAACAAAGAGGAGTGTCCCATAGTAAAAAAAAAGATTGAAAAAGTGTGAATAGACGCTCAAGGAAGGGAGTAGCCATGTTGTTCCTAAAATGATATCCTACCCTATCCCAAATCTACATTACAAGCTTAGAAAGTTCTTCGAGATCTCCAACCACTTACTTTCTTTGTCATGATGATTGAAAATAGGGGCAAGCCTATGGTATGACACTTATTGCATAGAGATTTCTTTTGTGAGGGAGAGAGTTATCCACTTAAAATTCCTTGTTGCATGTTTTGTAGCTTGGTGTGAGGAATTCTTTTTCTTGTGAGGTTGGTATGTGAAACAAGTTAAGGTAGGTGATTTTGTCACCTTCTCAATGAGGAAAATAGAGTATAGCTTAGTTGTGGTCAAAAGGGAGTCACTTCTAGAGTATTGGTTCTTTGTTGCTTGGTCACTCTTTAAATTCCTATGTAACCTTGGATATAGCATTTTATAATGAGGGGTATAGTGAAACTAGCTTAGCCCATGTGCAATGAGATACTTGTGGTAGTGACTAAGGTTAAAGTTATTATGATCTTTAAGGCAGGAATTTTGGAAATAAATAATTGTGTTTCATGGTAAGAGGTAATGTTGCCTGAGGACAAGCAATAACTTTAAGTTGGGGGTGTTGATGAGTCGTGATTTTACCACTCAACTTCTGTACACATTACCTTATTTTGGATGACTAAATGAGATATAATTTTAATTAAATGCACTAATATCCACTCTTTGCAGGCATATAGTTGAAGGGATGGAAAATGTTGATTGGAGCTCAAATGATCACAAAAAGAGCAAGAAAGTTCAGCTGAAGACCTCGAGCAAAAGGGCCTCAGTTACCACTGTCGCGGTCTTTAATCTGTGATCACGAACCTGACTCCAAAGTTGGGTAAATATATTGACGACGACCGCCCTGCACTTAAATTGACGTGTAAGTTGAGCGTTATCACGGGGACTAAAATGTGGAGGTTAATCCAAAATCATTGTCCTAATCTTCTTTTACTAATCATAAACTCCCTTGTGGGGATGGATGTGAATGTAGACTATCTCAAGCTACTACAGCTACTTAAGATTTAATTATAGTAAGGAAGATTAAGATACATGCGACCCTAGAATGGATGAATATCACACTTCCTCTACGTAGCTAATCAACCAGGGTTTCCAAAACCCTAGCTAAGGGAATTAGCCACTCATATTTATGAGATTAATCATGGAATCCACGTACAAAATTACAAAATCAATCTCTAAATAATAAGGAATAAATCCCAAAGTCTTAAATTTAATAACAAACCAAGAATAGATGAACAAGAATTAATATCTAGATTTATTGGTGAATAGTTGAATGAATAAATAAACAAAGCCTAATGGGTATTTATAGATTACAAAAAACAAATCCTAATTAAACTAGAAAAACCCTAGAAATCATCTCCTAAATAAAATAGGAAAACAATAGAAATCAAATCCTAAATTAAATAGGAAAACTTAATTACCCATATATAATAGGACTTAAAAACATAATAGCAGTGTAATTAGGATATATGGAAACCCCAGGAAACAAATCCTAACTAAAATGGGATAGGAAAAGTAAGTCTTCCAAACTTCTGACTCGTATCTTCATCTTCAACCGATCATAAATTTTTGTGTACTTGGAATTTTTGATCTCAAGACCCACCAACAGATACACAATTGAATTATCTTTCCAACGATACCAATTTTGCCTTAATTCAATATCGAGGTGAAAAGTTATGGACAAAATACTTAAGCACTATCGAAGCTAAGTCAAATCTGTCCGAGATATAACTTTAAGGTCTGTCTAAGATACAAATCGTACAGTATCCTTAAGGGTTTTTAGGAGGAAATCATACCTTCGGAAGTAAAGGCTAAAAATGGGTTTCTGACTATGGATTAAGCCACCTTTTATAGTTCTTCTTGAATTTAGCATCCCAAATCTAATTTCCTGCAAAACACTCCCCAAAACACATCAAATCTAACAACATAGCCTTAAGTACTTTAATATTCTCATAGTTTATGTATCATAAGTGCTCTATTCCTATAGAATATCAACAATCTCTTGATAAAATAGTTTGTTCGTACATTGAAGGGGAACACATTTGACTGGTATATTGACTTGAAGCATGAGTCAATTGATAGTTGGGAGAATATCGATAAGGAATTTCTCACTCAATTTTATATCACCCGTGAACTAGTATGATAGAGTTGACGGGCACTACGCAAAGAAAGGATGGGCTAGTAACGGATTACATTAATCAATGAAGATCATTAAGTTTGGACTACAAAGACCATCTTTCTGAAATATCTGTGGTAGAAATGTGCATTCAAGGAATGCATTGAGGCCTTTTATACATACTACAAGGAATCAAACTGCGAACATTTGAAAAACTTGCTACACGAGTACACAACATTAAGTTAAGCATATCAAGGCATGGGAAGACATCCTCTTTCATTGACCTGATGATAGAAAAAAGAGAGATCAATAAAGGTATGGCTTCAAAGACTAAAGAGTCCATGAAAGTGAAAACAACTTTTGTGAAGGTCACAACCAAGCAAAAGGTGAAGAAAGATGAAGCTTCGAGGCAATATCCAAGAGAGGATAAACGTCATCCAACCTTGAAAAAGTTAGAAGCGAAGGTCTATCCATTTCCTGATTTAGATGTACCTATGATACTAGATGATTTTATAGTTAAGAGAATCATTGATCTTCCTAAATCAAAAAGGCCAGAGGAAATCAATAAGGTCAATAATCCAAAGGATTGCAAGTATCATCGCATTATTGGTCACCCAACAGAAAAGTGCTTTATCTTGAAGGAGAAAATCATGAAGCTGGTAAGTCATGGAAAAATCATCATCGACATGGATGAAACAGTATAAACAAATCATGCTAGTATTATGCCCGAGAAGAAGGAGTGTTCAATGTTGTAAACTATGCCAAGCTCAATCTTCTTACAATTTGGGAGCTGTGGTTGAAATGGATTTTCCAAGGAAAACTCTTAAAGACTCATTGGGAACAAACAACAAAGCCAGAGATAATGGTGACGATGGTTGGACCTTGATTTCTCGTATAAAAAAGAGACATCAAGCGGTTCTAAGAATATGACTTCTAAAGCCAAGAGTGATGAAGAGTAACATAGAGTATCTACGACCATCAAAAGGTGTTAAATTTCATACTAGCAAGAAGATTGATAGTTCAATGTCATAGAACATCGAAGGCCTTTTACATAGTATGTGTTCTTTCTTGAAAAATTTCTTGAATATAGTCAAATTGGTGCCAGCCGTGTAATTTCCAACACAAAGGAAATAAAGGGAATCCAAGAAGGCCATTGTCCAATGGTAACACGAGAATATCATGCTAATAGAGAAGTCACATTATATTGTCCTTTAATTTCCTTCATGGATGATGATTTATTATTAGGGGCTAAACTACATAACAAACTTTTATTTGTTGTAAGGGATATTCGAGAATAACATCTCAATCGCATATTGATCGATGATGGTTTGGCAATCAATGTTATGCTAAAGACGGTGCTCAAAAGGCTTAAAATCTTCATTGATGAATTGAACAAAAGAAATATAATGATTTAAGGCTTTAATCAAGGAGGAAAACGATCCAAAGAAAAGATTCGTGTTGGATTAACCATTGGCGCCATGAAATCAAACATTTGATTCATGTTATAGATGCCAAAACATCATACAACTTGCTTCTCGGATGCCCCTGGATGCATGAAAATGGAGTGGTTTCATCTACTCTACATCAATACATAAAGTATATAAAGGATGGTGAAGTATTCAAAATTGATGCGGATATCATTCCTTTCACTAAGACAGAGTCGTACTTGGCAGATGCAAGATTCTACTTGGATTCTTGTGAATTGGGTATGGAGAAACCAACACTATCCAACCCAACTAATGTTGGTTTAAAAGAAGTATAGGTTCAGCGGGCTGCTGTCAAGATGCCTAAAGAGAGAATTGAAAATTCTCCATTAAACTTTCATTATTTGAAGAATACATAAAGACGAAGATGGATGAAGAGCATCTAATTTTTTGCTACATACCTCGTGAGCATCGAAAGGACGGACAACCCTTGTTATAAGTATGTACTCAATAAAGCCACCCTCTAAGGAGAGAAATAAGCCATAATGCATTCCAAGATTTAAAGGAGATTATGACTGTCTCAGTTATACAAGTCCTAACTATCACGCCTGAGCTTCGAAGAAGCAATACTTTAGCTCATAAAATAAAAGGTCACTTTGATGAGAAAGCCTTTGCGCTTCTTGAAAAATTTGGTTACGACTTCTTCAATCTGTAAAGGATAGGTCAGCTCAAAGATAATGTCACTGGTAAGAAGATACATAGTTTTACAGAGGCGTAAATAAAGTTGATAAAGTAAAGGCATTATGTTGCCATTTCTAAGTTTGGCCTGGGATTCAAATTAACGGAACCTCTTCAAATTTCTACTAAGAAGGGAAAGGAAATAAATTCATCATATTATGCATCAGTAGAAAAAAAAAGGAATCTAAGGATGAGAAAATGCCACAAAAAACTTTTTATGTTTAAATGTATAGGAAGATTGATGCCTCGTGTCTCTGTATTTGAAAGATTAGGTTGCAAGGACAAAAAGTAAAGCCTCTAAACAAATGGAAGAAGAGGCTGGCACCTTAAGAATTTCTGTCTTTCATCATTTGGGAATCATAAGAAAGTCATTAGCACAAAAAAGGTTACTGGAGAATAAAAAGCAAGGTTTTTTTGAAGGAATCGAGGACAGAGACATTCATAGTATCTTTCTATTATGTATAAAGAAAAATGTTGTGTTTTCAACAACTACAGATGATTCGCTTAAAGTGAAAAGAAGTACCATTATGTTCACTAACTATTTTGTGAAGAGACAAAGAAGGAGTAAGAAAAAGCCATCATGATACCCGAAGGAAGTCAAATGGAAGATTAAAACTTTGTACGAACATCCTATCATATAATAGTGGAAGAAGGTCTATACTTTGATGGTGTGGATGATAATGTTCAAGAGGCTCCACCCCAACTGGAGGATGGCGTACAATCAATCATAGATGAGCTCAAAGAACTTAATCTCGGCACTCTAAAAGATCCACGCCCAACATTTATTAGTGCACTTCTTACACCGTAAGAAGAAAGGGACTACTTTAAGTTATTAGTTGAGTACAAAGATGTCTTTGCCTAGTCGTACCAAGAAATATTAGGCCTTAGTTCTAGGGTAGCTATTCATTATTTGGGGATAAAAAATGGGGCACGTACTATAAAGTAGTCACAATGAGTATTTTGTCCTGAGTTAGTAATGCAAATTGAAGCAAAGGTCAATAAGATTATCTAAGACGGATTTATCCAAGAAGTGAAGTACCCATCATGATCTCAAATATTTTACCTGTCAAAAAAAAATGGTCACTTATGTGTCTGCATTGATTTTTGAGACTTGAATAAGACATGTACAATGATTATTTCCCAATACCAATCATAGAGCTCATGGTTGATGTGACAACAGGACATGAAGCTATGACATTTATAGATGGGTCTTTTGGATATAATCAAATCAAATGTCTCAAAAGGATGAAGAAAGTACTATATTCCAAACTCTAAAAGAGATATATTGTTACAAGGTTATGCCTTTTAGTCTAAAGAATACGGGTGCAACCTACCAACGTGTAATGAAAAACATTTTTGATGACATATTACATAAGAGGGTGGAATGTTATGATGATGACTTGGTGGTAAAGACAAAGTGCAGGGACGACCATTTTTGATATGGGACACATGGCCATTTTATCTTTTGATGACACTTTGGAGGCCAACACATAGAGGCTTAAGACTTGGTTACCTAGAGGATACGAGAACATACATGTAGGACCCATTTTGAGCCTACCATTGAGCATACCATACATCAAGGCCGTGAGTGGAAGATCGCTTGGAGCATTGAAGACTTAAGGACTCGCAGCTTTGGACACATAATGGCTCATGGTTTTGGAGTTATCTTTATTGAGGATATTTTGGTCACTTCACATTGCCCAAAATGCACTCTATGGTCTCCCCTATCATTAAGGGTAGTGTAGTAATTTTGTCTCTTTTAGTAATATACTATAAATAGGACACTTTAGGTCTTTTCTCATTAGTTGTTTAATGATGAAAATTTAATACATTGAAAAGCCTCTCTCTTAAGAGTATACCACCTTAGTTTAGCTCTTAGTTATGGCTTGAATTAGCCATTTTAGTTTAGGGTTTGGAAAAGCCAATATTGTTCTTTGCTTAAAAATGGTGGATCTTGAGGTAAGTTGATTCCCTTGGCGGTCACCGTAAGAGTGTGGTGTTATTTTTACATTTATTAGGTGTTTTTGAGTTTAATATACTCTTTAGTTCCTAATCTTCGTAATAATATATGTCTCACTATCTATCTTTACCTTTTTTGCAATTATGTTAGTGTTTGTATCTTGTGTTGTTGTTGTTGGTCGAAACTAGTACTCAAAGGGGTCCTCGGGTTGCTCTTAATTTGTGGACTATTTTGTGTAGTTTTTGTGCCTCCGTGGTATTTATCGTGTCATATGGTATTAGAGCATGGCTTGATCTTGTTCCCACAATATCAATCTTGGGCTCGTAAACTTGATCTTATTGTAGTTGTCTTGGCTGAGTTTGAGTCTAGATCTAGGTGTATTTTAATTTTTTTGTTGTTTCTTGTGTTAGATTCTTTCCTCACTAACACCATTGAGTCAAGATCCAAGTTGAGCTTGAACGATTCTTGTTGGTATTATTGTTGCGGTTCTAAACTTGAACATTATTGGTGCATTTTGGTGTTGTCATTGTGGATTAAAATTTAAGGTGTAGTTCGAACTCGTGTTGTTGGTATTTTGTTGTGAGTTTTAAGTTTGAAAAGGGTGTTGTTGGTTCTTGGAGCTCAATTTGAGACTTAGTATTCAAACTTCTATTGAATGTTCTTGTTGTTCTAGACCAATATTCATGTATAGTTGCAAGAAGGCTCTTTAATAGTGTTGTTTGATCCAAACCCAAGCAGTGGGAAGAGAAGCCCTTGTGTTTGTCTTAAAACTAGTCCCCAAAAATCTACCAAAAGGGAAGGGAGACAAAAGATCTACCAAAAAGACTAGTTACCAAAAGAAATAAAGACCACTTTCCTAGGTTTCCAAAAGAGGAAAAGTCCACCAACCCCTCAAAAAGGTGTCTTGCCTAAAAGGTGTAAGGTAAGTCAAACCTTTTTGAAAGGTGAAAAGGGCTCCAATCTTGTTGTTGCCTTCTCCAAGGGCGGGTAAACCACTTCAAGAACTGAAATTCAAACCAAAATTTCAAAGTTGGGAAAAGTAAGAACCTTTCATAAATCGCAACCAATCCTAGACCACCACATCACCAAATTCCGTACAATACAAAAACTTTTGGCTCAAATCTTGGATTCTTAGTTTCTTGTTGTTGATTCTTAGTTTCATTTTATTGTTTCTTAGTCTCAAGTCTTGATTCTAGAATTAATTAACAACTAGTAATAACCTACTTCATTGTAGATTAATTGTTGAATACGTTTCTTTCGTGTTTTCATTATTTGTGTGCTTTTATCGTTTTTAACTCATAGTAACTTCTTTGTTTCAAGTTTGTATGTAAATTTTGTTTTTGTATCTTAAGTCGATCAAACAAGAATCCATTTCGACCGCCAAGTAGAATTGGCATCCTATTGACTACCGGAGTATAAGAAACTTTCATTATTCACCGTTCCAATTGTGAGAATCACAAAGATGAGTGTGTACGTGTGTTGGTGAGGAGCTTCTTTTACTAATCTTGTTTGTTCATTATGTAGGTACAAAGGTGATATAAGAGGAACGTGTCTTCGATAAACAGGGTTTATTGTGACTACAACATGGGAGACTATGATTGTAGTAAGGGTTTTTATGGCTATAAAGTTGAGGGAGATTGTGGAGGCTACGAAAATAGCCATGATCAAAACTTGGGCAGATTTGAGAGTTACGATTTTGAGGGGGAAAATGAGGTGAATAAAGTTTCTAGTGCTTATGGTGAACTTGGAGATGATGTAGGACCTCATGATGGATCTTATGATGATGTTGGGGCATGTGAGGAGTCTTACACTTCTCACTCCGAACCTAGATTTGGTGTTAGGTATAACTCTTTCGTTCACAAAGCTTATGAGAGCTATGATGAGAGTACACGTGAGGAGTGTGAAGATTCATATTCTCCACCTTGTAGTACTTCTTATCAAGGTCGATATAGTGTGAATGTTTATACTAGCTCTAGTGGAGGTTGTCCAACGAGAAGAAGAGGGTATCATCTCCAAAACTGAGGGGTACTCATGTACCTTACAATGTTGATCTGTGAAGGAGTGTACACTCCAGAAAGGTGACCATTTTTGGGATACCAAGATGCCTCGTTGTGTTATATGATAGGTACTATATAAACTACATCCTTTCATCCATGGTTGACTACTTGAAGTTGTTTCGCGAGCCTTTACTTATTCCATACTTCTTGGATAAGTTTAAGGTTACCAGAGGGTCAAAGTTGTATTCTCCCAATTTAAATACCAAGAGTAGGTGTAGTGTGATATTCTTCCATTGACATACGGTCATGTATGCTTAGGTGCCGATTGGTTTGAATAACACAGAGTTCCAAATAAGCAAAATTAGACTAATATTGTAAGAGACCGGTGGGAAAATCACCTCATAACATACATGCTACCTGAGCTGCAAAGAGAATTGAATACTTAATCCAATTTGAATGCTTATGAGAGACAAACTATTGAGAGGAGTAAAGGTGTTAATTTGAGAGTGGTAAAAGGAGAGGTTGTGTGGAGTGAAGTGAGGGAATTGCCACCAAACCGAGTTAACATTATTTTTCTTCTATTTCTAAGAACATTTATGTAGGTACTGACATGGTAAGTGAAGAAGAGCAATGCCGAAATGAAGTTTTTTCCCAAGCTTGTGGAGGACCTTCACAACACGCCAAAGAAGAGTCAACTCAAGAACTTCAAGGTAAAATAACTAACTATTACACTTTTGTGCATGTGAATGATAATTGTGTGACTAGTAGCCCATTGAGTGTGAGTAGCATCTTACTTACTTGTGATTCTAATGATTCTTTGCCTCTTGTTGATGATGTACATATTGTGAGTGTAGATACACTAGTTGATTTTATTGATGACCAAATTGACTCTTCTTGTAAGATCAATTTATGTCCACCTAGTGTTGAAGCCTATGTGTTAAACGAAAGTACATTGTCTTGTGTAATTGGTGTTGATCAAATTATTTATGAAAATTATCCACCACTTGAGTATATATGTGATGTGATTAATAGAAATCAAGTGAGTAAAGTACTTGAAAATGTTGGTCAACAAAAGGGAAGTGAACCTGAGAGCTATTCTTGGGATAATTTTGTACTTGAAATCTCTTTGGAACTTGATATTGATCTTTTAGAGAGTGATGAACGTGTTTGTTCTGAATCTGCCCATGAAATATATCATGCTATCTTTAGGTATAATGTCTTGTTTGAAGATGATATAAACACCCCAAATAGACCTAGTTGTGAAAATAATGTTAAAGCTTGCCTTGAAAGCTATAGCCTATATGCTAACCCACTATGATGTGACAATATTCCTCCCAAAGATGGAAATCTTTTCTTGGAAGATGAGAGTACTCTTAAGGTCAAGGAATGTATGGTCATGGAAACTACTTCTCCTTCTACTTTGTGTGACTTTATTATTGAGATACTCATGGTGATGATTGAGAAATTAGTATTGAGTACTCACATGAGGGAAGCTTAGTAGAAGTTGACTTGAGTGATACCTTTCTCTACTCTCTATTTTCTTTGGATGATATGTATGCTATTGTAGAGAGTATGTCATTTAGTTTGGGTAGAGACCAAGGGAAAGGGGAGTGTTGTCTAGACCCGTGTCTATGGCCACTCTTCCCGTTTGACCTCGATGCCAAATATAGAAATGGTGATATTGGTGCACCCAATTTGTTGCTTGGTCTACATGACAAACAAAGCGTCACTCTTGGTGAATGCCATAACCAAATCCTTCGTACATCATTCATTGAGTTTTTAATATTTCATTTAAAGGATCCTTGGTTATATTGCAAATATGTGAAACCTTGGCATGTTGAGATGATTTGTTGTGCTAATACTAACCCTCATGCCATGAGGAGTTTGAATTTGATTATCCTCTCTTTGATTTTGCAAGTTTTGGATTCGAGGCCGAATTCTTTTCAAAAAGGGGAGGATGATACGGGACAAATGGTCATCTTATATTTTGATGACATCTTTGGAGGCCAACACATAGAGGCTCAAGACTTGGTCACCTCGAGGAAACGAGAACATGCATGGAGAACCCGTTTTGAGCCTACCATTGAGCATACCATACATCAAGGTCGTGAATGGAAGATTGCTTGGAGCATTAAAGACTTGAGGACTTATGAATTTGGATACTTAATGGAGCACGGTTTTGGAGTCATCTTCATTGAGGACATTTTGGTCACTTTATTTTGCCCAAAATGCACTTCATGACCGCCTCTATCATTAAGGGTAGCGTAGTCATTTTGTCTTCTTTTGTAATATACTATAAATAGGACATTTTAGGACTTTTCTTATTAGTTGTTTAATGATGAAAATATGAGACATTGAAAATCCTCTCTCTTGAGAGTAGGCCACCTTAATGTAGTTCTTAGTTAGGGCTTGGATTAGCTATTGTAGTTTAGGGCTTGGAAAATTCAATATTGTTCTTCTGCTTAAAAGGCTTGATCAGGTGTTCCTAAACCATATCCCAAGAGAATAAAATCTCATGGCAGATGCTCTGGCTAACTTAGCCATAACGCTGGCACTCGAAGAAAATATGGCAACAAAGGTGTAAGTATGTCATTGGTGTGTTATTCCTGGTTGTCTTGAACTTCAAATAGATGAAAGCCACCATACATCTGTTCGAGTGGTTGAAGAAAAAGAATGGTGGAAACCACTAATTGAATATCTCTAACATGGAAAGCTACCTGAGGATCCACGAAAAAAATCATACATTAAGACAAGGGCACCATGATTCATCTTTCATGAGGGAATATTATTTTGTCCTTCTTACGAGAGATATTCCTGCAATATCTTGCCAAAGTAGAAGCTTAACAGACAATGGAGGAAGCACATTCCGAAACATGTGGAGCACAACAATCAAGGCCTAAACTTTATTTTCGGATAAAAGGATGGGTTACTTTTAAATGCGCTATAAAAATACTAAATATGACTTAGCAAGTTGTATTTGCGATTTACAAAATAATTTAATACTTATTTTCACTATTTTCATTTTTACTTTTTTCACTTGTAAACCTATTGAATTAAGTGTATGAGTGATACATAGTAAATATGATATTAATAATCTAAGAGTTATTAATAAATAAATAAGTTTAAAAATGATTAAGTTTAGAGAGTTGAAAATGTTTAGGTTAGGTACTTGAAATGTGAACTTTTTTTTTTGAATTTAGTAAAGTTTGATAACTTGTGAAGTGAATTAGTGACTTGAAAATGTTGAAGTGTAGGTACTTGAAATATGAACTTTTCATTTTGAATTTAGTTTAGTTTGGTAACTTGTGAAGTGACTTAGTGACTTGAAAATGTTGAAGTATAGGTACTTGAAATGTGAACTTTTGTTTTGAATTTAGTAAAGTTTGGTAATATCTGAAGTGACTTAGTGACTTAAAAATGTTGAAGTGTAGGTACTTGAAATATGAACTTTTCATTTTGAATTTAGTTTAGTTTGGTAACTTGTGAAGTGATTTAGTGACTTGAAAATGTTGAAGTGTAGGTACTTGAAATATGAATTTTGGTTTGAATTTAGTTTAGTTTGGTAACTTGAGAGGTGGATTAGTGACTTAAAAATGTTGAAGTGTAGGTACTTGAAATATGAATTTTAGTTTTGAATTTAGTTTAGTTTGGTAACTTGAGAGGTGGATTAGTGACTTAAAAATGTTGTAGGTACTTGAAATATGAATTTTAGTTTTGAATTTAGTTTAGTTTGGTAACTTGAGAGGTGAATTAGTGACTTAAAAATGTTTAAGTGTACGTACTTGAAAGGTGAACTCGTGTTTTGATTTTAGTTAACAGTGGTCACTTGCAAAGTGAATAAGTGACTTGAAAATGTTTAAGTGTAGGTACTTGAAATGTGAACTTGTATTTTGAATTTAGTTAAGTGTGATCATAAGTGACTTGTGGTTTGAACTTAGTTACTTGAAAGATGAACTTTTGTTTTGAATTTAGTTAGGTGTGGTCACTTTAGAAGTGAATAAGTGACTTGAAAATGGTTAAGTGTAGGTACTTGAAATGTGAACTTGTGTTTTGAATTTAGTTAAGTGTGGTCATTTGAAATGTGAATAAGTGACTTGAAAATGTTTAAATGTAGGTACTTGAAATGTGAACTTTTTATTTTGAATTTAGTTTAGTTTGGTAACTTGTGAAGTGACTTAGTGACTTAAAAATATTTAGGTGTAGGTACTTGAAATGTGAACTTTTTATTTTGAATTTAGTTTAGTTTGGTAACCTGTGAAGTGACTTAGTGACATAAAAATATTTAGGTATAGGTACTTGACATGTGAACTTTTGTTTTGAATTTAGTAAAGGTTGGTAACTTGTGAAATGAATTAGAAACTTGAAAATGTTGAAGTGTAGGTACTTGAAATGTGAACTTTTCATTTTGAATTTAGTTTTGTTTGGTAACTTGTGAAGTGACTTAGTGACTTGAAAATGTTGAAGTGTAGGTACTTGAAATGTGAACTTTTCATTTTGAATTTAGTTTAGTTTGGTACCTTGTGAAGTGACTTAGTGACTTGAAAATGTTTAAGTGTAGGTACTTGAAATGTGAACTTGTGTTTTGAATTTAGTTAAGTGTAGTCACTTGAGAAGTGAATAAGTTACTTGTGGTTTGAACTTAGTTACTTGAAAGATGAACTTGTGTTTTGAATATAGTTAAGTGTGGTCACTTGAGAAGTGAATAAGTGACTTGAAAATGTTTTAGTGTAGGTTATTAAAATGTGAACTTGTGTTTTGAATTTAGTTAAGTGCGGTCACTTGAGAAGTGAATAAGTGACTTGTGGTTTGAACTTAGTTACAAGAAAGATCAACTTGTGTTTCGAATTTAGTTAAGTGTGGCCACTTGAGAAGTGAGTAAGTGACTTGAAAATGCTTAAGTGTAGGTACTTGAAATGTGAACTTGTGTTTTGAATTTAGTTAAGTGTGGTCACTTTAGAAGTGAATAAGTGACTTGAAAATGTTTAAGTGTAGGTACTTGAAATGTGAACTTGTGTTTTGAATTTAGTTTAGTTTGGTAACTTTTGAAGTGACTTAGTGACTTGAAAATGTTTAGGTGTAGGTACTTGAAATGTGAACCTTTCATTTTGAATTTAGTTTAGTTTGGTAACTTGTGAAGTGATTTAGTGACTTGAAAATGTTTAGGTGTAGGTACTTGAAATGTGAACTTTTCATTTTGAATTTAGTAAAGATTGATAATTTGTGAAGTGAATTAGTGACTTGAAAATATTGAAGTGTAGGTATTTGAAATTTGAACTTTTCATTTTGAATTTAGTTTAGTTTGGTAACTTGTGAAGTGAATTAGTGACTTGAAAATATTTAAGTTTAGGTACTTGAATTATGAATTAGTGCCTTTTGTTTTGAATTTAGGTACTTAAAATGTGAACTTGCGTTTTGATTTTAGTAAAGAGTGGTCACTTGAAAAGTGAATTAGTGACTTGAAAATATTTAAGTGTAGGTACTTGAAATTCGAATTTTTCATTTTGAATTAAGTTTAGTTTGGTAACTTGTGAAGTGAATTAGTGACTTGAAAATGTTTTAAGTGTAGGTAATTAAAAATTGAACTTTTTTGACTTGAACTAATTACTTGAATGTGATTGATTGTGTAGATGGAGCTTGATTATAGATGGATATATCAACGAAATAATGATAATAGAATGGGTGGGGCTGAGAATGAGGATGCGGATGATGAGTTGTAGTTTTTAGTCTTTTGTATGTTTTGTAGTTTAGATTTGGAACCTCGATAAATTTTGTAAATAATTTAATTTTTAATGTTTGAATTCTTTCGGTGGTTGATTGTATATTAAATGTTGATTGGTGGGCTTTATTGTATAACAGGTTTGATGGAATGTAGCATAGTTATATGCTGTTAATTTTTTACAAGATTACCAGAAAAATCAACCACATGTGGTCGCTTTTCTAAAAAATTTTCAAAAAACCAACTACTTGTGGTTGGTTTATAAAAAGAATTCCAGAATAGCGACCACATGTGATCATTTTTTCTCGAAAATTTTATAAAAACCGACTAGATGTGGTCGATTTTTAAAAAATTCCTAGAAAAGCGACCATATTCTAATTTTTTTAAAAAAATCGACCACATGTACTCAATTTACTATAATTAATTAAAAATAATTTTATTAAATAATAAAACCGACCACATGTGGTCGCTTTTTATATAAATTAATTAAGTAATATATAAGAAAGCGACCACATGTGGTCACTTTTGTTTAAATTAATTAATTAATTAATTTATATACAAAAAGCGACCACATGTGGTCGCTATTATTTAAATTAATTAAATAATTTAAATACAAAAGCGACCACATGTGGTTGCCTTTTTTTAAAAAATTTATTTTTATTAAATTTATAAAAGCGACCACTGGTGGTCGCTTTTGTTTAGAATTTTTTTTAAATAATATTGAATTTTAAATATATATATATATATATATATATATATATATATTTAAAAAAATTGACCACATGTGGTCAGTTTTAAAAAAGCTACCACTATTTTTCCGATCATGTATTTTGGTCGGTTTTGTGGTCGAAAAAGAAGAAAAACCGACCATATGTGGTCCATTTTTGTGGTTGGTTTTTCTGTTTTTTCTAGTAGTGTGAGGTCTTTGTGCGAGAAGTTCAATTTTAAGCAGCACAAGTCTTCAATGTACAATGCACCTGCCAATGGTCTTGCCAAAGCTTTTAACAAGACATTTGCTAATCTATTAAAGAAAGTTGTTGCAAGAAATAAAAGGGACTGGCATAAGAGGATCGGTGAAACTTTGTGGGCATATCGTACAACCTTCAGAACTGCAGCGCAAGCAACTCCTTATTCTTTGGTGTATAGTGTAGAGGCAGTCCTTCCATTAGAACAACAAATTCCATCATTGTGAATTGCGATTCAAGAAGGGCTTACAGCTGAAAATAATGCTCAACTTCGTCTAGCAGAGTTGGAGGTATTAGACGAGAAGAGATTAGAAGCACAGTAAAGGTTGAAGCGTTATCAAGCTCGACTTGCTAGAGATTTCAACAAGAGGGTGTGACCATGATCATTTCAAGTAGGTGACTTGGTCTTAGAAGTTCGAAGATCCATAATCCTTAACAAATGCATCAGTGACAAGTTTACATCAAAATAGGATGGGCCATATGTAGTGAAGGAAGCTTATTCAAGTGGTACTTATAAGATTGTCCATCAAGATGGTGTAAGGGTTGGTCCCATAAAAGGCAAGTTCCTAAAGCAGTACTTTCTATGAAGGTTGCCTACGCTCCGTAAGGCACAAGCTTAAACTGCATGTCACTCCTGGCCCGCATGAGTCTAGACTATGAGCAGCTCTCTAAAAAGAAAAATAACTAAATTTAAAACTATAAATTAACTCATCATCCTGAACTACGTTATAACTTGATCCCCCCGAGGTACGTAGGCAACTTAGAGTATTTTTACTCTAAGTCATATAAGTTAAAAAAAAAAAGTGCATATCATTATTTGAGCATGGCAACAACACTTTGAATTGACTAGATATCACATGAAGATAGACGTTCCTTCACTAAGTTTACCACGGACGTGTAAAGGTGAAGAGACTAGCAAGGCAAAGCACATTTTGACAATATATCTATATAAATCCATATAAGTGTTCACCATCATTTTTACATATGTGGTAGATCTCAAAAACTTCTACGAAATAAAAAAGATGGCTCATGATTCAAAAGCTCTTATGTCAAGCTATAAATTTTCTATCATAGCCATTTAACGTTACAAAATAGGCCATCAGATTTTGAACTAAGCTGACTTTGATGATGTATCTGTATAAATTCGTAAAGGCGTTGAGTGTGGTTTTTATGTATGTTGTAGATCTACGATTTACTTCCCAAAAAAAGGGCACCTGATTCTGATACTCTTAAGTCGAGATAAAGAATTTATCGTGACGTTGCACAATGCTGATACAAGTAGCAAACCAAGATTAGAAGATCAATTTTGGGGCAATATCTGGGTTGATTTAGGTGCAACCTGATTTTGATTCCTACATGAGACATAGCTCTATGAGTGTAGTTTTCAATGCAAGAAACTATGCCTAAATTTTGATACTCTTATGTCGAGATATAGAATTTTATCGTGACACTGTGCAAAGCTAATAAAACTAGCGAACTAAGATTAGAAGATCGGTTTTGGGTAAATATCTGGGATGATTTGGGTTCAATCTGATTGTAATTCCCATGAGATATGTAGCTCTATGAGTCTAGTTTCCAAATCACCAAAAACGACTTCTGATTATGATGTTCCCAAGTCAAGATATGAGAATTTTCGTGAGGCTGCACAAAACAAACAAAAAATGACGAAACAAAACTGATAGTCTGATTTCAGAAGGATACCTGGATAGATCTGGAAAGAAGATGAGTATTTTTTTATACAAGTACGACCACGAAGATGGACGTATGTGAGAATATAATGAACCCAGGGCTTGGAGTGAGCGAGTGAAGAACTTAAAACACACCAAACCGACCCTAATCTCACACCTGAAGTGTAAATAGGAGCCTTGGAACATAAGAAGGCAGCCCCTAAATACACTTGAAGGGAGCCTAGCTCATAAAATGGCATTTTGGACATTTTGTATTTTATTTGTAACCTAGTATAAATAAAACATTGTAGGGCTTTTAGACTTAGATTATTCATGATGTTGTAAGTCTTGAAACACAAAGAAACATAAGTCTTCTCTCCTTAAGGAACCAAAACCAAAATTAGGTATAGAGAGTGTGGAATCACTCTTGTTGATCTCATGGCTTAGAAACGTGATGCTTGGGAGGTAGATTCCGACTTGTGTCTTAGTAAGAGATAGGTGAACGTTGTGTGTAGTATTAAGGGTACAAGAGTGGAATATGCTCTTGGGTTCTTAGGATTATATCTTTATTAAGTCTATCTAACTATCCCTTTACTTTTATTGTAATCTTTTAGTAGTTTGTGTTGTTGTATTTTTGCTGTTTTAGTGTATTTACACCTTCAATATCTTGTTGTTATTGTGTTTTTATTGTTGTTGTAGTGAATCCGAGAGTGGTCACCAAAGGGGTCCTCTGTTCTTCAAACTTGTGGACTGATTTGGTGTTTGTTTCATGTTTCCCTCGTGTTTGTCCTCGGTTCTTCACAAGGGAAACACGAAACAAACACCAAATCATTCCACAAGTTTGAAGAACCGAGGACCCCTTTGGTGACCACTCTCTGATTCACTACAACAATAATAAAAACACAATAACAACAAGATATTGAAGGTAAAAATATACTAAAACAGCAACAATATGGGGAGATAGACAACAATAACAAGATAGGAACAACACACGATTTTACTAACAAGAGATAAAAACGGTTACAAGAACACAAACTACTATAAGATTACAATAAAAGTAAAGGGATAGTTAGATAGACTTAATGAAGGTATAATCTTAAGAACCCAAGAGCATATTCCACTCTTAGACCCGTAACATTACACACAACGTTCACCTATTTCTTACAAAGACATAAGGTCGTAATCCACCTCCTAAGCATCACGTTTCCAAGCCATGAGATCAACAAGAGTGATCCCACACTCTCTATGCCTAATTTTGGTTTTGGTGCCTCAAAGGAAAGAGGACTTGTGTTTCTTTGTGTTTCAAGACTTACAACATTATGAATAATCTAAGTTTAAAAGCCCTACAATGTTTTATTTATACTAGGTTACAAATAAAATACAAAATGCCCTTTTAAGAGCTAGGCTCCCTTCAAGTGTATTTAGGGGCTGCCTTCTTGTGTTCCAAGGCTTCTCTTTACATTCCAAGTGTGAGATTAGGGTCAGTTTGGTGTGTTTTAAGTCCTTCACTCGCACACTCCAAGCCCAGGTTCATTACATTCTCACATGCGTCCATCTTCGTGGTCGTACTTGTATCAGTTTTTGCATGGATCGTATCCTCACGAGTCTATTTTCCAACACTATAAGCCGTTCATGATTTAGAAACCCCCACGATACGTTATGAATTTTCTCCCACAGATGCCCCAAGCTGCCTGAAAACTCAATTGTGAAAGAGATTAAAATTGAGGAGAAGAACGCGAGTTGTATTACGGTCAACGAATAAGATCTTGACACGTGTCCCGTCGTTAGGGTCAAGGGTATATACGACCCAAATTATTAACGACAAGGGTATAGTTGTATCCAAAATATAATAAGGATATATGTATGTACCATTTATTATAGTTCAGGGATATATTTGTACCTTTTTCATATATTTAATGTGAATTCCTTTCTCCTCCACAACGCCCACCGTTAGAACCTTTCTTAGTCTCTTTTATCCTGCATATTGCATAGGATATGCAAGTTTTACAGGAGATAAGCGCTAACTCACTAGAGGAAATTAATATGCTTGATCATCATTTAGACTTTAATAGTAGCTTGGCGTCTTCTTGTAGGGATCTTCTCTTCAGCCTGGGGAACCCTCAGATACAGCATGAGCCAAGATATTTCAACAAAGTAGTAGATAAGCTAGCCAAGAGGGTCAAAAGCTGACGTTAAATAACCTTTTGGTGGTGTGGATAATTTCGTCGGTGTTTATTAGAAAGTTGCTAAATGCATATAACAGTGAAACTTCTTTTTTTGGGTCTGTTGTGCCGAGATTTCAATATGACTGTATAACTAGTAATAGGCCAATATTGACTCCTAATGACCCTAAGGCCACTTCTATTGTATGATGCATAGCAGTAATGAATAAACTCCTCTTTTGTAAAAAAAAAAAAAAAAGGACCATCTTATTTAATAGTCTTTTTTTATGAGAAATAGGTTATTTAACCTATTTTTACTTACAACAATAAATTTAAGTAATAAAGAAATAGACATTACGGAAAATAATGAAATTAGAAAAATTAGTAAAAAAAAGAAAAAGAGAGGCACTTGATATCAGTTAGGAGTTGGTTGAGCAAGTAGGGATGGAGTTGGCAAACAAAGTGGGAGACGCAGTGAGCAAAGCGCTAAACAGCAACAAAGTGTTGAACGTGGTGTTATTGGGTGCATTTGGGCTGCTATGTGCCAGATCAGTGCAGCAACAAAGGAACATGGAAGTTCTCGAGGCAGAAAAGGAATCATTGCTCAATTCTAATAAAGCAATGAAGACAACCATGTGGGATTGGAAAAAACAGCTTTTTGCCGAAGCTGCTTTACCCAACCCCCTTATTCCACCCTCCAAGCTTAAATCCATCTATGGAGAAGTCCAAACTGCCACATCTTTTTCTGGTAATGTCTTTTCTCTTTTGTTTGAATTATAACATTTGCGCACTCTGGTAATTGCACAAATTTGCTGTGTTGAAAATGATTTTGTGGTTTAGTATCTGCTGAAATAAATGTATAGTGGTTGGGTTTAGTCTGTCGTTAGGGTTTTAACCCTCCGACTTTTGCTGTGTTAACGTGCTAGATAAATCAAAAACAACAACAAGAACGACATACCCAGTCTAATCCCATTATGGGGTCTTTGTTAAGTCCTTAGTTTTGATGTTTGACAAATTATATGTTGGGACCTATTTTCTAGAGATTATGTGATGACAAAGCTGTACCACTTAGGGAACAGGTTGGGCTTACTTGTCACTATCACAATCAACTGTCACAGCTGACGCAAAGTACAAAAGTTGGTGAAAAAACTACTGTCGCCTTTTTGTCTCACCCAATGGGATCTCTACTAGGTTTTTTTGTGTCATACCATATATTGCTCATTTTTTTCAACAAGAAAACCATTGCTTCCATATTTTTACAATTAAATATCTCTCTGAAGTTGAAATCAAAGACTCCATTTTACAACAGGGAACTGATAGTTCATCAAGTCACATTTTATTTCCTTGTTGTATTTGAGTCTTTGTAATGTGCTCTTAAATGTTTGCTTACTGTTGCTTATGATTGTTTGTAGGTGTTGTGGTGTAAACTAGTTTTCTTTATAATCGTCTAGAGTTGGGTGATTCTTAAGCTAGAGTTAGCTTGGTGTATCCAGTTAGAGTTAGCTGGAGGTTGAAGCAGTAGAGTTACTGCTTGTATTTTCCTTGTAATAGATTTATTTCTAGGAGATTAAGGATTAAGAGTTTAATCCCGACGTTTGGAGTCTCTATCCAAGAAGTTGCTTGGATATAGTGGAGCTTAGAAATCATGGAGGTAAGTCGTGGTTTTTCTCCCATAAGTAAGGAGTTTCCACATAAAACTCTTGCATATGCTATTTACTTTCTCTATGCACTTAATAGTTTTTGCCTTCTCCTAGTTTTTGTTGCTTGAGTTCATTTGGGAACAGGTCCCAGAGTTAAGGAGCATTCCACTGCAGCTCTTCATTTGGTATGTATCAGAGCATGTCTTCCATAAAAAGGGTAACACCTTGGAAGGATTTTTAGAAATGACTGCTCCTTCAAATCTAGAAAAAGACCCCCCAATCACTAGACCCCTAAGATTCAGTGGTGAATATTATGGGTGGTGGAAGACAAGAATGCATGACTTCATCATGATTGAAGATTCAGAGCTATGGGATGTCATTGAGGATGGTGCTTCTGTTCCTACAAGGGCAGTAAAAGTTGGTGATGTGACCTCTCAGGTTTTAAAGACCAAGGAGGAATATGATGATGCAGATAAGAAGAAGATAGAAAAGAACTACAAGGCCAAGAAATTGCTTGTATGTGGTATTGATCTTGATGAGTACAACAAGATCTCTGCCTGTCAAACTGCTAAGGAGATCTGGGATTGTCTTCAGACAATCCATGAAGGAACTAGTCAGGTTAAGCAATTCAAAGTAGATATGTTGACAAATCAATATGAGACCTTCACCGTGAGGGAAGAAGAGTCCATTCAAGATATGCACACGAGGTTTATTGCAGTAACAAATGAGGACATCCTTGCCCACAAACAGGTTGGAAAAGTCTTAAGCATTCTTCCTAAAAGGTGGGAAAGTGAAGTTAATGCAATCATTGAAGCAAAGGGTCTGAATAAAATGGCTATGGATGAACTCATTGGCAACCTCAAAACCTATGAGATGTTAAAAAAAACTTGGAAGGTTAAAGGATGAGCCTAAAGTGGAAAAAAATCTGGTTCTGAAGGGCACACAAGATACTCATAGAGCTGAAGGCGATGAAACAACTTATATTGCTAAACGGGTACTAAAGCCTTGAAAAAGTCAGAGGCTCCCATCTATAAGGGGCAAATCTAGAAAGTACTTCAATGAAGGAAAGGGGAATGATGCTTGTCACAAATGTGGCAAGCTAGGCCATTACCTCAAGGATTGTCCAATGCGCAAAGATCATTTCAGACAAACTGTGAGTAAGGAGAGAGGAAAGGAACAAGTTCCTGTGAAGTATAGCTGCAGCTGACAAGGTTGCAAATCAAGTGCTTGCAGCCTGCTGGGGTGATTCATCAAGTGACTCAGATGAATCAGTGCAAGGAAAAGATGTCTCCATTATGATGTGGAAGATGAGGTGCAAGTTTTTGACTCATTCTTTGCTTTGACGGCAGACACCGATGATGATGAAGGTAAACTTGGGACTCTATTGGACATCAAAGAAAATCTGAAGGATTATTTCCTCAGTAAGTTGAGATCTCTTGCCTCTGTACTGATTAATTCATTGAATGAGCTTGCTAAAGACAAAGAGAATTTGAAGGAAGCCGTTGAAAAATGTGCGGAAGAAGTTATTGAGTTGAGTGTCCAGGTCACTGAACTCACCAGTGAAAAAGGTAAAGCTGAAGGTAGATCTTGAAAAGTATGGAGAAGAATTGGTTGAACTAAGTGTGCAAGTGGTTAAACATCAAACAACTTGCAAAAATCTTACGCGTGATAATGATCTTCTGAGTAAACAATTAGGTGAAATCACTAAGCAGTATTCTAAGGGAAAGGGTGAAGGAAGCAGGATACAGTTTCAGCCGGAAGAAGTACCTGAAATTAAAGCTAATATAACTGCTTCACTTGAATGAAACTCTGCTCTTGAAAGGGAACTGGTTAGGGCAAAGACTGAGCTTAAACAGGATCTTAGGTGGACCACTTCATTGCACGCTCTGACTACCCTCACCAGCCAACAATCCGGTAGCAGGAGAGGCTTAGGGTTCCACGGTCAAGGTAAGGCTTCAAACTCCTTTATCAGACATGCAATGAGCAAGGAAAATCCTTTATGCACACATTGTGGGAGGATGGGCACACAGGAGAAATGTGTCCATTCAAAGCAGCAGCTGCTCAGAGATACATGAGAAATCTCACTGCTTCAAGAAGAAAGAAAGGAAGATTACCCTGCTGGACAAGGAAGAAGTTGATCTTCCCTTTATCTCCCCATTGGGAACTCAGATTGAAATGGTTTCCAAGACTAACAACTAATTTGTGATACAACGCAAAGCAAGAGGAAGCAACCAAAGTAGGGATGTTGATGCTGGCTGCTAGAGCATATGATCGAAGGCGTGAAGGATTGCCCTTTAAAGGAGGCAATGTCTCCTTGTTAGTAGGGAACTAGTTGAGTAAAACATGAAGAGATGGAGCTGATGAGATTCAAATGAATGCTCTCTGCGTTCATAATGAGATGAATGCTGTTTGGTAAGCAGGTATCTTAGTGAGGTAATGATATGCATGTCTAATTCAGTTCCATATCTTCTACTAATATACACCCAAGGCAAGGAGGAAAAGATGAGAAAGTGAAGGAGAGACAACACAAAATGTTTGTGTTCAAGGATCACGCGGGGACCAGGTCCCTAATCAGGTCAGTATCTTTTATTATTCCTAAATATTGACTGTTTTAAACATTAAATGATATGTGCCACGTCACTCTCTCGCATCTTTCAAAAGGCTGTCACTTGTACTTTAAGTCCAAGAGACACGTCCATCTGACCGGACACGTCTCTTCAGACACATTTAATCATTCAATCTCAACCATCCCACTCATGTCTTATTTAAATCAAAAATCAGATTTTCTTTCTCTTATTTTGAAAATTTTCTCTTATAGAGCCTCATTAGTTCCCAAACCCTTTCCAAAAGACTCATATCATTCTTTTTCTCATAGTTCACCTGATCTCTATAATGTCAAATCCCTCCCCATCCTCTCAAAAGAGCGAATCCATTCCATTGAAAGTACTAGATACCTTTTCCTTTCGTTCTGTGTTAGAAGAATTGTTCGTCTTACTAAGTTCACTCCATTTTCCCTACACAAAATTGCTAGGGATTTCAATTCTCAGAAGATGATGGAAACTCCTAATAATCCACTCTCAAGAGGAGATGAGATTACTGATACCAAGTCTAAATCCAAATCAATCCCTCCTCAGATAGAGAAGGAGATCCCTCTGAAAACCCCCTCTCCAGAGAGGAAGAATCCCAAATTGACTTCTTAAAAAATCTTTTTTTTTTTCAATCGCCTCTTAAGTCAACAAATCCAAAGACCCCATCTCTGACCAACCAGTTCCTTCACCCGACAATTCTGAATCCTCTAGCAAGTCAGGAAGTGCCTCCTTAGATGAAATCCTGTTTGAAGATTTACCTACCTCTAGGGAACCTCCCTCCAATATTCAGGCCATGAGTAAGGAAATAGGAGTGCAGGGTCTTACAACTTTGAGTGCTGAATCCCCAAGATATGAAACTCCTTCTACGACGCTTTTCACCAGGAGGCAAAATAATCCTCCCTTAGATGCTGATGAGGAGAATGTGGTACTTTCTCCTGTGCTTGATCTTTTAGGTGTCAAGAAGGATGCAAAGGCTGCCTCAAATAGTGATGTTGACAAGCTTTTGTCTTGGAAGTAGTCCAAGAAAGGATCATCCTCCTCTATTAAGGCCCTCAGGAATTGCTAAGACACCAGGGACCAGGGTGAGTCCTATAAATGTGATGAAGGAAGCCTTGCAAAAAATTAGAATGATACCAAGAAGAGAAGAATGGAGAACAAGAAGGGGATGGATATAATTGAGCCAGTTGATGTAGACTTCTTGAGGAGTCTGGTGAAGAAACTGAGAATGATGATGATAGCAGGGATAGTGACTAGGATAGCCTAAATGATTTGTTAAAAAATTTGTCAGATGATGATGATGACAGTGTATTCAACAGTGATGCTGCTGACTTTGATATGGAAAGAAGTATGGGAGCCACTAGGGCAAAGGCAGAAAGGAAGAAAACTGTATTTCCTAAGAAAGGAAAGGGAGGTCCTCTGAGAAGTTCTGTATCAAAAATGATTGGCAAGAGAAAAAGGCCAACAAACATAGGTAACAAGGGACCAGGTCCCAGCTCCAAGATTGCAAAGACCTCAGGAGCTCCTGAGTTATCTATCTCCTATAACCCATCTCCTAAGGGGACTGGTCCTTCAGGAAAGTCTTCCTCATCCACTTGGAAGGGCAAATGTTTGTCCAGGGAGGCAAGGCAAGAAATCCTAAAGACACAAGAAGTTTTAAGAGGGAGGGTGTTTGACCCTACTGTCTTATCCACTTGGAAGGGCAAATGTTTGTCCAGGGAGGCAAGGCAAGAAATCCTAAAGACACAAGAAGTTTTAAGAGGGAGGGTGTTTGACCCTACTGTGGCTGATCTCCCTGGAATGAAGGAATTACTTGAATGAGTTAAGTTTCAAAATAGGGAGCATCTATTTGAGGGATCTGTTCCTCTCTTGTATGAAAAGGAAGTGCATCTGTTCTATCATGACTTTACATTCTCTGAAGATGGGTTCTACTTGACCTCTTAGGTAAATAGAGTATATATTGCCATTGATGAGGATGTGATGTCTGAGATCTTGGGAGCATCTACTGAAGGGATAAAGTCTGTGAAACCGGAAGAAGGATCTATGAAATTTCTGGAGATTTATGGCAGATTGGATGACAACAATAACAACAACAAACCTAGTGTATTCCCACATAGTGGGGTCTGAGAAGGGTAAGATGTATTCCGAAGAGGTAGCAAGGCTGTTTCCGATAGATCTCCGGCTCAAGACAGAGAACAGATTGGATGACATGAATATAAAAAATGTACCAAGAAGGCCTTGAAAAGTGAGTATCAACTACTCTTTGAGTTGGTAAACAAATCACTTCTTCCTCGGTTAGAGAAAAGAAACACTGCCACTGGCCTTGATCTGTATCTTAAGGAGGTTTTGTCCAAATTCAAGAACGTTAGTCTTCCTACTATAGTCATTGAACACATGCATACATTGATGTCTATCAAAGATGGGAAACATGGTCTGGCTTAATAGGATTTTTTCTTACTTCAATGTGGTTTGTTAAAAGGGAAGATTGGATCTGTTAAGCAAATGCTTAACATGACCACTCTGGAGGACAACGAGTGTGTGCCAAGGAGAGGTGGTGGAAAATCCAAGTCCCTAGTTTCTGAACTGATGGATGTACCAAAGAGTTTGAAGGAAGACATAAAGTCTATGATTGCCATGATTGCTCTACTAGATGCAGAGATTGCTGCGTTAAAGGCTGCAACTGCAAAAAGAGGTCAAATGGGAATAGGTTCAGAAAAGGAATTGTGCGCTGAAATTGCTACCTTGCAGGAAAGGGTAAAGAAGCTAAAAGCTAAGACTGAAGCCTTAACTGTCAAGAATGAAGAACTAACTCAACAGATTCTTAAGGTACATGCTGATGAGAGTAAAAGGATAACAATTCTCCTTAAACAGTTGTCCAAAGCTTCTTCTTAGAATCTATCTCCACCTAGTCCCCACTCCATTCCTTTAGCCCCCTCATTTATTTATTGGTTGTGGGATGTATTTGGCACAATTATCATCTTGTTTTGAGGTCACTATGTTTGAATAGTGTTTGATACTGGTTTAGTTGATATTTGAATGCTTTCCTTTTGTGTTATCCCTTCCTTTATTTCTATCTAATGTTCCTTGCACCTGGTAGTGTTGCCTTAATGACCATGAATTAACATGTATGCTTATCTATGCTTGGTTTACTACTTAATCTCTTTGATAATGCCAAAAGGGGGAAGTTGAGACGTAGCTGTGCATAGCTGTACATATTGTAGTTGGGCTGTAGTATATGATGTGATTTGGACTGAGTGGGAGACAGAGTTCTCACACTCCGGGGGAACATAATGCTGATAGACAGGGGAAATAAGGTTTGTGTAGGATACTTAGAGGTATCAGTGGTAGGGGGAACTGCTGTGGTTTGTTGTTGCTGAGTCCTGCTGTGTGCTGTGTGGATGTTTGAAAATGTTGAATGCTTGCATGGGTTTGTCATCATCAAAAAGGGGGATTAAGTCCTTAGTTTTGATGATTGACAAATTATATGTTGGGACCTGTTTCGTGGAGATTATATGATGACAAAGCTGCTACCACCTAGGGAATAGGTTGGTTCACCTATCACTATCACAGTCATCTGTCACAGTTGGTGCAAAGTACAAAGTTGGTGAAAAGCTGATGCCACCTTTTTGTCTTAGCCAATGGGATCTCTCCTAGGTTTTCTTGTGGCATACCATATATTGCTCATCTTCTTCAACAAGAAAATCATCGCTTCCGTATTCTTACAACTAAATATCTCTCTGAAGCTGAAATCAAAGACTCCATTTTGCAATAGGGAACTGATAATTCATTAAGTCACATTTTATTTCCTTGTTGTATTTGAGTCTTTGTAATGTGCTCTTAAACATTTGCCTACTGTTGCTTATGATTGTTTGTAGGTATTGTGGTGTAAACTAGTTTTCTTTCTAATCATCTAGAGTTGGTTGATTCTCGAGCTAGAGTTAGCTTGGTGTGCCCAGTTAGAGTCAGCGGGAGGTTGAAGCCGTAGAGTTACTGTTTGTGTTTTCCTTGTAATGAAGTTGTTACTAGGAGATTAAGGATTAAACGTTTAATCCCGAGGTTTGAAATCTGTATTCAAGAAGTTGCTCGGATATAGTGGAGCTAAGAAATCACGGAGGCAGTTCGTGATTTTCTCCCTTGAGTAAGGAGTTTCCACGTAAAAATCGTATGTCTACTTTTTACTTTCTCCACGCACTTTATAGCTTTTGCCTTCTCCTAGTTATTGTTGCTTGAGTTCATCTGGGAACAGGTCCCAGAGTTGAGGAGCATTCCACTGCAACTCTTCAGTCTGGGTAGGGTAGGATGTACGCAGAGCTTATCTCTAGCTTTGCGGGCAGAGACATTGCTAGATAAATCATGATGACAAATTAGAGGGATTGAGATTCTGTGTTAGCACATAGCACTTGATGGGGTTTCCACAGTACATGGCCCAGTTCTACTGCTTTTTCAAAGTGCTCAGCCGATTATTGAATTTCTTTTATTCAATCAAGTTTGTTACAAGTACTCCTTTTTGTCTTGTGGCTGTTATTATATTCATCTAAATGTTATGTTTACAGTCCGCACTTGGAGGTTTAACCAAGTAATAGCAGTTTTAAACTTGAGCTAGTTACTGAAAGCACTGTAAACTTAGCTGCACTATTACTCTGTTAAAGAGTGAGTTTTCCTTGTCTATGAATTGTTATCTTCGGAAACCTTAGTTTACCAAGGATAAGTTCTTTTAGAAACCTCAGCTTGATGAAGCCTAGTTTGCATTACAGACATGTGATTACTTGAAATTGTATGGGTGCAAGAGTTAGAAAAGCAAGCGCTCATCCCTGTGTCGTAGCACCTATGGATATAGTCTTTTGCTACAAACAGTCAAAGATCTAATGATGACAAAATGAAACATAATAGAGATCTGGTTTTTGTCTCTGCTGGAATGAGTTGAGCAATCATGTTCAACACCTAGTGTTTTTTCTGTCTCTGCTTGAATTTGAATTCTTCATGATTCTCAACCCACTTCATTGGATACTAGGCAACATCCTTAACTTATTATGGTAATCTTTATATTATTTTATACTGATTACACTTTTGGTTCACTCTAGAGTTGGACCCCTAGAAATCTAGCAAAACCTTGATAATTCCTCCTCTCATCCTCTTCTCTTTCTACCTTCTCTCTATTTTCCTTTCACATTGTACAGTTCTCTTAGACAATTTTGGTGATCATCCACTCGTGTGAATACCCTAGCTTCATCAATAGAGAAACCATGTCATTGTATGCCAAATTATGTTTCTAGCTAGTGACGATCAACAACAACAACAACAACAACAACATACCTAGGATACTCCCACCAAGTGGGGTCTGGGGAGGGTAAGTGTACGCAGTCGATACCACTCCTCAGAGGTGAGGTAGAGAGGCTTTTTCCGATAGACCCCCGGCTCAAAATAAAACAATCTAGACAAGGAATAGTACTGACGATCATGGAAACTTTAGCATAGGTGGATGATAAGTTAAAATAGGGCAGTTTCTTGCCTTTTCGATATTTAACAGACACAAAAGATGCTTGATAGGTGGAGGAAGTGGATTAAGTTCTCCCTATCAATGATTAGATTCTCAGTCCTAGAGAATGGTAGACTTTTAGGAGAAAAGAAAAAGTTGTGAAGGTCTCCCCGATGTTTTGTTCCTGCAATCCTTATTTGCAAAATATAATAAAGTACTACATGGAAAAAAATCCTTGAAATGCCTCAATAATTTTGATGAAGTAATAATAGATTTCATTACTGTCATCAAGAAGATGCAAAAACTTGCACAGGGGAGGAGCCAAAAACTTTGTTAGCTGCATTACGTAAGAAACTATGCTAGTGTTGGGGAGCTAACAAAGTTCAAAAAGGTTTCAGTGTAATCTGCCAAAGTGCTTTCCACGGCAAACATTTAGCCTTAATGGAATAATTTGGAGTTGATGAACCATTAAAACATTTTCTGTTCTTCTTCGTCCATATACACCAAAAAGTACTTGCAGGTATCATTTCCAGATTTCCTTGATGGCCTTATCAACTCTCCAACTACTCCAACCTTCGTAGGCCTCCTTAATGATCTGTGGCATTGGCAGCTAAGACCAAAAAGAGAATAGAACAAGCACCATATGTCACTAGCATTTTTGCAATGAAGAATAGTGACTGTTGGTTACATCTGCTGTTGACACATGTAGCATCCGCTGACTATTTGGATGTTTCTTTTTTCGAGATTGTGTTGGGCGAGGCATGCTTCACAAAGGGCTGTCCAGCAGAAACATTTAGTGCTTCTTGGGCAGCTTAGACTTCCATGGCCAGTAGTCAATCTAATCATTTCTAGCACGAGTTTGCATAACCTGCTTTATCTGAGCCCCTGCAATCATTTGCACTAGCCCATCTTAACTTATCTGCTACCGACAAATTCAATTTGTATCCGTTCAGCCTTTTGGAAAGAAGGTTGCAAGCTCTGCCTCCTTATTCTAAGTGGAAGGGAGTCTGGCTCACTAGAGATCTGAAAAATATTGGCGAATTCATCCTTGAGGATTGTGTTGTTTAACCAACTCTCTTTCCAGAACCTGGTGGATAGACCATTTCCTGGTATCAGTTGTGTATCTTGAAAGAATTCCTCCTTAAGCTTGCCTATATTCAAATGTTTATTACTTAAATCCTTAGCTAAAGGTGTAAGATTTATCAATACAAGGGTAGAGGGGTGACCCCATTGTCCACCTAGTTCCAAACTGTGCACTATTGATCCTTGGGGATTTTCTTGGTTATTAAAACAGAACTAGTGGCCCTTTCCAGGAGGTGCTGAACAGGCCCTTGACCTTGTTTTTGCCTCGGATCTACCTCTGAGTCATTTCTTTTCCTTCTCGAGCTCCTTTTGCACCGGTTGATTTCAAATAGCAACAGCTGGCATTTTTGTGATTGACTTTGAAAACCATACAACTTTCAGTAGGACTTCATCTGACACTTCCGTTTGTAACTGCCTGGAGTTGGCCATATTTTGTTGCTCATCATTAAAATCCTTTTGTTGCTGATGTCTATATAGATGAGTTCTTAATATGAACTTGGTAATGAATCAAAATCAAGTTCAATTGTGGTCTTGGTTATTTTCAGACCAAGAATAGGGAAGAGCAAATTCAGTGTCCTCCCCCAATAAAAGTGAATTAGACAGGATTTCTTTATTTTGAATAAGAAGCGGTGGGCCGCCAGTTGCCCCTGGGCTTTGTTCTAGTGGTAAGATCACAGCTTGTGATCTGTGGGGTAGGTCTATTGGCCCTCTGATTTCTCAGTCATAGAAAGAAGTGGTGGGTCAATTTCCATAAATTTTATCGTAAATGCGAAATACTTATACTTGCAATTCTTGGATATCTGATTTTGTCTTGGTGGAAATACCTATCATTCAATTAGCATCTTGTATTTAACTTATCATTCAATGAGCATCTTGTATTTCATAATCATTGAAGACAATATAAGCCATCCACACACACTCATCTGCACACAGAGACACACAGTGTATAAGTGCTATGGAAGGCATGGTGCTAGTTGCATTGTTTCTCATTGCTTTTCGTCACAAACATGCAGGTGGAGATGCTCAAAAAGGCGATGGAAAATCACCTGCACCAGCATTTGTTGTCTGAAAGCCGTTGTTGTAGCTTGTTTATGAAGAAGCAAATTGTTTAATGGCAAAATAACAATTGGCCACTAAGATCTGCAAAATATCATGCTTCAGTTAGTAGAATGGGAAGCTGATCATAAGGGGAAAGTTGTGTGATGCTGAGTTTTTTCTAGGAACTTAGTGATTTCCAACTGTTTTCTCCCTTCCTTTCTCACACAGTCTGTACGGAGGTAGAGGTCCAAGTTTATTTTGTGGAATTATTGACGCTGCTCCACTTTTCTACTTTTATTTTTCCTGGGACTGTGCCATGAGCTGAGTTTCACTATTAATCAACTATATATGTTAATTGCCAAATTGAAACTTTGTGAATTGGCTTGTCTCACAAATTGACGAGGCTCGCGAAGGAGTTAATGCCAAGTTGGAGGTTTGGAGGCAAACCGTAGAGTCTAAAAGATTTAGGTTAAGCAAACCAAGACGAAATATTTGGAGTGTGAGTTCAATAAGGGGTCACATGAGAAGGATGTGGTAGTGAAGCTTGATACCTAGGCCATTCCAAAGAGAGATAGTTTCTAGTATCTTGGGTCTATGATACAAGGAAATGGTGAGATTGACAAGGATGTCACTCATTGTAGTGGTGCTGGGTGGGTGAAATGGCGGCTCGCATTTAGAGTGATAAGAAGGTGCCCTTCGACTTAAAAGGCAAGTTTTATAGAGTGATAGTTAGACCAACTATGTTGTATGAGGCGGAGTGTTGGCCAGTCAAGAACTCTCACATTTAAAAGATGAAGGTGACGGAGATGAGGATGCTGCGATGGATGTGTGAGTTTACTAGGATGGATAGGATCAGAAATGAGGTTATACGTGACAAAATGGGGGTGACTTCAGTAGAAGACAATGTGTGAAGCGAGGTTGAGGTGGTTCGGACATGTGACGAGGAAGGCATGGATGCCCCAGTGTGGAGGATTGAGATGTTGGCTGTGGATGGATTCAGACGAGGTAGAGGTAGAGGTAGATCGAAGAAATATTGGTCGGAGGTGCTTAGACATGACATGGAGCAATTACAATTTACCGAGGACATGACTCTAGATAGGAATGTGTGAAGGATGCGTACTAGGGTAGAAAGCTAGTAGGATGGGGGCTAGTGGTTGTAGCATTTCACGGGTAGTGTCTTGTTCTTGGAGTTTTTGGGTGGTGTTTGTGGTTTCAGGTAGATTGTTGGTGATAATCTTGTTTATGCTAGTGTATGTTTTGTTACTACCTTTTATTTCTTGTTTTTATAGTATGTCTTTTCCTTCATTGTTTGGTTTCGAGCCGGGAGTCTATCGGAAACAACCTCTCTACCTCACCTCTGAGGTAGTGTTATGGACTGCAATACATTCTACCCTCTCCAGACCCCGCTATGTGGGAATATACCGGGTATGTTGCTGTTGTTGGCTTGTCTCACGAACGTTAAAGTGGTGCAAAGTTCCTCTTTGTATTATTTTGCTGGACATGCATCTTTATGAGATTTTTCCTGGAAATGATAACCTTGACCCAAGATTTACTTTGTCTTGACATTGATAGATAATGGCCATAGAAGAGAAGTTGAAGCTGCTGTGCTCTGGATAAGGTTGGTGAGGTTTCCAGGAATAACTTTATTAAAATATTAGAGCAACACCAAGACCATATGCTTCCTTTTGATATCTACCTTCTTTTATTTAGGTAGGGACGCAAACTGCAGTGAACTTGTGATATCTTGCATTTGGATATTTGATTGATTCCACTACAGATTAGACATGGTTATTCTCGGTAAGTTTGCAATATTGACAGGACTTTCTTAGTCGCTGCTGAAGAACCGACTTGTTTAGATCATATAGACATGATATCTCAACTTATTTGGGATTGAGGCATGATTGTTGTTGTGATTAAATTTTGTACCTCTAAAGTGGCTATTAAACGATTAGAATTACCTTAACGAGTATGTGCCGCTTAACAAATATTTTCCCAGGATAACCCTTAAACAAGAGAGGCGTAACAGACCAGTTCAAATTATGATCGGACTGTTAAATCCATACGGGTAAAATGGTAAAAAGTTACCTGTATCATGCGTCTTGTACACCATAATAAATACATGAAAAGTCTTCCAGGTACACTCTTATCACTAAACTAGTGTCATTTGGCTCATACTAAGTACGAGTCTTAACTACATTAACATTTATATGTATAATTTTTTCTGTTTTTTGCTATTTTTTTTTTGTAACAATAGTATTAGTTGAAAGTAGTTCGGTAATCTCTCAATATTTCTAAAATGTTAAATCATATATCTGTTTAATTTCTTGTGTCCTATTTTTTTTTTTAGTCCGTTTAAAAAAGAATATCTCTTTCCTTTTTTAGATTCTTTTAATTTATCTCTTTTTATATGACATATTTAAGACCACAAGATTAAATGATATTTTGGTTCTTTCCACATATATTTTCAGTTTATAAAATTCAAAAATCTTCATTACGCATTTAAATTTTGAGCTAAGTTAAAATCAGCTAAACAAGTTAAAATGAAGAAAGTATAGATTTTTGAGTATAGAAACAACATTTTTTACTGTATAATTTAGACGTTCTTTTAGTTTTCAAACAACTGCACACATTAAAACCGTTCTACTTTTTATTTTACTGATTTTTTTTTTAAATAGAAGGTTTTAACAATCTAAAATGATTGTTGTCTTATATTGAATTACCTTCATTATCTTTTTCTTAATTAAACTTATTGACTAATTCATTTTATTTTTAAGAAATGCAATATTTAAGTAATATAAAAAATATTTGATGCTATAAATTATTGTATGATTATGTCAATAAAGTTAATTTATAAATAAAGATAACATTTAAATTAAGAGAAAAAAATGTAAATAACATACTTAGATTGCTTAATACAAGATCTATCAAAACTTTTAAATTTGTAAGTTATAGCAAAATTTGGTATTAAAAAGAAAATAAACAATATTTTTTTTTTTTTTTTTTTTTTGAAAAGATGCAAATTTTATATAAGGAAAAAATATCTCATACCTATAAAAAGCGATGACTATTATTATCAGGATATCAATAATCCCTTTTTTCTCTTGAAAGCGGTTTTACTCTTGCATTAACATCTATACGATTTTATTCTTCAATTACTCATTATCAAACATATATTGTTTAAGGGGAAAAGACAGAAACGACACTTCAAATTAAAATTTTTTCATGAAAATGGCCATGAAATTTAAAATTTCACTTTCTAACTAATTCAATTTGCTGGCTTATTCTATACCGTTTTTACACACCTTCTATATATTTTCTATACATATAAATATTTTATACGAAAATTATATAGTTTTGTACACAATTTATACAATGATTGTATATTTTTTTTTACACATTTTATACAATAATTATATATTTTTTATACACTTTCTATATATTTTGTATATATATTTTATACATATACATATTTGATAGAACTATACAATTTCTATAGATATATCTTATATAGATACATATTCTATATAACAATTATACTGTTTTTATATAATTATATTTAATTATTATTTTTAAACAATAGAAAAAGCAGAATATTTTTTTAGTTAAAAAATTTATAGCAAAGAAAAATTGAAATATTTTTAAAAGGACCGAATGACTCAAGTTGAAAACTATATCAGTATTGTTTATGAACTGTATTTGAACTACATGGGTTAAAATAACCCAAATTAGGAAATGACTATAAAGTAGAAATAGCATACTCGACTGACCACTTTTTGAAAAAATGTCAAACTTGGGCTATTTGTTTTAAAAAGTGCTACACAATGTCCTTTTCCCATTGTTTAATCCTTTTAAATATCAATCAACATAGATGTTCTTTCCTCCCCCTCCACGATTTTCTTCTTCAATTATTCATAATCAAACATCAATTGTGTAATCTTCTTAAATATCAATCAACACAGGTGTTTTTTTCTCCTTCGCCACGATTCTCTTCTTCAATTACTCATTATCAAACATCAATTGTGTAATCTTTTGAAATATCAATCAACACAGGTGTGTTTTTTCCTCCTCCTCATCCTCTGCGATTTTCTTCAATTACTCTTTATCAAACATCAATTGTTTAATCTTCTTAAATATCAATCAACATAGCCCCTCCTTCTCCTATCAAACATTAATTGTTTAATTTCTTAAATATCAATCAACATAGGTGATCTTCTTTCCTCCAATCAACATAGACGGTTTTCTTTCCTCTTCTTCCTCATTGAGTGTGTATTTTCTTATCTTCATCCATAAATAAAAATCAAACTCTAAGTAAATTCAATAATATTTAGATTATTTACCTTTTAATCGTCGAATTCTTTTTATTAACATACAGATTTATATATTTTGATTCACGGAGGTAGATGAAATGCAATATATGATTTTTATTTGGTATAATAAATGAACAAATTTTTTATTTTAAAATTATAAAACAAATTTGGTGTATGAAAAAGATGTAATGTATGAAATTAATATTTAAGATACTATATACAAATAATTTATGCTTATTAATGAATTTTAGTGTATGAAAAAGGTGTATAGTCTGCTCAGTGCCGTTTAATTTAACAAATCATGTTTAAATCGCTTTATTAATATATCTCATTCGATAAATAATATTCCTTACCAAGATCTCGTTTTATGTAATTCATATTAAAACTAATAATAAGATAACTTATCGTGGTAATTTATATGTAAAACGATGGTCACTTAATATATAGATATTACATACACTAACTATTTAGTATATTTTACATCTAAGAAATTATTTATAATATAGATTTTTTATATTGTTTTAACCAATCAAGTTTAAATCTTTTTGTATAACAATGTTATATGCCAAATAATTTTAATTTTTGGGATTTTAATCTATGCAATTGATATGTGAAATGGTAAACATAAATGATTTATTCTTATTAATGTTTTCGTGGATGAAAATTATACAAAATCTGGTATTCATGATTTAGTATAACCAAGCTATCATTACATATGATTTATACAAAATTCGGTGGCCTAAGTCATCGGAATTCACTTAAACCCCTCAATTAAGGCTTGTTCCTATTAGACATCTCAAGTGCTAAAATTGATACCTATTGAGCACAGAATGCTGATTTGGCAGGGAGAGTGTGCTACACTCTCCTTGAGCGCGTGAAACGGAGAAAATAATAATATTTCACATTTTTTAATTAAAAAACTTATACTTGAATTATTTTCTTTTAATATTGTTTCTTTTAATATTATTTTATTAATATAAAAAGGAAAAAGAAAACCAAACAAAACCCCGCCAAACCCCCCAAACCCCCCTAAACCCCCCTGTCGTCTTCTTCATAAGAAAGAAAAGCAAACTCAATCTTTTACCTTTCTCTGTTGTGGTGGAACCTTTTCTTTATGGACTTGAATTGTTTTCACAGATTAGTATTTGCCCTATTGATATCTTTGCCCTTAGTCGTCGTCTTCTTTCCTTCAAAGTTTCGTGTTTTTTTTTAAAAAGAAATTCTTAGCAATTTTACTTCATTTTAGTTTTTCTATGGCATGGGTTCTTTTTGTTGTTGTTTGATTGTCTAATCGACATTGTTTGATTTAGTGTGGATCGTAGTTTTGTGAGCCGGATTAGAGCTCGTTGCTGATTGTTCGGAGAATTTTTTTGAGGAATGCATTTTTCGGCGGGACATCTCGCCGGAAAATCAAAAGTAGGTGTATGCCTTGAAATAATTCTCATGTTCTTGTTGTCACGGGAAGAAGCCTTAACACGATCAACATTTGTTTGTGGTATTGCTCGAAGAAAATTGCTTCTTGGAACACATATTTTATTTAAAAATTTTGAACACAAAATCGAAAATGAATCTGAACTGGAAGTGAGGGTGAAATGGAGAGCTCATAGCTGCCATGGGAGTGAGGGGGAAATGGAAAATGGTACAAAATAAAAAAATAGGTAAAAATAATTTTCCAACGAAACTCCATATTTTTTGATAAGCTTAGTTTGAATTTGAAATTACTTTCTTTAAAATTATTAAAGAATTCAAAGAAAGAAAGTGTGTCATAAAAGATTATATTTGAAATTAATTTTTAAAAAATTGAGTTTTGTGGTTAGACAAAAAAAATATGAAAAACAAAAAATGAAGAAAAAAATGAGGAAGAAGATGAATGGGGTGGGGGGTGGGGGATTAATGGCACACTTTCCAAATCAGCGGCATTTATACATGTGAAGAGTTTTAAGTGGAACAACTTTCCACATCAGCGGCGTTTGGAGACACGCACAAACATCTGATGAGAATAGGAAAAAAAAGGCCCAATTGGAATAAAAGGTGGGGAGTTTATGGTCCTGATATGAATGGACCTTAGTTTAGATGTCTAAGTAAATTTTGGCAATAAGTTTAAGTGTCTGTCGACGCCTTTGGCCAAATTCGATTTTCTCTTAACACGATTCATACAACCATGAAATAAATGCATATGTAGTACATATAATGAAATACAAGGAAAAACAAACTTGATAAAGGAAACGAAATTCAATCCTAAAGGAAATGATTCATATAACATTGAAATCAATGGATAATAAGAACATATAGTGAAATTCAAGATTTCTTTTTTGATAAAATGGAAGAAAATCAAACCCCCAAAGATATAAAGATGATAAAGCTGACATTGAAATAATACTCAAAATGAAGAAAATTGTTTATGAAGATGAATACAAAAATAAAAGTTTAGTTAAGATGAAACGTGTGAGTTGACAAATAAATATTTTCTCAATAAAGTTGTTCCGGAGAAACATGGGAGTTTTTTGAAAAAAGTAAAAATATAATAAATGTAGATATAATGTTTATCATGTTTTACTTTTTCCATAATTATCAACACATCTATTTATGAAATATGAATACAAATCCCTAAAAAAAGGAATTTAATATTTTTTAAAAAATTATTTAGCAATTTTTTAAAAATAAAATAAGTAAATAATTTTTTTAAAAAGTTGCTACAACTTGCAATTAAACCTTAGTAAAATAATTATCTAAAAGTGTTACTATAACTTGCAATAAATAATCTAATAAATGCATGTGAGATAATTCTCTTAAATTAAATAGTTGAATGTTTGATTTAGCAAAATACTTTTGTAAATGTTCTTTCAATGAGTGAAATCTTACAAGATTATTAAAACTTCAATTAAGGATATAATAGATTTTTTAAAACTGGGTATTATCTCTTATTATTTTTTTTATATAAAAGAAATCGTCAATTTTTTTAAGTAATTTTTAATTTAATTGGATAAATAGATCATGGTGTCACTATCACTTTTTCTGTGACTCATTATTTTTTTTTATAGCAATGCCAATATAATTATTTAAATTTATAAAAATAAAATATTTTTTTAGTTATTGTATAATGACAAGTGACGTAATATTGAACTTAATCAAGGATAATATAAAAAATAAGAGAAAACAAATTAACATGAAATAATAAGTTAAAAAGAAATGTCAAAAGGATAAATTAGAAAAGAAAATCCTCTAAAGTAAATTGATAAGCATTAGTTGTAGTATAACTAAAGATGACAAAATATTTGGATAACTATAAATTGAATTCCAACTACCTACTATCGAATCTTTGGATTCTCCCTTATTACATAAAAAAACTAGTATTTTTTGGTCAGGGCTCACCACCATTAAAATTTATAGATATTCTTTAAAATAATGTTCAGCTCTTGCTTCTTTGTTTGCGTGATAACCATTTGCTATTTTGTAAGGAGCTTGTAAAAAGTTTGAAAATATTAAAGTACTAAATAGTATTTGAAAGTTAATGAATAATATTCTTTTTTATTTATATTTTAGATTTTTTAAAAAGAAAAATTAAACAAATACATATAAGAAAGCTTTTCTAGTTTCTATTTTACTGATATTTTTCTTAGATTATAATCTCCAATGATTCAAATTGATCTTTATCTTAAACTGTTTAAAGATCAAATGTGTTTTCTTATTCCAATTGTGATATAGTTATTTATGAGGAAAATTTTATATTAAAAGTGGATGCACATACAATGAGATTCATTAATTATATTCTAAAATTATTTTTCTATTGAGATGGAATAACTATAATATACTTTGGCACCTTTTAAAAGTGTTTAATAATAAGAGTATTAGTTGTGTTTACTTTTCTAATTTAAAACTTAATTTTGCCTTAAATAAAATCTTTGTTAATTACTTATGTTTGTCTGTATGTACGCCATAAATTACAGGAGGAAAAAATAATAAATTGTATATCTAATCGACAGATAAAAATTTAAAATATCAAATTTTAAATACCATCATTAACCTATAAATAATATTATAAAAACAATATTTTATTTTGATAACTAAATCTATATTAAGATATAAATTGAATGAAAAAATATTATTTACGTGTTTATAATAAATTTTCAAGTAAATTATGTTTAATTAATTAAGTATTTTAAGATTAAAAATTAGTTATTCAAAAGTATATGAAAATTTGAAGTTAGCGTGTTCTTTTCAAAATATTGATTAAAGTTCATAACATTCAATGAAAATTGAAATGTGACAAATAATTTAAGATGAAGAAAAACATAGTGTAGTAAAAACAAAAAAGAGATATTGATCTATCACAAAGATCCATATATGAATTGTTAAAAAAAGAATAATGGCAAAGTAATAGCCACATATAAAATTGTACACCATTAATTTGTGATGTGAGGACTATTAAAATCTTTTATTCTCCCTTATTATAGTATAAATATAAATTATAGGAGTAATAAATAGCACATATTCTCAATTTAAACTATAAATAGTCATAGTGGATTAGTATAGTTTATTGTGAACATTTGTCCATCAGCTTATCTAGTTTTTTTTATGTTGCTGGGGACATATTTTGGGGTCACATCACGAAGGTCAGTTAATAATTCTTTTTGTTTGTGTCCGGAATCAGTAGGTTAAGAGTATCGAACTATATGCTAGAGTGATCACATATGTTTTTGAAGTGTTGGTTAAATGTGTGAGCTCAGACAACTTGAATTGCTTGAGGCGGGAGACTAGTTGGAAAAAGACCTATAAGGACCTTCTCTGTGCAGGCATAAGAATCCCAAAATACATTGGATGGATGCCCAAGCCCCCGACATTGAGAAAGACAGAGAGCACCCACTTCGCTGTGAGTTTAACAAAAGTTCAAGGAAGGGCGATCTCACTTCAAGGCTCTAAAGCTAGACTAGATTAGTCAGCTATGTAAGGAAGAACGATTCTTAAGACTCAAATACATAATCTCTGATTAGATTCTCAAATTCTTATCCAAACAATTTGAGCTATATCTCGTTCAAAGTAGATTGATGTAGGACCACATCATAGAAATATGCAAGGTAAAAACAAAGGTGAACATCAATTTTACCTAAAGTAAGAAAATCAAGTAACTTTTCAGTAACGGAGAGGTCATCCGATGGCTGAAGGAAGTTGTAACACCTCGCATTTCGGGCTAGAACAAAAACCGTCATTTTGGTACTTGGCGCGTCGCCGAGGTGGCTTATTTAACAATTGTCAAATTTCAGTAGCCTAGCGCGATTGTGGCGCGTCGCGCTGAAGTTCCAGGTCCCAACCAGTGGGACAACACGATGGCTCAGCGTCACGGTGACCCCAAGAAACCCATTCGTCATTTTCCAGTGAGCCACCACAATAGTGGCGCGTCGCGGTGGCCCATAAAATTGGGCTCCCAATTATATTTTATTCCGTCTCATTAAGGGTATGTTGGATAATTTTCACCCCCCTTATCAGCTTAAACACGGGATTTTTCTCCCAAGTGACCACATTATTCATATTTCCTTCAAAAATTCACAAGAACACTCTTTAGGGTTTAAAAATAAAATCCAAATAACTCAAGATTTAACCGTGGGTTTTCAAGATTGATCAAAGATTTGGAATCCTCAAATCAAGCTTCAAAAATCATCCACTAAATTTCCAAATTGAGGTACATGGGGGTTTTCTAAAAATTTCATGGGCATAGAAATCATGATTTTTAAGAAAAGGGTTTTAGATTTATGATTTATAATTATGCTTTAGAAGTCTCAATGACATTGTTTTGGTCTTTAGGCCTTTCCCCAAATTGATTTAAAATTCTATATATATGCATGCATATGTTTAAAGATGAATATTCAATTGAGAGCATGAATTATAATAAATCCCTCTCTTGATATGATTTTTCCCATTATTCGTATGATATGGATTGTTTTGAAAAGCATGATATGAAAGGTCTTGATTTATACTATGATTTGAACATGATTGTGGAATCAAAAGAGAGGGTTGTGCATGTTGATAAGTGTTGAACATACATATAATGAAAGAGTGCATGGTTTTGTCAAAAGTACATGACCACCATATGTTTGAAGAATTCTTGCATAGTTTTGACTTATATTTCGAAACATGAAATCTCTTATACTATTTGCATGTTTGGGTGGTCTGAATTGAGTTTTGATGAAAGAATCATGCATGATGCATTATGGTTCAGAAAAAGGACTTAAAAGTCTTGATGTGATGACACCAACTTAGACAATGCCATATTAATTCAGAACAGAATAGAATGCATGTTTGAAACTAGAATGGTGCATGTTTCAGAACAGACTAAAATTGGGCATAAAGAGAGCTTAGATGGTTTCCCGAAGAAGGCATGAGTTCAGACAACTTATTGCCCAAAACCGTGATTTTTCGATCCGGGTATATGATTATACGCTGGCCTAGTGCCCTGTGGCCTATCGACTCAGACACTCCAACCCTTGCGGAAAACTTGGGTTGGGGGCTTCCCCTTCGAATCAATGACGGATTCCATATAGCCCGTGGAATATCAGATTTGTAGGGGAGTGCCACCTAACTCAGAAGTAATACAAAAATTAGAAATTGCATTGACAGAAAGGTTTTATGATTATAAAAAATGCCCATGTGATTTGGAATTTATATCATATATGATGTTTTATGACTAGCTCTCAGCTACCTTATTTGTATTAAATTTTATTTTGGATTGCTCTGCGCACCAGTACATTTGTATTGACCCCCCTTCTTTCCAGGGTCTAAAGCTCAGCTCAGAAGTCCTGCTCAGCTATAGAGTTTTCAGACAGCAGTGATGTGTGCAGTTGGTGAGCCTTCTTTATTCAGAAGGCCTATGTCTTTCAGATTATATTATTTATTTTGGTTTAGGTCCACTGGGGGCCTTGTCCCAGTTTCAGACAGTTGTCATTCTCAGATGTAGTAGAGATTTCACAGACTGGTTCAGATGTTGTGTAGTTGATATTGGATTTTATTTTTCATAGTTTAATTGAACTCAGAGTATGACCATGTTTCCGCAATGATTTATAATTCCCCATCTTCTATTATAATTTATGAATATTATGCATGATTACCAGATAGGAAAGGGCATCCGAGCCTTCATGGTTCGGGATGCTCGTCACGGCCAGGGCCCCGATTCAGGTCGTGACAAACTTGGTATCAAAGCACGGTTCATGGTCCCAGGGTGTCTGCGAAATCGTGTCGGGTAGAGTCTTATTTCTGGATGTGTAGCGCGCCACACTTATAAGTAGGAGGCTACTAGGCGTTTAGGAATGCTTTCCTTTCTTCTTGTTCTAGTTTGTGCTATGGAGTCAGAATGTTCCTATTTCTTACTCTAATTCATGCTATGGTGACGCCTATATAGAAGTAAAGTCATTCCAATTCTTTTTTTACTTTGATGTGCTCAGATATGTCTCATTGTTGAAGTGATTTAGGTGCAGAAGTCTAGAATCTAAATGGTGTAGTCCTTTCTGATTAAGCCATATAAGATTTTAAAGATCGTACAAAGAATTGAGAAGAGTTCGTTAGTGCTTCAGGGTGTATTAACTCTTGTGTGAACTTTAATTCTGATGAAATCATGTTTTTCAGCCTGCGGTATTAAGTGTATTCGGTCCTTCTCACGAATTTAGGTTGTAGATGTCATGCTTAAGGGAGGGATGATGTATAGCAGAATGTTGGAACTATATTTCCACCCGAATTGTAGTGTGAGTTAAAGTGTCAGTGTCATGACCTATTGGTAGTGTGATTGGACCAAGATGTTGATAATGTGAAGTCACAAAGTTAGAAGTCAGAGTGAGGGTAAGTTTTGTGTAAATAAATATTTTAGTTGAAGAACCGATGTTTGAGGATGATTTACCCCTTTATAATGATAGACTAATGTGGTAGCTAGTAGCATGTGTGGATTGTGTGGTAGTCTATGGGGGAAGTGTTTGACTTAAATTTTTATTTATACAGAGTAAGATGTGTATTCTTAGATCATTAATTATTATGTGTCAAGTTTCTATCTCTTGTAATCTTGTTATCATTGTGTTATTTAAACTAAAAGTCTAGTGAAGTCATGTGGGGCTCTTTCGATTCACTAGCATAGTTGCCTTGTCATTCATCTCATTTTTTTTTCAAAACACAAAATCAAAGTCTAGTGAAGCCGTGTTAGGCCTATTTCAATTCACTAGCAAATTGTTGTTCGACTTGTTGTTCTTGTGTTGGTTAAATATATGTATGGCCGAATCTTTTTGCATATGATTGGGTTGGTAATGAAGTGATACGTCCCTGTGTGTTAGTTTAGTAGAAGGTAAGGTAGAGAAGGAATTATTAGTTAAGGTGAATTGTTGTTTACTTGAAGTATGAAAAGAGTTGTTGACGGTGTTTGTCGTCAAGAAAATTATAGGTTATTGATGAACGTACTTGGTGAATGAGTGGTGTTAATTTTGATGCCCCTGAGGTTGCAAGAGGGAGTTTAGTTGGGACTTATGGAGCCATGAACTAAGTTTAGCTGTATAAAAGGGGTAGATAGTAATGATGTGTAGAAGAAGATATGTTAATGGATTTTAAATAAGATAGATCATAGGATTGTGATCGATCCTTACTATTATAAAGTTTTGGCGGATTAATGTTTCCAGATATTTGGCATGTAAGAAAATTGTGTGTAAGGTTGGGTTGTAAATCATGTTTAGCCCTAGACATTAAGTTTGAACAGTTGATGGCTATGAAGGTGGAGGTGATTATTTCTTGGTTAATGATACTAGTTTTATGGAAGCGTTCGAATAGGCTTAAATAGTGCATGCAAGAGCTTAAGTTACTTGATTCATAATGAAGTATGATGTGCTATGTATGAAGTAAAAGTATGCCAGGGTGATATGAGGTTGCGATATTTTTCTAAGGCTATTATATATTGTGTGTGGCTAGTGGTACCATTGAGTTTCTAGGTGGAGAAAGACTAGTAAGATGGTATATGGTGTTCTAAATAGCCAAGTTAAGGAGTTTTGATAGATAATGTTAAGCCTTTTGATATGATCTTGATTCTCATAGTAGAGAGATATAAGTTTGGAGTCGTGATCCTGGCAAACTATGACAAAAGTGGTATGGTCTGTCAAAGGTTTTGAGATATCTATGTTTAGTATTAGAAGAATTTGAGTTGGTGAATGTTTAAGATGTCATATGATGACTTTTGAGGCTATAGAAACCTAAGGGTTGAATCTTAGAAGGAGGTATTAGCATTGGTTGTTATACATGAAGATACTGTCTTACAGGGTAAGTTTAGTTTTATGTGTATTGTTATATCCCAGACTCTAGAGTAAAAGTGATTTCAGTTTATACCTGAGTGTATATAGTGGTCCACAGACTTAGAGTAATGGCTTAAACCTAAGGGGGAGATGATAGACCGAGTAACCAAGTCAAGTTTTTGGATGCTAATAGATGTGCCAGTAAATTGTGGAATTGGCCATGAGAAAGAACGATGCCCAATCTATTCTTATTTCAGCAGTTTACTTCAGTTATTCCAATACATACTCATGCTTTATGTTTCAGCTTCATGATCATAGACCATGTTTATGCATATGATAAGGAATCATGTACTCTCCTAGTTCCTAGTATGATGAGTTCCCAGTTTGTTCAGTAGTCAAAATCACTTTCCGTGAGTTATGAATTCCAAAAATTCAGGTCATGCAGTTCATGACTCTTGTGCACATGTGATACTCTTAATGATCAGTGAAAATTCTGATTTTATATCAGGTACGTCCTCAGATTAGATCTCTTTAATGAGTCCATGCCGTGAGTGCTCTATTCCTCACGCCTTAGTAGGGTATTAAGTTACGCTTGTACTCCCCTCATGTTTCGGATTCCGGTATTCCAATTTTTCAGTGACCTTTTCTCTTAGGTCGAGATAGTGATGATGGATAGTTGTCTAGATGGGAAAGAGTAAACATCTCTTGTTGATGAAAGATAGTGGTGTGCTTATTTGAGTTAAGGTAGTAATTGCGGAGTAAGATTGAGGCCGAGTCTTTGATACGTGTCTAGGTTGGTTGAAGTGTTATGTGTTATATTTGGGAAAAATTGTTGTGTGCTTGTTTTATGTAAGTCTATAAGTTGAAAGAATTTTGAGGTGAAGTTTCGTGTATAGCTTGGTTAGTTGAGGATATTTTATGTGTATCATTTGAATAAAGCAAGGAAGTTGTTATGGATAGAAGTATTAGAGAATATGAGAAATATGCTTTATGAGTGGTTGTTTAGAAGTGCATATGTGGGTATGAAGGTAGGCTTGAATGTCATGTTTGTATGCATATGGATGGACGCCTTGAGTGTTTGTGAATGTCTAATATGAAGTTGAAGGTGATTGCTGGAGTAGCAATAAGAATTATGCAGGAGATGAGGAATTATGAAATGCAGGGTGTGCTAAATTCATGATTCAGACTAGTACTACAGTATTATGTGGTGCGTCTTGTAATTTTGAGTTAGGCTTGAAGATGATGAGGGGATTTAGTTCAAGTTTAGACATTAGTAGATGGAAATATCAGCAGCCATGTGAGAAAAATAAGTGGAATATAGTATAGTTAAGGGATATTCGAGAAGTGTGCTAAGCTTGAAGGTAAGAAGTTGCAATGCCTAAGGTTTGGTAATTCTATCCTAGTTTACGAGTTATATGTCTATATTCCATGCTGTAGAGTAGTGTCATTGTTGTGATTCCTTAGTTGGGTGTCTTGTGTAACTCATGCCCAAGATTCTTTGCTCCCTAATGCTACTAGAACTTCTTTAGAAAGAGTGTTGAAGAGATAATCTATTCCATCCTTGTCAGTTGCGAATTCAATTCAGTAAAGCATCATGTTTCAGATTCAGTTATTTAGTCATAACTCAGATTCAATTATTTGATCATGAACACTTCAAGGGAATCTTAAACTCTCAGCATGAATCAGCTTCTTAAAGCAAGTAAAGTAAAGTTAGCTCTGAATTCAATTTCATGATAGAAGTTTAAGTGTTTCAGTTTGGTTATATCCTTTCTTAGAAGACACATCATGTCTGCGTTATTCCATACCTTTAAGCTTCAACGTTCTTACCTATTATTCGGGGACGAATGATCCTAAGGGGGAGATAATGTAACACCCCGCATTTTGGGCTAGAACAAAAACCGTCATTTTGGTACTTAGCATGTCACCGAGGTGGTTTATTTAACAGTTATCAAATCTGAGTAGCCTAGCGCGATTGTGGCGCATCGCGTTGAAGTTCCAGGTCCCAACCAGTGGGACAACGAGATGGCTTCGCGTCGCGGTGACCCCAAGAATCCCATTCGTTATTTTTCAGTGACCCACCGCGATAATGGCGCATCGCGATGGCCCATAAAATCAGGCTCCCAGTTATATTTTATTCTGTCTCATTAAGGATATGTTGGGTAATTTCCACCCCCTATCAGCTTAAAGACGGGATTTTTCTCCCAAGTGACCACATTATTCACATTTCCTTCAAAAATTCACAAGAACACTCTCTAGGGTTTCAAATTAAAAATCCAAATAACTCAAGATTTAACCGTGGGTTTTCAAGATTGATCGAAGATTTGGAATCCCCAAATCTTAGGCTTCAAGAATCATCCACTAAATTCCCAAATTGAGGTACGTGGGGGTTTTCTAAAACTCTCATGGGCATATAAATCATTATTTTTAAGAAAAGGATTTTAGATTTATGATTTATAATCATGCTTTAGAAGTCTCAATGACATTGTTTTGGTCTTTAGGCCTTTTCGCAAATTGAATTAAAATTCTATATATATGTATGCATGTGTTTAAGGATGAATAATCAATTGAGAGCATGAATTATAATGAATCCCTCTCTTGATATGATTTTCCCATGATTCGTATGATATGGATTGTTTTGAAAAGCATAATATGAAAGGTCTTGATTTATACTATGACTTGAACATGATTGTGGAATCAAAAGAGAGGGTTGTGCATGTTGATAAATGTTGAACATACATATAATGAAAGAGTGCATGATTTTTCCAAAAGTACATAATCACCATATGTTTGAAGAATTCTTGCATAGTTTTGACTTATGTTTCGGAACCTGAAATCTCTTATACTTTTTGCATGTTTGGGTGGTCTGAATTGAGTTTTGATGAAACAATCATGCATGATGCATTATGGCTCAGAAAAAGGACTTGCAAGTCTTGGTGTGGCAACACCAACTCAGATAATGCCATGTTAATTCAGAATAGAATAGAATGCATGTTTGAAATCAGATTTTCAGATTTTGAAACTAGAATGGTGCATTTTTCAGAACAGACTAAAATTGGGCATAAATAGAGCTTAGGTGGTTCCTCGAAGAAGGCACAAGTTCAGACAACTCATTGCCGAAAATCGTAATTTGCCGATTAGAGTATATTATTATGCGCTGACCTAGTGCCCTGTGGCGTATCAGACTCAGACACTTCAACCCTTGCGGAAAACTTAGGTTGGAGGCTTCCTCGCCGAGTCAATGACGGATTCCATATGGCCCGTAGAATATCAGGCTTATAGGGGAGTGCCACCTAACTCAGTAACAATACAAAGATCAGAAATTGCATTGACAGAAAGGTTTTATGATTATCAAAAATGCCTATGTGTTTTGGAATTTATATCATATACGATGTTTTATGACTAGCTCTCAACTACCTTATTTTTACTAAAGTTTATTTTGGATTGTTCTGCATACCAGTACATTTGTATTGACCCCCCTTCTTCCCAGGGTCTAAAGCTCAGCTCAGAGGTCCTACTAGGCCGTAGAGTTTTCAGACAGCAGTGATGTGTGCAGTTGGTAAGCCTTCTTTATTCTAGAAAGCCTATATGTTTCAGATTATATTATTTATTTTAGTTTAGGTCCACTAGGGGCCTTGTCACAGTTTCAAACAGTTGTCATTCTCAGATGTAGTAGAGATTTCGCAGACTGGTTCAGATATTGTGTAGTTGATATTGGATTTCATTTTTCATAGTTTAATTAAACTCAAAGTATGACCATGTTTCCGTAATGATTTACAGTTCCGCATCTCTTATATAATTTATGAATATTGTGCATGATTACCAGATAGAGAAGGGAGTTCGGGCCTTCATGGTTCGGGATGCTCGTCGCCGTGACAGAAGTTGAGGAGACCACACGTTTAGAGCTCAATTTGTCTTATATTACTCCTTCCATCCCATTTTATTATGTGACATTATTATTATTTGAAGAATCAAATAAAGATAAATTAAATATGATTTTAGAAAACTCTTTTCAAATATTTTGACTAATTATAGAAAGAAAGTTATTGGAGGTAGGAAGGTTGTCAAGCTTTGTTTGACAGTTTGAATTCGCCTCCCTGCCGTCGTAAGATAAGTATTAGATCTACACACCATCTTTTTAATTTTTGCTTGTGAGATTAGGTATGTTATTTTTGTTCATACCACACGTACAAAAATCTTGGCAATTGTACATTCTAGTTGAAATCTCTTGTACCAAAACTATAAGTGAAAAACAAGGAACTGCAGGGTACCCTATAGTTTTTACTTTCATCTTGTTAGCCGTCTTTGATTAATCAACACCGTTATTAGTGTAGGAAACATATTTCAGGATCACAATTTAGCTTCCTGTTATGCTTCAACAAAAAGAATCTAAAAATAATCAAACGAAATCTACTAAATGCATACAAATATCGAATTTCAAATGCAGTAATTCAAAATGATCGGTGAGTATAGTGACATCATCTCCCACCCATGAAGTTCATATCAAGGCTAAAATTTATAACAGAAGGCTACTAATTTTCGTAAATTCCCCTTCTTTAAATCTTAGTGGTGTTTTACAAAGTTTTAACATATAAGTTCACGCAGGGGTGTCAAATATGACCCCAAAAATTGATATCCCGTCCAACTCGCTCAAAATTTTATGAATTTGATACAAGATAAATTTTGCATTTGACTGATTAACTCAACCCAAAATAACTAATTTTTAAGGTGATCTCCAATTTGGCTCAATTCTTAACTGTGTGTAAGATTTACTTTAATTGTTTTTTACTGCTTGAGATATACTTTAATTTTTTCTAGGGGAGGGGGCACGAGTCACAAGTACTAGTTAGGGTTAGAACTCAAATCAGGATTAGGTCTCGAAGCTTGAGTCATGGTCTGAGGTTAAGGTTGGGATCGTCTCTTGAGGCTCATGTAAGGGTGGGGTCTGGTTCCCAGTGAGGGTCGAGAGTTGGTGCTCGAGTCTTAGGTTGCAAGTCTTTGGTTTTAGATCGAGGTTGGTTTTTGAGTCTCAGGTCTCGTGTCTTGTGTCCTATGTAAGGTCCATATCGGGGCTCTCATCTCAAGTAATCTCTTGGGTCTCGAGCTGAGGATGAAGGTCATGGATCGGATTTCAAATTAGAGTTGAATCTCTAATCGTGTCTCAGGTCCTCAGTTAAGGTTGGGTAGGGTGTCAAGTCCTGAGCTAGGGTCGAGTATTGCATTTTATGTCTCAGCTCTTGAGTCGGGGTTTGGTCCTAACTAGGTTTGGGTCTTATGTCTTGAGCCTTGGGTTCAAGGAGATGATTGGTCTTGAGTTTTGAGTCAGAGTCGAGTCTTTAATCCTAAGTTAGGGTCAGGTCTCATGTTCAACCCGAAGACTTGAGCCTTACGGTTGATAGGGGAGTGGTGTACCTTAGAAAAGGGTGGGGTGGTGTATGGTGGACCATTAAAAAAAAATTAGATCAAGTTGGATGAGTCATGACCTAGCCTCATTTCAACCCAAGTAATTTTCAAGTTTTTGCAAGGAATGCTCCTATTTTGGCGTGTCTAATTTTAGTCTCTTAAATTGGTGATCTTTAGTTTTTGCCCCGACTTCTCATTTAATGTAAATTTTTGGAGAACGTACACTTAACTATAACCTAATTTTGCAATGTCATTTACAATTCTAAAGTTCATTATCTGGCATAAGTTGTGTAGTATCTAATTCATAATGTGTAAGTTTAGCGAACTTTTGTCTTGTCCGAAATTTTTTTAGAAAAATAATTCCTTGTTCGGCAAAAGTTTTGTAGGAATAAATTATGCCTCTGAAAGAACAATTTAGTGGGTTTTGAAATTGAAGATGCCTCTATCGACATAAATTGTAGGAACTAAGTTAAGCCTCGTAAGGTATAATATGCTCCTAGCGAATTTTTTTGCCTTATAAGACATAACTTGTGTCTTGCAATTTATTTTTTCTTTATTTTGATTTCAGGGATATTTTTGGCTACTTTTTTGTTATTTAAGATGTTGAGGGGTAAAAAGGGTAAAAATTAAAGACCACCCCAAAAGGGGTAAACTATAGAAATGACTCCCATAGACTACAATGGGTGACTTTGCTTTTTTTGTCCCCCTATAAAATTAGTCTGCCTTTTTTTTTTTTAATGTATAGAACAAATATTTATTTTCCCCTTTATACCTCAAATATTTTAAAACAAATTTTCATGCTTATTTATCTTTTAACTTCTATTTATTTTCTCTTTTTTATTTCACTTTGACTTTTATTTTTTCTTTTCTCTTTTCTTTTTTAGTTTTTCTCAACCTTTACTTTTCTTCCTTTTCTCCTCTCAACTTCTATTTTTTTTTCTCTTTTTTAATTTTTATTTTGTCTTTTCTCTTTTTTTTGTTAAAATATTTTTCTTAGCCTTTATTTTTCGTTTCTTTTATATTTTGTCCTTTTTTGTTCTTCATTTTCTTCTTTTTTCTCAACCTTTATTTTTTCTTTTAGTTTTTAACTTTTCTCCTCTCAACTTCTATTTTTTTTTCTTTTTTACTTTCTTTGATCCTTTTAAATGTTTTTTCTTTTTTTTTTTCTTTTTTCTCAAGTTTTTATGATTTTTCTTTTCTTTTCTTTTATTCCTTCTAAACAACAAGTTACGCCCCAATGGGTAAAAGTTGATACTACCACAATATGTCTTGATTTATGAGATGTTCTATAGATTGAAACAACTCGAATTTTTGGCTCTTGAAAATTTCTTGAGCTTTGAGCTCACTACCTTGTTTACGACTTGACTCCGCAAGTCGTAAGGTGTCTTGATGAGTCAGGTGACACTAGTCATAAGGTGTCCAGTGAATGGTGTTTGAGTTTGTGTCTTGAGTACGACTTAGGGACACGATTCGTAAAAACTCATGATGAGTCATTAGGAGGAGTCATAATTAAATCATGTAAGTTTGTGACATAATTCTGCTCTGAGTACGAGTGGCTCACTATGAGTCGTAAGGACTTGTTACAAGTCGTGAGATGAAATTGTAGGATGCCCTGTATTTAACCTATTTAGGTTCTGTGTTGACTACGATTGGATCCTACGAGTCGTAGGGTGTCATTACGAATGGGTTGGTCGAGTCATAAGGTCTACAATGTATGGGGGTCCTAGTCACTATCTTGGTTACGACTCGTGGTGATGAGTCATAAAGTGTGGTTACGAGTCAATGGTTGACTCATAATCAAAGGCGACCTTTTTTCAGTTTTTAAGTTAAGGGCATTCTGGATATTTTCCCTTTTTCTCAACTTGAAACCCACGTCTTATAACCCCTTTAGGGCATTATTAGCCCTCAGAAACAAATAAAATAACTTCTCAAAATACTCTTAAATCCTCAAGGTCAAGAACACTTAGGGGTTTCAAGAAGTAATCAATTAGGGCTTTCTAGAGTGATTTCTCACCGTACATCTTGTAATTTTATTCATATCACTCTTCCCCCATTGCCAATTTTGTAAAAGCTTGTGATTTAAAGTATTGTTCATAAGATATTGATGTTGCGTTTGAACTATGGGTTGAGGGTTTTTAGTATAAATTGTTTAAATGTTTTTTCATGATATCTATGAAACTATTATGCTTAAATTAATGGTTGGTAAATATATTGGAGTGCATGGGAATGGTGGATGAAAATAGGGGTACAAAGGAATCCCTAAATTAATGGGTTTGGTATGGAAATTGGTAATAATCTCAACCCACTTGCATAATCGATTTTGGTTTGTGTATTATCACTTGGCCTGACTTGTTTCTTGAAACTAATGCATGGTATAAATGGTTAAATCGATAAGGATGATTTTGAAAATCTTGTAGGGTATACACGAAAGTCCCCCAAGTGATTTTAATAATAGAGTCTGCAGGGTACATGGGAATTCCCTAAGTATTGGCTAATGAAATTATTTACAAGCTATAGTCTATATAACGATACCACTTAATAATGCCTTAATAATTGACTCCTAAATTAGTGCTTTGGTTATGTGTTAAAATATTTTAATTGTGCAATAAAAGGGATTATGATAGCTAGCTGTTAAGGTTTGAGTTAAAAGGACGACCACTGGAAACTCGTGTTTATCGACATGAGGATTGGTATTGATGACCAAGTTCTTGTGGGGTCCAAGGGAATCCCCCAAGTGCGCATACGTACGTACGTACGTATCATAGAGGGTGAAGGGTACAAGGGAATCCCCAACCATTTATAGTATCTCTGATTTGTGCGACTAACATGCACTGGGGCTCATCAAGGGGGTAACACTGGACCCATATGGCCCGTGGGTAGACATATGACGGTAAAGATACTCAGCCTAGGTTAAGGTTTTAAAGTGCGTGCTGACCCTTGTTCCCTATCCCTATATGGTATAAATATATATATTTGTATATGGCTATGTGCATTGGTTTGACTTAGTTTTTGGATTGATGGAATTAATTTATCATTATCCTTGAGTTACATGCTAGCGTTCACCTTACTAACCATCTTTAGACGCTGTATCCCCACATGATGCAGGAACCAACCATACTTTCACTTCTCCTGCTAAGTGACTAGGTGATTCGGGGATAACTTTTGAGTAAGACTGAAGTGGTGAGCTTTCATACTTTGAAAGATTTCATTTCATGCTATGGATTTTCTTATGTCTTTACTATTCCTTTTGGTTTTGGTTTTGTCTATAGTTGGGGGCATGTACCGACTGGATTTTTTCTGATTTTGATTAGTGGCTTTGTTGGACTACTATGGACATGACTGGTATTGGTTGGTTTTTTGGTTGTTGGTGGTTGATTTTGGTTATAGAGTTACCATAATTTCTTTAAATTAATATTCTCTTATCTTGTTATATGTTTGGAATTCATCCCACATGGAGTGCAAGGTGGTCAATGTTTTAGGTATTAGGGGTGGTCTCTGGTCCTGGTTGACTTGAGATACCCAATACGGTTAGGACCTGGTTTGGGTTGTGTCAAGATGGTATCAGAGTGCTAGGTTCATGGTCAATTGGGTGTCTACAAAACCGTATCAAGTAAAGTCTCTTTTATGAGTGTGTAGCACACCACACTTATAAAGGAGAGGCTACGAGGCATTTAGAAATATTTTCCTTTCTTGTTGTTCTATTTTTGGGCTGTAGAGTCTAGGATGCTTCCATTTGTTCGCCTTCCATATCATGCCTCCCAGATGGTCTGGAGATCATGGAAACTTATCTTTCCTGCTTGAGGACAACATGGAAAGAACTCATCCAACTTATATGGTACAAACCTGGTCAAGGGTCACTGCTTCTGAATGCCCCCGTGGAGTTCCATCGGTCTCTACTGACCCTACTCTAGAGAGTGATACTTATGCTCAGTCACCTCGAAGAGATATCACTAATGCCGAGTTTTGATGTTTTATTCATCTGTTGACCCAGATAGTGGTCTCTCTGTCACACAATCCAATCCTTTTAGTATGAGAAGGGATCAGGCAAAGGTGAGCAATAGGCAGAGCAAGAAGTATCAATATTCAGAATTGGGGAGGGGCCAGAGAAATAGAGGTACAGATGGTGGATAGTGATCTGAGCAGAGGAATCAGGGGAGTTCCCACTTGGTTGTCAATACTCCTTATCCTCAGTCTTCTAGTGGACATTATTTTTGATCAACCCCACCCTATCCTCTCTACTGGTTTGTGGTTTGTTTCACCGTGGTTATTATTATAAATGGAGGAATCGGTATTTTAGTTGTGGTCAGTTGGGTCACATACAACAGGAATGTCCTAAAAGTTTTGCCACTAGGGAAAATAGAATTTTAGTTGCTACTTCTTTAGCTCCTTCACCGAGTGGTGCTGCTTCTGGCTCCGGCGCTGGCCGGGATCGTCTCTACGCTCTCCCTATCCTTCAGGAGTCTGAGGCATCTCCTAATGTCGTTATTGGTATGTTAAAACTCTTCTCCCATGGTATGTACTCTTGATCTGTGGTCAACTCTTTCTTATGTGACCCCCATGTGGCTATTTATTTTAGTTTTAGTCCCGAGTGTATTTTAAACCCTTGTTCTATCTCTACCCTGGTGGGTGAATCTATGGTTTCTAAAAGAGTCTATAGGGGTTGTGTGGTATCTATTGATGGTAGGGAAACTTTGGTGGATTTGATTAAATTGGATATGGTTGTTCTTGATGTCATCTTGGGGATAGATTGGTTGCAGTCGTGCTATGCCTTTTTAGATTGACGAAACCGTAAGGTCCTATTTAAATTCTTTAAGGAGCTGGTTTTAGAAATAGGAAGGGGAGTTCCCTAGTGCCTACGAGGAGGTTCATATCGTATCTTAGAGACCAAAAATTAATTTCCAAGGGGTGTCTTTACCCTTTGGTCTGAGTTAAAATTCTAACTCGGAAAGTCCTTCGTTACAGTCTGTTCCCATGGTTAGTGAATTTTCGGAGGTTTTCCTTGGTGACCTTCTAGGTATCCTTCTCGGTAAGGGAAATTTGTTTTGAGATTGATCTTCTTTTGGACCCTCGTCCTATCCCAATTTCTCCCTCTTTATAGAATGACTCCAGTTAAGTTGAAGGAGCTTAAGGAACTATTGAAGGATCATTTTGATAGGCTTTCCTCCATCTTAGTATTTCTCTGGGGAGTGCTCTTGCATTTCTCATGCTTATAGATGATGGGCTTCTTCATAGAGATATAGACTATTGGCAGTAGGACAGGGGGGTTAGGGTGACCTCTCTATTGGGTGGACTTTGCAGGATTTAATGGTGCATGATTGTTGTGCTAGACACAAAGTTTGAACCTTAAATGTTGATTTTGGTGAAAGGAGTATGTTAGCTCGAGGATAGCAATGCGAGATTTATGGGAGAAAATTTGATTGGCTTAATAGAGCAGGCAGAAGAGATGAGATTGATGACTTAGGGGATACTAGAATGGGAAAGTTGTGATATATAGGCCGGAGGTCCTGATTTAATTGATGGATTGGGGGCTAAGTCATTGAATGGGTTAGGATATGTAGTTTGTAAGACTATGTTGAACCCCAGGTAGCATCTGGATGGATGAGATTTTTAGTATAAGAGAGCCAAGTATCCCTAGTACATGTCCATGGTGATACCCCTTAGACCAGAGTGTTATGCTTATAGGCTTATTGAGATGGTGAGTTAAGGCTGACAATGCTATTATTGTCTAGGAATATATCAACCACTTCAAAAGGATGAAAGGAAAGAAAGCCAATATGATTCTGAAAATCGACCTTGTAAAGGATTTTAATAGGTTAGAATGGTCCTTCATTAGGAACACTCTTATGTACTTCAACTTTCCCCAAGGGCTTACTAATCTAATCATGTCCTGTGTCACCACTTCCTCCATCTCTATCCTGATAAATGGTAAGTCCTCTCCTTAGTTTGAGTCCTCTAGGGGCATCTGGCAGGAAGACTCTATCTCCCATACCTCTTTATTCTCTATAAGGAGAGACTCTCAAGAAACATCAATAAAACCATTCAACAGAAAAAGTGGAAACCCATTAGTGTCACCACTAGTGGACAAAAAGTCTCTCACTTATTCTTTACTGATGACCTTACTTATTTGCCCAGGCTGACCCCAACAATTGCAGAACCATTCTCTCTATTTTGGATGACTTCAGCAACAACTCAGGTAAAAAAATCAATGTCACCAAATCTAAAGTCATCGTATCCACCAACTGTAGCTCTAACCTAGCCAGGGAGTGCTTTGACATACTCTACATAAAAGTGAGTGCTAAATTTGGTAGATACCTAGGTTTTCCTATTTTCAACCAAAGACCCAACTAGACTCATTTCCAGTACATCCTTGATAACATCAATAACAGGCTAGCTGGGTGGAAAACCCACATGTTTAATATGACTGGAAGGATTGTGTTGACCAAGTCTACTTTAAGAAGCATTTCTTCCCATGTCATGCAGTACATAAAACTACCCCAAAAAACTCTTGAGGCGATAAATAGGATCCAAAAGAACTTTGTTTGGGGTAGTAGTGCTGATTGGAAAAGGATGCACTTGGTGAATTGGGACACTATAACTAGGGAAAATCTTATGGAGGCTTGGGTGTTCACAAAGATAAAAATAGAAATAAAGCCCTCCATGCTAGCCTAGCATAGAGACTATTCAAATGCCCCAACTCTCTTTGGGTAAGAGTCCTAAGTACAAAAGGAGGGAAAAGGATAAAATGACAATAGATGGGTTTCTAGGACTTGGAAAAATGTCCAAGAGGGTTGGACAAAATGCTCTAAGGGATTGGCGTGGTCCATCCATTAGGGTAATAAGGGTAACTTCTTCAATGATTCATGGCTCCCTCATACCAACCCTATTCGAGAACATGTTCAGGGACCCCTGACCTTAGAAGAAGAAAACCTTAAAGTGAAGGATGTTGTAGCTAATGGAAACTAGGAACTCACTAACCTTTCCATCCAACTCCCTGAGAATATCACTCAAATAATCCTTAGCACCACTCCCCTAGTAAGCTCATACGATGATCACCCATACTATAAATTTACCATTAATGGAAAGTTCACCGCTGGTAGCGTGTATAGAGTAATTACCGATAACCAAGCTAGTACTCTTCCCCAGGAATCCATTGGCTATGCTGCTATTTGGAAAACTAATGCCCCTAATAAAGTCAATACCTTCTTATGGATGTTTACTCATGGGAGACTACCCAAAAACTCCCACCTCAACATATAAGGCCTCAACATAGACCCCCAATGCTCCTTCTGTCAATATAGCCCTGAAACCTTAAATCATATTTTCTTCACGTACACTAATGCCACATGATTCTGGAGTGAACTACAGCTCAAAACCAACACTCCATTCTTGAATACTCTCCAGAATCTTGACTATACTAACTAGCTCAGCACCTGGAAACACATGTCCAATAAACCCATCAACACTTGTACCTCTTAGGGCACTGTTATACCCCAATGCCTATGGGTAATTTGGAAAACCAGAAACAACAACTAGTTCAATAATAAGACTGAGTGCATCCCCACAGATATACCCATCAACTTGGTAATAAAATGGACCTCCTTATTAAGAATAAGAGACATCACAAGAAAGATCTAATCCACCTCACTGTGAAATGAAAAGCTCCACAAGACAATACTTTTAAACTAAATATGGATGGGGCTTGCATAGATCCCATAGGAAAGGCTAGAATTAGAGGTACAATCAGGGACCACGAAGGGAATTGTGTTATTGGCTTCTATGAGTCTATCCCACAAGCATCCCATGTGTAGGAAAAAATCCTTTCTTCAGAAGGGGACTTGTTTAACAGCCCTAAACAATATTCGACCCCTTGTGATAAACATCGATGCCTTGGAGGTTATACACTTAATTAATAGTAATGATACTCACTATCATAGTTTGCTTCATGAATGTAGGTCTTTAATGGAAATTCTATAGGCTGCTCCACCTATCCATATATTTAGGGATCAAAACAAGATGGAAGATACACTAGAAAAGATTTGACTCAACACAACAAATTTTGGCAACGCCCATATTTTGTCCTCCCCTCTACCTGCAGTTGTAAACATAGTCCAAGAAGATTTGTTAGGCATAACTACTGTAAGGAAGACACACTTAATGTATATAAACCTAGTATGCCGGATGTGGCTGCTAATCTAGATAACTTTTCTACTTTTGACTAAATACTAGTCTACTCCCTATTACTAAATAATAGGCTTGGATGTGATAATTGATAGATACACAAAACCCCTATGTTACGTGGCTAGTACCCTTTGATTTGAGACCTAATGTTGGATTATAGGGTTAAGTTGGAATAACATTGTTGGTGGAATATAAAGTATAGGGTCCTATAACTTATGTTAGCCCCTTGAACCTTGCATTAGGCCTTAACATAGAAGGAATATGCAGTTATTCTCAGGCCATCGTAGTTATCTATTTTGCCAAGGAATTAGGATACTGAGATAGTGGAATATGCGTTCATAGTTTAGAGCATGGTGGAGAAGAGTGGTGATAGGTATGGGTTACTATATGCCTTTTTGGGGATATGGTAAGCTTCTTGGAAAAGTAGAGGAGGACATGAAGTCCAAATATCCATTCTTGTTACTCGTTTTGGAAAATCGTGCTCAAGGTATGTGTTGTTCTTAACATCTTTGTTTTCTGTCTTTGTAAAGAAAGATTGTAAATTTCTCGGTATTTTGTTTTCTGCCTTAAAAGTAAGAGTAGTGATGTTTGGGGTCTAATCTTGATAGTAAATGCCTTGTCTCTTCATTCGAGGACGAATGACCCAAGTGAGGGAGAATCAAAACACCCCAAATTTTTAGCCCTTGAAAATTTCTTGAGCTTTGAGCTCACTGCCTTGGTTATGACTTACTCTATGAGTTGTAAGGTGTCTTGACGGGTTAGGAGACCCTAGTCGTAAGGTGTCTCGTAAATAGTTTTTGAGTTTCTATATTGAGTATGACTTGGGGACACATGTTGTAAAGACTTGTGACAAATCATTAAGAGGATTTGTAACCAAATCATGTAAGTTTATGACATGATTCTTCTCTAGTATGAGTGGATCACTATAATTCGTAAGGACTTATTATGAGTGGTGATATGAAATCATAGGATGTCCAGTGTTTAACCCATTTGGGTTTTGTGTTGACTACAATTGGACCCTACGAGTTGTAGGGTCTCATTACAAATGGGTTGGTCGAGTCGTAAGGTCAACAGTGTATGGGGTCCTAGTCACTGTCTTGGTTATGAATTGTGGTTACGTGTCGTAAAGTGTGGTTACAAGTTGATGGTTGACACGTAATCAAAGGCAACCTTTTTCTAGTTTTTAAGTTAATGAGATTCTGAACATTTCCTTTTTTTCCTAACTTGAAACCCATGTCTTATAAACCCTTTAGGGTATCATTAGCCCTCAAAAACAAATCAAATATCTTCTCAAAACACTCTCAAATCCTCAAGGTCAAGAACACTTAGGGTTTTTAAAAGATTAAGCAATTAGGGCTTTGAAGAGTGATTTCTCTCCTTACATCTTGTTATTTCAGGCATGTCTCTTCTGTCATTGTCAATTTTGTAAAAGTTTGTGATTTAAAGTATTATTCATAAGATATTGATGTTGGGTTTTGAACTATGGCTTAAGGGCTTTTAATATAAATTGTTTAAATGCTTTTCCATGATATCTATGAAACTACTGTGCTTAAATTGATGGTTGATAAATGCATTGAAATGCATGGAAATGGTGGATGGAAATAGGGGTACAAAGAAATTTCCAAATTAATTGGTTTGGTATGGAAATTGGTAATAACCTCAACCCACTTGCATAATTGATTTAGGTTTGTGCATTATCACTTGTCCTGACTTGTTTATTGAATGTAATGCATGGTATAAATAGTTAAATAGGTAAGGATGGTTTTAAAAATCTTATGGGGTACATGAAAATCCCCAAGGTGATTTAATAATAGAGTCTGCGGGGTACATGGGAATCCCCTAAGTGTTGGCTAATAAATTACTTGCAAGATATAGTTGGTATGACGATACCACTTAATAATACCTTAATAATTGACTCCTAAATTGGTGGTTTGTTTATGTGTTAAATGTTTTAATTGTGTAATGAAGGGGTTTGTGATAGCTGGCCGTAAAGATGTGAGTCCAAAGGGCGAACACTGGAAACTCATGTTTACCGACATGGGGATTGGTCTTGATGACCAAGTTCTTATGGGGTACAAGGGAATACCCCAAGTACGCATACGTATCATAGAGGGTAAGGTTTATAAGAGAATCCCCAACCACCTATAGTATCTTCGGTTCATTCGGCTAACACGCACTGGCGCCCATTAAGAGGGTAACACTGGGCCTATATGGCCCGTGGGTGGATCTATGATGGTAAAGCTACTCAGCCTAGGTTAAGGTTTTAAAGTGCATGCTAAACCTTGTTCCCTATACCGGCATGGTATATATATATGTATTTGCATATGGTTATGTACATTGGTTTGACTTGATTTTTGGATTGATGGCATTACTTTATCCTTATTCATTAGTTACATGATAGCATTCACCCTGATAATTATCTTTGGATGCTGTGTCCCTATGCGATGCACGAACCAACCTTACTTCCTCCTCCTGCTTATTGACTAGGTGATTCGGGGAATGCTTTTGAGTCATACTTAAGTGGTGAGCTTTCATGCTTTGAACGACCCCATTTCATGCTATGGATTTCCTTATTTTTTTACTATTTCTTTTGGTCTTAGTTTTGGATATGGTCGAGGGAATGTCTTGACTGGATATTCTTGGATTTTGATTAGAGGCTTTATCAAACTACTGTGGACATAGGTGGTATTGGTTGGTTTTTTGGTTATTGGTGTTTGGTTTTGGTGTTATTATGATGTCTTTAAATTGATATTCTCTTATCTTGTTATATGTTCAGAATTCATCCGACATGTGTGTAAGGTGGTCAATGGTTTGGGTATTGGGGGTGGTCTTCGGTTCTGGTTGGACTTGAGATACCCGACACTGATAGACCATGGTTTGGGTCGTGTCATAAATCCTTCTTTAGAGGAAATACTTAACCCAAGTACTTTCTAACAAGAAGTTACACCCAAGGGCAAGAGTTGACACTGCCACATTGTGTCTTAATCTATGAGATGTTCTATAAATCTATCCTTAGAGGGATAACTTAGCCCTAGGACTTTCAAACAATAAGTTACGTCTCATGGGAAAGAGTTGACACTACCATATTGTGTCTTGATTTATGAGATGCTCTATAATTCTTTCCTCAAAGGCAAGATTTAGCCCAAAGACTTTCAAACAATAAATTATGTTGCATGGTCAAGAGTTGACACTTCCATACTGTGTCTTGATTTATGAGATGTTTTATAACTCATGCCTCAAGACTTAGCCCAAGGACTTTCAAACAACAAATTATATCCCATAGGCAAGAGTTGGACCTACCACATTGTATTTTTAGTTATGAGATGTTCTATAACTCTTTTCTTAAAGATAAAACTTTGTCCAAGGACTTTCAAACAACAAGTTATGCCCCACCGACAAAAGTTGAGACTATCACATTGTGTCTTGATTTATGAGATGTTCTATGACTCTTACCTTAAATGTAAGACTTATCCCAAGGACTTTCAATCAAGAACTTATGTACAATGGACAAGATTTGATGCTACCACATTGTATTTTGAGTTGTGAAATGCTCTATAACTCTTACTTTAGAGGCAATACTTAGCGCAAAGAATTTAAAATAACAAGTTACGCTTAATGGATAAGAGTTGACACTATCACATTGTGTCTTGATTTATGAGATGCTCTATAAATATTTCCACAAAGGCAAGACTTAGCTAAAGGACTTTCAAACAACAAGTTATGCCCTATGGGCAAGAGTCGACATTACTATATTATGTCTTGATTTATGAGATATTCTATAACTCTTGCCTTAGAGGCAAGCCTTAGCCCAAAGACTTTCAAACAACAAGTTACACCCCATGGGCAAGAGTTGACACTACTACACTGTGTTTTGATTTATGAGATGTCTTATAAATCTTTTCTTAGAGGCAAGACTTAGCCCAAAAACTTTCAAACAACAAATTATGCACCATGAACAAGAATTGACACTGCCTCATTGTGTTTTGTTTTATGAAATGTCCGACAACTTTTTCCTCAAAGGCAAGACTTATCCCAAAGAACTTCCAAACAACAAGTCACACTCTTAAATTTACTTCAATGTAAAAAAAAAGAAGATACTCTTTGTAGATTATCCAACTTTTTATTCATTAGCAAACAATAATAGAAGTTGAGGAAAAAGTCAAAAGAGAAGCTAAAAGAGAGAAGAAAAAATAAAGATTGAGAAGAAAGAAAAAAAAATAAAGGTTAAGAAAAGAGAAGGAAAAAAAAAGAAGAATAAAAAACCAAAAAAAAGGTTGAGTAAAACAAAAATGAGAAGAAAGAAAATAAAAATAAAGTCTGAGAAAAATGAAAGAAAAGGAACAAAAATGAGAACAAAAATAAAGGTTGAGACAAAGAATTTAAAAAAAAAAAAACAAAATGAAAAATAAATACCATTTGAGAAAAAAAAATAAAGATTGAGAAAAATGAATTCAAATTAGAAAAAAGGAAATGAAAAAAGTCAAAGAAAGAAAAAGAAAGTTGAGAGATAAATGAGCATGAAAATATTAAAAAATTTGAGGTATAGAGGGGCAAAAATGTACTTGTTCTATATATAAAAAGGAAGGAAGACTAGTGTTTAAATACTTTTCATATAGGAGACAAAAAAATAAAATGAAGCCACCCATTGTGTGGACTATCGCATGTAATTTTATACCCCAAAAGAGGGCACTGACTAAGTAACTTTTGATCTAATTTTAGGTATAAACAACATAAATCCCAAGATTTTGCTACATAATTACACTTTTTCCCAGATCTTTAAATAATTACATCAAATCCTATATTTTGAGAATCCTGATACATAACAATGACTCGAGATACATAACAAACCTATACATAAGTACTAACTAATTAATGGTATAAATGAAAAATAATGGTTGATTCCTTAAACTAAGTGAGCAATTAACGCCATAATAATTATGGTTTGAATCCCTTAAATTCAGTAACAACTTTTGAAATTCAAATTTTGAATCATCAATGAAGATCTTCGATCAAACACTGACAATTTTATCGATATTTTTAAAAAATTTTTTGAGCTATATTTTTTTTTGCTTTGTTTAATCCAGATACAAGATGAACATTGCAAATTTGTTGAGATATCTTCGTTTCTGACAATCCTATGTACCATATGAATGATACAAAAATGATGAAATTATGGTTGTGGAAAGTATTTCATATTTGAGATTAATTTCGACAATTGCTACAGAATTAAAAAATATTGAGAAATTTAGGAAAAAATTGATATTCAATATATTGTTGAAGGTAATTCATCACCAGTGATGATAAAGAACGATAATAAAGTGAAGATTTATGCTCAGTTGAAGAAAAGTATTCCAAAATTAGTTAACAAAAGAGTTAGTGTTCGATGGAGAAATTGGAGCTGTAGTTTATGTAGAAGGAAAGGTATCGAATGCGCTAGCTCTTTCTGTTGTTGAGTCATAAAATGAGTACTTATTTGTAATTGAATTGGAAGTTGAAAACTTTATTAGTGATAACAAAAATAAATAAGTGAAGGATAAACAACTTTAAAGGGATAAAACTGAAACACCCGAGAATGTGGCCTCACAAAATTTTTAGTTGATTGGTAGTTATCGTGATATGTGTTGTGTTGTATCCTTGTAGTGTGTTGTTTCTAACTTGTGTAAATATTTATTTGGTGTATGTTGAGGTGTTAACTTTTATCTATACTTACCTATCAAAGTGAAGAGAGTAAAAGCACCTAGATCTTGTAACCATTAAGAAAACATCAACTTTTGATGCCTCTGGAGTTGATGCGGTTAGGGGTACTTGAGTCGTACCCCAGGTCATGATATGTACCCACCATGACCTCCTCTTTCGTATCCTAGGAATTATTTTAGATTATTATACTATCCTTCATATGATAAGGTCATCCCTTGGTCGTAACCATGCTTACGAGTCATAAACTACTCAACTGTATAGAGGGAAACCTAACCTAGATTGGACTATTTTGGTCTCGAATGGAGCCTACGACTTAGAGGGTGAGTCGTACCCCTTGGTTATGACTCAAAGGTCCCTTTTCGTACCAATAATAGTGTTATTGACCTAAGATAAGGCTAGGGTACGAGTTAGGGTACCACTCGTACCCTAGGTTACAATTGCCAAGTGAACCGTGAGGGAGAGTCGTACCCCTGCACGTATGTGTTTTCCAACTTTTAACGAAGGACCTTTTAGTAATTTCCCTTGCCTAAAACCCGAAGTCCTTTACTTATAGAAGTCTTGGTAGCCTCCCTGTCTTCATTTGTAAGACTTAAACACTCCTAAACACCCTAAAGACTCTTTGAAGCAAGATTGGAGGCTAGGGTTTGGAGTTGTTCATCTTGTGGCAAGAAAAAGAGTTAAGATTGTTGGTGTGTCTTCTTGTTTAAGGCATGTATCTCTTCCACTCTTTAAATAAATCTAAACCCATGTATTTCACACTTGGATTAGTAAGTGTACATGGTGGTTTTGAATCAAATGAAAAGGGGTTTTATACTTAACAATACATAATGATTATTCTTTCTTGTACTTATGTTGATACATGTTATTGATGGTAGTTGTCATATTTAGATGCTTGTAGTGTGTTGTTTAACATAAGGGTCTTGAGTAACCCTAAACTTGATGATATCTACCATGAAAATAACCTTGTTAAAGGTATGGACAAAAGGTATTTGTGAAAATGTCTAAATAAAATGACTACTTGTATGTTGACAATGTGTTGAGCTAGGGCAAGGGACCAAAATGAGTATGAATGATTGTTGAATGATATTGTGGAGGTATTATGATCCATACAAGGTGTGATGATAACCTTGTTGTGTAATGACCAATAATGGGGTTGAAGTCCCTCAATATGAAGTGAACTTGCATAGTGTATTAAACTAGAGTGTAGTATAAGAATGCTATTGGAATATGGATGTCTTATGAGGGTTTTGATTACTGTAAAATAAATTGTTTGATGAATTGGATAAAGGCATCGGCCTAATGAGATAGTTGAGAAATGAAGGCTCCCAATAGTGTTGAATTGGTTAAAGTATATTGAATGTATATTGATGTATGAGTAAAGGGTTAGAGTCCCAATGTTAATTATGATGGTTGTGATGTCTTATGGTTGGAGTCCCTTGCCTTATGAAATGGATTAAGGTTAAAGTACCTTGCTTAATAAAATTGTATGCGGTTAGAGTCCCATTCCTGATGAGATCTCATAAGGTCAAGGTACCTCGCCTTATGAAAAGGCTTGTGGTTAGAGTCCATGTGTAGCATGAGGTTAGAGTCCCTTATTTGAATAATAGTGAATGTGGTTAAAGTCCTTGGCTAATAAATATGTGTGCATGAGTGAAGTCCCTTATCTAGTGATAATGTGATTGTGGTTAAAGTCCTTAGCATGTTAAGAATGATGAATGTATGAATGTGGGAGGTGGTAGTCATCCACTTCATGTTTGATGAATGAATGATTGAGAATGATGATGAGCCTTGATATGATATCTTGATTAGATGTGATATTTCTATATGTATGAATAAGTGTGTGAATGAGATGGAATGTGATATATTATCTTGTTGTTGAATGATTATGTTATTTTATCACTTATCATTGAGTTACATGCTAGATTTTCAACCGCTAACTATCTCCGAATGCTACATCCCCACGCGACGTAGGGCTCAGAGCATCTTCTTCTTTACCTGTGCAGTGATTAGTAGATCAAGGCAGTTCGTGCTTTACTTGATGCGGTGAGCTTTCTTGCTTTGGAAGACGTCATCTCTTGGTCTATATCTTTAGACTTAGTCTCTTTAAGACTTGGTTTAGTTATAGTCGGGGGCTTGTGCCAACACATACGTTTATTGACTTTGGTATTTTGTAGTGGTGTTGTGAACAACTGTGAACTTGGTGTAGTTTATTATAATGAATATAATATTGACTTATGGTATTATTTTTGCTATATTGATGTACGAATTAGAGTTCTTTTGAATCCTATTGTATGATGAGACGTTTAGGTTGGGTTATTAGGGTGTCCTTCAGTTCATGTGAGATTGAGGTGCCCATATGACATGGTCCAAAGTTTGGGTCGTGTTAATAATGGCACTTGTATCTGTAATGGCAAAATATATAGAGCATTTCTTTAACTTCAAAACTAAGCGATTTCATAAAGAGAAGTATGATTAAAACGGAAAAGTGTAGATGAGAAACTCTTATTTTTTATTAAATTAAATAAATTTATTATTTTAAAAGAATACATTACTATTTATCCATAGTGGTTATATATCTCGATTCATGTTGGTCGTATGTATGTATAATGAACCTCTAAGTTATTTTCTATATTTCTGATCATTTTTGCCATTTAAAGCTTTCCTATAGCTTTCCCAAATTATTTATGACTTTCTAGAGCTGACAGTTTATTCATTAGAAAAATTCGTTAGTCTTCACTGGTTAAAATTAGCTATTGGTCAAAAGTTCTTGTCAAACGACCTTGTATGCCAATTTTTATGGTCCCAACAGCTCTAAAATATTGATTTTAGGCTAGGTAGATCCTTGGTTTGGGACCCAAGGATTTTAGACTTATTTGGGGCTATTAACCAAATGCTAAGACAAATGACACTTGGGAGTGGGACCCACTTTTCATCAAAACAACCTCGATGAAATTTTGACTATGCTATTGAGTCTAAAATATCAATTATGATAAGTAGTTTGTTTGCGTATATGGAGTTCTGAATGAATTCCGAGGGAGTGGCAGAGACTTTGAATAATTCGAAGTCTCAACTGGTGCTAGTGCATTCGCTTAGGTGCCCATTGGGTCACTTAAGTGAAGGCTACTTAAGCGACCTAGCTTTCCCAGTAGGTATCTCTTAAGTGATGCCTTTTGCGCTTATGCGATGGCCACTTAAGCGGCTAAAGGTCTCTTAAGTGACATGCGTAGTAGTAGCAAGTATTGCTTAGTCTCTTAAGCGATGACCGCTTAAGCGACCCAATATCATCTTAAGCGACATCTGGACACCTAGGAACCTTATAAATACCCCACATAGCCCGTTTTCCCTTATTTTCACCATTTCCAAGAGGGTAGAACCCTAAAAAGTGTAGAAACTTAGAAGAATCATTGATGGGTAATTTTGGAGCATTTGTAAACATAAATTATGCGTTATTTCTTCTAATTCTTTGTAAGCTTTCATCAATTTCGTGATTTAATCCTTCATCTTTTTTTAATATCTCTAAAATATTGGTGGGTTGATTGTAGCACCATTTGAGATCAGATTTTACTCATTCTTAAGGATAAATATTTCTTGAGCATAAAGGGATGCGTTGACAGTTTTGAAAGTGCAATTTCGCAAGCGCCCCCATATGGGATTTTACGTGATTTTGGATCCAAAGCACAAAAGTACAATATGAGTATCCTTGTTCCCATTTGATGAGTAGATTATGATTTTGATAGCGTGGCATCTGGTGGAGGCTCTTCAAAAGGGAAATTCATTGATTTAGTAGATTTTACTATGCATTCTTTGGTGTCGAGGTAGGATAGGTTTACCCTTCTTTTAGATTGAGCTAATTCATTGTATATTTTTGATTATATGCTAGATATGGGATGAGAATTAGGCCTTGGTGGTATAACTAGTATAATTAGTACTATTTGGCTTGTTAGAGTATTATGGACCCGTAAATTAGGCGTAATTGATTTAGTTGCTCATGTACAGGTGGAATTCACTATATTAGAGACAATGATGCCTTATTTAATATCTAAAAGTGGATTTATATACCTTAACCTAGTTCAAGGAAGAATTTTCTTTAGAAGGGATTACGCGAATTAGAAGTGGGTCCCTCCAAACCGCCTTAGGCCAAAATTATGATTAGATTCTTGCAAATTTATAGGTGAATTATGTCCTTTATATTGAATACTTGATAGATAGAAAATGGTGGTTACATCGTTATTTTGCTGTTTTTGTCATTGGGTGTTTATACGAGTTTCAGTTCAAGTCCGACATTTGATTATGTGAGTTCTAGTTCAAATCCGATAAATAATGATGATGTTGATGATATGAATTTTGATTTGAGTTTGGAATATGAGAGGTATTTATGGTATATTATTACATGGATGGAATCATGATTATGGCTTGATATTCGATAAATTGATGGAATTCCAGTTACTTACTTTCTTGATTGCACTCTCTGAGCTTATGAGGGACTGCATTGGGTTATTTACTTTTCATACTTATTGACATATGGGGGGAAATTTAGTAGTTATAATTGTGTGATCTTTACATTACTATTAAATATTTATTTATTTATGCTCAACATTTGGAGAATTATTCCAGGTTTGCACATTTACCTTGACTTAGCTTATTTATCTTGCATATTATTTTATTTATATTATGATTTAGCTTAGTCGGCCAATGATGTATATTGAGTACCCATGACTTTGGTACTCATACTATACTTTTATACCTCTTTTGCATAGATTCAAGTACTAGTGAGCGACGTTGATGATGCGATCATGCTGATTTGAGTTTGCAGATTGGATGAGCTCTCGATGTCAGAATTGCCTTCTTTCCTTCTATTATTTATGTCTAGTCTTTCATTATTCGAAAATGAGTTGTATTTGACTATTACAGTGATTATATTCCTTTTTTCTAGTAGATCTTGTATCGACACTACTAGGTCATGGAATATTATTATTATTATCTATATCAACCATTCAGATTATTATTATTACTTATTTTATTGTTGTAAGTCTTTACTTGTAAATTTATTTCTTTTCCCTTTTCCACCAAGTTAATCCATTGTTTCTAGCTCTGGCCTATGATTTGTCTTACTTGTGGATTGAAGTAGGTGCATGGGGTTGTGACAAATTGATATCAAAACACCAGGTTCACCAGTATTGTTGGTACAGGAGTAAGTGTCTAGTAGAGTCCTGTAGATTGGAATGATGACATATGTTTTTATCTTCGGGAGGCTATAGGACATTCTTAGGAGATCTTCATTCTTTCACTCATTTTGTGCTAAGAGTCTGAGTTGGTTTCTTAAGATTTATTTTGTTTTACTCTTTTACATATGGATAGAACACGTGCTACTACTACACAGGATGAGGAGCTCAATCTCTCACCTAGGATCCTATCGCAGTTTGTGGATGAGCTTGAAAGACAGCTTAAGGATGCAGCTCCATCTATAGACCAAGATAGGGGGCCTTCCCCCAGACCCTATTCTCTCTCCTAAGCCAAATATTCCTCCAGCTAGCCAGTGGTGGGCTAGGGACCAGCCTAGTCTTCATTGATGTTTATTTCTTCTTCACTGTTTAGGGATGTATTGGTTCAACTTTTGTGATTAGTTGGTAGTGTACCATTTGATGGTGTACAGTCTATGGATCAGAGTGGTACTAAGGTAGGGACACAACCTGTAGCTGCGACTCTCAGAGTTGAGGTCCCTCTTGTATTGGTAGTTGCTTAGCCGGTAGTTGTGTAATACCCCGCATGTTTCTAATCTAGGAAGTGAATAAGTATTCCTATGAATGAAATCTCCTATCCTGCGATTCATACTTGAGTACATGACTTACAATGAATATCCTTGTGATAGGATAGCTTATGATGCATTAAGCATGTTCATATGAGTCACTGAAGGTAATACAAGCTAAGAAATTTTGAATATATCAAGTTTTAGTGTTCGATTTTGCAAGGGTCATATTTGAACTAGTATAACTCGATGTTAATATGGTATTTTAGATGATTTAGACCCACTAAATTGTAGAGAATCGAATTAGCTTTCCAACGATACCAATTTTACCTTAATCCAATACCCGAGCGAAAAGTTATGCCCATTTTTGTGAGAGACAATAAGGATAGGCGATTGGTTAGGCGCTGCCCAACCCAAGCATAGGCGATTGGTTAGGCGCCACCTAACCTAGCTTAGGCAATCACTTGGGCGCCACCTAAGTCAATTCCAGGTGCCAAACACACTCCGTTTTGAGTTATTTTGAGGGTAATTAAGTCTTTTAACACTCCTTACACGTCCCTAAACTTAACCCTATGAAATATATAGCTTCTAAACATATTACAACCCTATTATCATCTCAAAGCTCATCATCCAAGAGCACTAAATAAGAAAAAAAACTAGGGTTGCGTAACTAAGCTTAAGGATCGATTTAAAGGAAATTCCTCCGTCAATCATCAAGAATCTTTCCTTCTAAGGTATGCATGAGTTGATTTATGGATCCCTTTCATCCATAAAGCTCAAAACCCCCTTTTTCATTATAAAGTATGATTTCTATATTGTTGGTTGTTGATGATCATGTTGTTGATATTGGGTGATTCCCAAGATGGAATCTTTATATGTTTTTTTGAATTTGATGATATCATTTGAGTTGGAAATATGTAAATTTAGTTGTTTATGATGTATAATTTGATGATTTCACCTATGCTTAAGATATGCATGTAAGGTGTTTGATAAAATGCCTAAGAAACTAGAAATCATGCAATATAGCCAAATTGTGACTAAGTGAAGGATTCATGATATTCCCTTACGTTCCAATGACTTCTATGTTGATAATGTGCCTTGTAAATGTTGTTGGAATACTCATGAACTATTTTTATGATATTATGCTATGTTTACTTGCAAATCCTACTTATGAACAAGATGTATGATAACCATGCAATCCACATGAACTTCCCTGCTATTGGTATGTGTTGCCAATATGATTATGCAATGAACATGATATTAAGATTGTGCAAGTACTTCCATGTGATATGAAATCCTTTCCATGCAATACATTGTTGATAACCATGCTTAGTATGAGATCCCTACTTATGATATTATAAATTATGGACTCTACTCTTATGATCAAGTCAGTCATGTGTGTCAGTTTCCTTCCATCGAGTCCTGGGGGTACTTGTACCCGAAAACTATAGCTGTGTGCCTAGAGCCATGTCATGTTTCATGATATCCGAACTCAAGCTATGATTCCATAGACTTCAGTTGGTCATGTGACTTCAGTCATGATAGTTATCAGTAAACCATGTATTAGCTTACAGGTCATGCTATCATGTATTCACGGTCCCAGTTTCTATATATGTGTGTTTGCACTCCTACGTTCAGATTAGTCAGTCAGTGTTGTTCATGTATGAAACCCTTTATGTTCAGCCTACCTTCGTCGTATACTCAGTACTCCAGTTGTACTAACATATTTGTGCTATGGTGCTTTCTTTTCATGTTACACCATAGGTTCCGAGACACGAGCTCCAGCCCAGCAGTAGCGGTAGCATTCTAGTCGCAGAGACACAGTGAGTCCTCATTAATTCGAGGACAATATGATTTGATACAGTTGTTTATTCCTTCATTTCTGTTTTACGGAGTTAGTTGGAGACATGTTCCTTCAACTCCTTATTCAGATAGTTTAGAGGCTTTCAGATTTATGTTCAGATTTATGTTCAGATTAGTTGTTTTGGGTATTTTCACCCACATGATTGTATTCAGTTAAACCTTATGGCCTTACAGTTTTATGTATTCCGCATTATTATATCATGATTTGTAGTATACAGGTACAGATATTATTCATGGGTTAGCTTGTGGTCCCTCGAGGTCATGAGCACCGTGTAGTATTTCGGTTCAGCGAATCGGGGTGTTACAAGTTACTTAGTTGCTGGTTGTCCAACCTACTATGTCTGTTGAGGATTAGAGGATGCTGGGTAGAGTCTAAAGTTGGCTTCGCCTAGGTTTTTTGGTGAACTGGGCAAGGATGCTTATGAGCTCTTGATTGCTTTCGAGGATAGGCTCTATAATTTATTCCTAGTTGAGACTCGCGGTTTGGATTACACTACTTTTTAGTTGAATTTTGCGGCCTGATATTAGTGGAGAGGTCATCTTGATTCCAAGTCATCTGGATCACCTCCTATGAAATGTGTTCAATTTTTTGAGTTCTTCTTGGAGAAATATATGCCTTGTAGTCTTAGAGATCATTTGAGGGATCAGATCTTAAGGTTGGCGCAGGGCTCCATAACTGTTGTAGAGTTAATAAGGCTCAATTTCATAAGTTTTAAGGCGTGCCATATCTATTATAACTATTAAGTATGAGAGGGTTCGATTTTTTATTCGAGGATTAAGACTCCCTCTTTGTATGGCTATGTAACGATTGGTTTTTGTAGGTAGATATTTTTCTAAGATTTCTGATCATGCTCAAGTTATGGAGAGAAGCATCGCGAGGCCCAAGGGGGTACTGATTAGAGGCCGCGATATGAGGATAGTTTTAATGGAGCCGTAGTGGCTCACAATTCAGAGGTAGTGGTTCTCAGAGTAGGTACCCTCCACATTAGCCTTATCAACATTAGGGCCAGTCTAGTTGGCCCATTTATGTCACTTTTCAGATCACCGATAGAGGGAATTCTATTTTTAGTGATCACCCTATCTAGGGTAGTGGTCAGCCTCTAAGTGGTTCTTCTTCTAGATATTCTTGTCGTGGTGGTTATTCTGGGTCAGCCAGATATCTTGGGTTTACTAAAACACCAGGGGCATATTATGTTTGTGGGCCCTTTATCCATTTCTCAAAAGAGTTCCTCATTCGTGGAGTGATGGTTCCTTCAGCTTAGAGTGTTCCCCTAATTAGGGCAGTTCCTCCCCCAACTATAGGTGGTATGCATGGTCCTGGGGGTGGTCCCCAAGGTGCTTGTAGAGGTCCTCAGGTAGGTAGGATAGAATATCAGTCATGATCCCAGCTTAGTGGCGGTTGTGGTCAGTTGTATTTCATATATGTTAAACCCGAGGCTGAGTCTTCGAATACTATTATCACAGGTATGATTTTAGTATGCCATCAATAGACTTTTGCTTTATTTGATCTGGGATCCACTTATTCTTATGTGTCGCTTATTATGCCTCACAATTATAGTTATCTTGGTATTCTTTATCTGTGTCGTTATGTGTATCTACTCTGGTGGGTTATTCTTTTATAGTGGATCGGGTTTATTATATCATATGTCATGACTGTTCAAAAGTTTGATACTATGGCTGATCTTATTTTACTAGACATGGTGGATTTTGATGTGATTCTGGCCATGGTATGGTTATCTCACTATTATGCAGTCTTGGATTGTTTGGCCAAGAGCATTATGTTAGTTATGCTCGGTGTAACCCCTATTATGTGGCAGGGAGATATTAGCCACGAGACGATGGGGATTATTTCTTATATTCAGGCTAGGAGATTTATTTTGAGGGGTTGCGAGTCTAATCTTGCTTATATCGTGATATTAGTATGGAGAGTCCGTCGCATGACTTTGTTCCTATAGTTCAGGAGTTTCCTGATGTTATCCCTATTGATCTTCCTGGTCTTACTCCTAAGGTGTAATATTGAGTTTGTTATTGATCTTGAGCCAGAAACCCAACCTATTTATGCTATATGGCTCCTGCCAAGCTTAAGGAGATGAATTCTCAACCTCAAGATCTTTTGGGTAAGGTTTTTATTAGTCCAGAGTGTTACTTTGGGGAGCTCCTATCTTGTTCTTAACAAAGAAGGATGGTTCCTCATGTATGTATATTGACTATAGGTAGCTTAACAAGGTGACGATGAAGAAGTGGTATCCTATTGACACGACTCAAACCATTCCTTTGTCGTAATGGGCATCTCAGGCCCAAAAAGTATCGGAGACCACCAGTTTCCCAAACCGACCAACCAAGCACATAACTGAGTCGGATAAATTTCCAACATATAACAAGATAGAGTATTTGAAACTCAAACACTTTGGGATAGGTTCACGACCGTGGCCAAACCGAACAAGTTTAGCCATCCAATGCCAAACTAACAACCATAACTTACCCTAAATAATAACCAAGTTCATCTCCATAACATAATAGGATGGAACAATCATAAATACAGTCAAACGGTATCAGCCATAATACCAATACTAGCGCCAAGGCTGACACCAATGACGACACCGCCCACACCACCCATAGTAGTATCACAAAGACTTTTTCTAAAAGTAAAATGATATCCGATCGGGACATACTCCTAACCATAGCCAAAACTGATGTCTAAGACTAAACCAAATGAAAACATAAGAAGCCAAAATAAGAAATAAAGCCTTCCAAAGTATGGAAGCTCACCACTTTAAGTCAACACAAGATGATTCCAAGTCCAATCACTAAGTAGGAGGTGTATTATGACCAATACCTACATCGTGTGGGGATACAATGCCAAATACGGTTAGCGGTTTGTAACACCCCAAAATCTGATTCTCGAAATACCACACGGTGCCCCGAACTATAAGTAGTCTAGAGCTAACCCTTTCTTTTTTCTATTAGATCTAAATCTCAAAATAGGGAAATATAAATATACGACACTAACAATGCAGAAAACTATCTGAAAAGTTTGAGTATATCAGAAAATACTGATCGCATCAATCTGATAAAACTAATACTGAAAGGTATAAATACGACATCTGAAATCTAAGACTGAATCTAGTAGTCCAACAAGCCTTTACTAACTGAATCTAGAGAGTCACTGGGACAGGTCCTAGCTGACTCAGACTATCTGAAAAAAGTAATGAAAATATTTACTGACAACTGGAAATCTGAATAGCTAAGTCCCCGAACTAATAGGACTCACCAACTGTAGGGATGTAGATGAGATGCTTAAAAATCACTCTCACTACTGAGAATGAGCACCTGAACCTACATTATGAGACAATATAGCACACAGACGTATATGTAGATCGGTACTTTGATGATGTACTGAGTACATGGGGGAGTATGCAATAAGTAAATGATATTATCACAGCTTATAGGAAACATCATGTATGCTAAATGTAAATGACTCACTTAAGCTTGAGTAATCTAAAATTTGAAAGTCAAATCATGAATAATAAAATATGCAATCTAAATCTTGTGAGCCATTACACTTAGTTCTGAAATCTATATTCTATTGTTATTCTCACATCATATAGGCTGAATAAAGTCTGAAACTTATTCTACATGTCTTAAGACTTTAAATCAATTAAACTATTTTAAGAGCGGGGGATATCTGTTTGGGAGGTTCTTCTAACCGACATACACCATGTGAGCATCCATGGAGTCCTACGACTGACCCCCGTTTGGTAGGGCTGTTCTACCCTTGCCATCAAAATAGAACAATCTAATCTGAGTGACACAATCTGAGTCATCCACATAGAAGTGGGAATTATTAGATAATCTATACCTATGGTGGCACGTAGTTCTGGGGTATGAAACCGTAGTAACTTACCTATCTCGGTGCTAATACCACACTTATTCTTATGCTCAAAATCTTAAGAAATCCACTTCAAAAATAGCACAAAGGTTTATAGAAAGCCAACTATGCGTTTCTTTTCTTTAAATCTCAATTCTTCTGAAATAAAGTGGATTCTTTATCTAAAACCCGAAAATAATCTAGTCATGGGGTGCTTATAGCACAAACAATCTTGAAACAACAATCTTTAAATGAGGTCTAGTGACCCAAGCATCAATCTCATGTTAAAACATCTCAAAATTCATACTTGGTAATGTAAACATTCATAAATCATTTTAAAATCTAGAAATCTCAACAATATGCATGGAAATATAAACATAATAATGTGATTCAACTTTTAAACCATGGGAAATCTCATAATCTTGCAAATAATGATAATGGGTATAAACCCTAACTTGAAATTCATGGAAAATCATATAAATTGCAGTAAATTTGTAATAAAATTAAAGTTTTGGGCACAAGGATGAAAGATTTATCCTTGTTCAAACCCCACATACCTTAATTGATGAACTAGATGCTAAGACTTGAATCTTGGATCTTTATTGATGTTTTGGATATGAATTCTTAATGTTCTTGTATTGGGAATCCTTAATCTTGAATTATCTTGGAGAATAAATGGAGGAATTTAGGTTTTCTTAGAGAGGAAGCATGAGCCTTAGGGTTTTGATTGAGAGAGAATGATGAATGTAGCATAAAGTGCTTTGAAATTTAATAGATCTTATGTTTTTGGACGGATTTGGGACTGGGTACTTTACCAAAATACCTCTTTTAAAATCATAAATGGAATAAAAAAAATGACAAAAATCCTAACTTTTGGTTGCACCACTATCACGCCAAGCCACTGGAAAATACCAACTGGGAATATGCATGGTGGTGCGATGCGGTGGTATCGTGTTGTCACCTTGGATAAGATCTAGAAAAATGATACGATGCACCAATATCGACCTTCACTGGAATCAGACTATTGGTGATTCGGCCCTCTCCATGATACGCCAATATCGCAGAGGGTCACTGTAAATTGACAAATGCGAATTTGCTCATCTTCGTGATGTGCTAAAGACCCAGGTGGCATACTGCCAAGTTAAAAGTGCCATAAATCCTTCACCAAGTGTCGAAAGTAGGAGAATTTGGTATTGATGGAATGCTTAATCAATTTCCCACACCATGAAAAGTCTAAATCCAAAGAATTCCACACGAAATAATTATCATCTATTTTAGAAGCTATTCTTTAACCTTTCAGGGATGGATTTTAGCTATAAAAAGTATGGGGTATTACACGGTTGGAGCGCTAGCATGTAATTCAAGGATAAGGATAAAATAGTGCCTACAGTTCAAAACCAATCAATCAATACACATAACCAATGAAATATATATATATATATATATATATATATATATATATATATATATATATATAAATATATATACGTACACACATACATGCTATGCCGGAATAGGGAGCAAGATTAGTGAAACACCCAAGGATGTGGCCTCTAAAAATTTTTTGGTTTGGAGCATGATTGACCGAGGTACGATTGGACAAGCCACTCGTATCTTTGGTCATGACTCGTACCCACCTTGCCCTCCTCTTTTGTACCTTGATTTGTCCATGAGGGATTCATACAATTTCCTATACTACATGACCTCTCCTTGGTCGTAATTAAAGAGTACGAGTTGTATACTACTCAATCATATAGAGGGGATCCTCAAACCAAATAGACTATTTTTGTCATAAGTGAAGCTTAGGTGTTAGGGGTGAGTCGTACCCTTTGGATATGACTCAAGAGTTTTCGCTCATACTCACAATAGTATGGTTGACCTAGTAGAAGCCTAGGGTACAAGTTATGGTACCACTCATACCCTAGAGTATGATTGCTAAGGGAATCGTATGGGGGAGTCGTACTCCTGGATGGGGTTTTGTTTTAGATTTCAACTAAGGGCCTTGTGTTCATTTACCTTGCCTAAAACCCTAATATCTCTCACTATATAACGAATTTTAGCCTCTTAAGCCCTTATTTTACAAGACTCAAACACTCTAAAACACTCTAAAAGCTTCTTGAAGCAAGATTGGAGGCTAGGGTTTGGAGGAAGCTCATCTAGTGGCAAGAAAAAACCAAGATTGTTGGTGTATCATCTTGTTTAAGGCATGTAGTCTATTCCCATCTTTAAATATCTCTAAACCCATGTATTAAACACTTTGATTAGTAACTGTACATGGTGGTTTTGAAATTAAATGAAAAGGGTTTTGTTGCCTAATGATGAATGATGGTGAATCTTGCTTAAACTTATGTTTATATGTGATATTAATGATAAATTGCATGTGTGGATGATTGTTGTATGTGATTTAACATGAGGTTCTTTAGTAACCCTAATCTTAATGATTTCTACCATGAAAATAGCTTGTTAAAGGTATGCATATAAGGTGTTTGTGAAATGTCTAAGTGAATTGTCTAGTCATATATTGGTGATGTTTTGAACTAGGGAAATGGCTCAATAAGCATAAATGACTGAAAAATAATATTGTGAAGGTATTGTGAGCCGTGTATTGTGTAATTGTTGCCATTCTTGGATTAATGAGTAATAAGGGGTTGAAGCCCCTAAACATGAAAATGAACTTTATGTGTGTGTTGAGCCTAAATATGGTAAGAACCATAAATGTACTTACTGATGAGTGGAACTAAGGAATTTAGTCTATTGAAGTGATTATTAGTTAAATGGTGTTGTGAAGGTCAAATGTGTGTCTATGGAATCGGTCTAGGGAACGTGAACGAGTCATGATAATGACTAAATAAATGTGAATACTTGTGGATGGTTGATAAAGACCTTGTTGGCCATGTATTGAGTCACGATGATTGTAAATGCTTGGTAAGTAGTTGATAAGAACCTTGTTAATCATGTAATGGATTAGCTTACGGATTTTAATGGGGTAATGGCACTATAAGTATGAATGGTTAATAATTGATAATGTGTTGATGTTGCTTCCCAAGTAATTTGTTAAACTATGTCCATGTTGGTTTGATGGCTAATAAGAGATTCAATTTTGTCACGACTCGAGGCTACCCCCTAGTCGCGACAACGGTGCTTACGGTCACAAGTGACCTCAAGCTAACCTATGAGCTGGTACCTACTATGAGCACTGAGTAAACTGATAATAAACAACATATACGGAAAAAAATTGATAATTCCATAAGGTTTTAAATATTAAAACATGATAAAATAATAGATGTAAAACGTATGAGGACATACTTAAAAGATTAATAAAACAACTAATAAACCGACTAACTATCTGAATGTCTGAAAAGCCTCTAACTGACTGACTTGGCAGTTAATGGGACAAACCCCCAACTAACTCTGACTGAATGGAAATACTAAACTACTAACATAAACTAAAATGAAACAATCATGCCCTATATAGAGGAGGACTCACCAGGACTGCTGCTGCCGATAAGTTGAACTGTCTGAGCTCGATCAGGAAATTGTACGTCCGAACCTATGATATAAGACATCATAGTGCAAAGATAAGTATGCGGTCAGTACTTTGAATGTACTGGTATGTGAGATAAGGTTAGGTTGAAATACATGGGTTAACTGTGCATAAAATAATGATGACTGAATGAATAGCATGAGATAACTAAGTTTCCATGGATGAAAACTGAAATAATGAGAATGCAAGACCAAGAATATATACATTTCTGAAATAATTTGTAAACTTAACTACAGAAATCTGATAAGTGAATTGCTGAGAATCTGTATGCTTTGATCAACAAGACCTGAACCGAAACTATACTGAGACTATAGAAGGTATCATCTAATCGACATTACCCAATCTGAGCTAATCGGGGTCTAACCTGTACCCCAGTTGTAAGGGTGACAGTACCGTGCCATGGGTACTAACACGGGCTGTATAGAATTCACTCAACTGGTATCCCAAAGGAGCAGGGTGTCAAGCCTAACTGATGGGTGGTCCTTGAGAGGAAGTCATGCCTAACTGATGCGTGACTCTTCATAGGAAGTCAAGCCTAACTGACGGGTGACTCCTCATATCCTATGCTGGCTACGTAGTTCTAGAATACATGGACTGCTACTAAGGAATCTTCCTAAGTGAAGAGGAAGCCGGTATCCCTACATTTACTTGGTGCTAAATCCTATTCCTATCTGAACTGACACTGATTACTGGACTGAACTAAGCTTAACTGAATAAACAACTTATCATAACGATTGATTGAAAGACAATGCTCATAGTTTATCTGAAAATCATTTTGAAAATACTATAATTATGTAAACAAATAGGTATTGGGTATTTATAACCCACCAACATTGAATGGAAATAGCAATATAGACATATAAAAGCTTTGAAAATCATAATGGAAAATCATCATTCAAAACCCATCACTTAGGTATTTCATCAAACATATAGAGATCAAGACTTTCATATAGGGATGCTTTTAAACATGAGGTGATAGCATGGATACATGACAAAAATCATAATTTGAGGATTTATTCTGACTCGCATGATAATGATATGGAAACTACAACATTCAAAACATACTATAATCTATCCACTTGAAAACATTCATAATCTTAACTTGAAGTTGCAATAACAAAATATTCATGAAGATAGTTCATCATAATCATGTAAAAACTCATAATTTAGAATAAAAAAGTATTCTTGGACTCCATGGGGGAAAAGGGTCCATGGATGAAAATCACACATTAAACCTTAAATCTTGAAAGAGAAACACAAATCTTTAAGCTTCCCTGAAAGTTCTTGGATTTGGGAACTGGATTTCTTGGTTTCCTTGGAGAGAAAGGAATGGAATTTGATGATCTTTGGGAAAGGGTAGGGTTTTCTTTAAGAGGAAATTGGAGAATATGGGAAAATAATGCCCTAACTGAAGCTTTAAGTCATGGATTTACGAATTGATCCAATGGGAAAAGACATAAATCCCCCTTAGGAGATTAAATTTGTAACTGGAATACAAATTAAAAGGGCACCGCGGAGCGGTGAGTGTCTCATCGCTATAACCAACGCGACGTGATGCTATTGAGGTAAGATTCTGGAGTTGAAATCCAGGCCCTGGCTATGATAGACATCCCGAACCATAATGGCCCGAGCCCTTTTTTTCTTTCTGGCAATCATGCATATCATTTAAATAGTATAAAAAGATGTGGATGTTTCAACTTACGAAAACATGGTGAATGTTATAATTCAACTGAATAATCTGAAATGAAATTACATAAACCTCCAATAGTATCAGTTTGCGAAATCTCTAATACGTCAAAGCCAATATCTTACTTAAAACTGGGACAAGCCCCCAGTTGGACCAATACCCCACTGAAATAACAATGCTCTAAAAATGGCCATCCGAAGTAAGGAAGGCTCACCAACTGCACACTTCTATCTTAAAAATCTACGGCTTAGCGGGGCTGGTGGATTGAGCCCCAGACCCTGAAATATAGGGGATCAATACAGATGTACTGGTGCATAGAGTAATCCAAAAAAAAATACAACTTTTGTACAACATAGGTTAGAGCTTTTATAAAACATTTTATCGCTAAAATCATTTGGAAATACATGGGCATAGAATGATGAGTTTAAACAACATTTCTATTCTACGTGATTCAATTTACTTCAGCACTATAGAGCTAGATGGTACACCCTACACTTTCACCGACTGCTAGATCTCAGTTTACCGCCAAGATTGGAGTACTAGTGAGGGGAGGGAATGCAAGATAATAAAGCAGGGTGCCAGCTTCCCCAATCAAGTCAATATGTCGTGGTTAGGCTCAAGATCACAAAGTAGGGCTCCTAACCATAGTCCCAAATTGGGACGACATAATACTAGGTACACAAGATCATATAGCAGGGTACCAAGGTCTCATGTCGGCAAATCACAATTTCCAACATAGAGTCTTCTGACTCGTGCTTTCTTCAGATAACCATATAACCCACATTGGTCAAAATTTAAGTTTATTATAAGAAAACATGCATCGTACACAAACACTCTTTTCTTTTTCATTCGAGGACAAATCTGCAATGGGGTATCATCATACCCCGACTTGCAAGTCATCTATATCACATCGATTCTTAGCACTTCTTATGCAAATAATTTATATGAACACCAGTAAAATTTTCTTTCATTCAACACATGCATATTGATTCCCAACACTTTAATAGTCAAGAAATTTTCATCATTTATAAAGTAGTACAACATTTGCTAAACACAATTTTTATGATCAAAAGGACATTTAAGAATCATGCTTTCAATAGTTTAACATTAGTATCATATGGGGTACATAAACATCATCATTAGGATTAAAAGATTCACAACTCATATTCATAACACCTTTCAAAATCCAAAGCACATGCCCACAAATTCAACAATCAAGATTTATAAGAAAAGCAACCCCACGATCTTTCAATATTCTTCTCAAAACCCTATCACAGTGCATATATTTTGTTAAAAATGAAAACCCACACTTATAATCGTATACTACCTAAGTAACTATTAAAAACTTGTTTAAATTTGTAGAAAAATCATGTCCATGAGATTAGGACAACCCCACGTACCTTAGATTGCCTAGTATGGAGAGTGGAACCCGAATCTTGATTAAGTTCTTAGAATTCTTGACCTTAAGGATGAACTCTTGATATTTGGGCAAAGGATTAGGGTTTTGATTTGAGAGGATATGAGTAGTTTCTGATGTATTTAGCCCTAACCACCTTTTAATTTTTTGTTATGACTGAGTTAATATGAGGGACATAGACTAAAATATCCCTCTTGACCCAGATTTTAAAAGAAAAATAGGACTTGGGCACCCGATGCATTACCCAATGTGTAGCGTCGAGCCATTGGTTTGGCTAACATAATTACCAATGCGGCATGTGGATATCGCATTGAACCACTATCTTGCTCACCCAAATGCACCCCAAACGTTGTCCAAAAAATCCAAAATTTTCCTGGGACCACCCTTTACACTCCTGAGTATAAATCAACTTAAAAACCCACGTCTCAAGGTTAAAACAATCGATCTAGAAATCATTAAACTTTAAGAGCTTAAAATAAGGCTATCATTTCAACACTTACAAAAATTTCAAGTTGCTAGCTTATTAAGTATGCTACTAGGTGTGGTACTACGCCAAAAATTTTGCGGGGTGTTACATTATATTCCCCTTGGGATCATTCGTCCCCGAATGATAGCGGGGGACACAGGTAAGCACGATTAATCTTATTAAAGAGAAGTTAAAAAGAATGGGTCAAAGATTGTACCTCCTATATAATCATTCATATGATCAAATAGATTTGGGTATCTTGCACGCACATCATCCTCTGACTCCCAAGTAGCTTCCTCAACCTATTGATTCTTCCACAACACATTAACCGAAGTTATTTCCTAGCTTCTCAACTTCCAAACTTGGAAATCCAAAATGGCAATGGGTTCTTCTTCATATGAAAAAGAGTCTTTCACACTGATTTTTTCTATAGATAAAGCTAAGGAATAGTCCCCAATCCACTTCATCAACATGGACACAGGGAACACAAGATGTACGAAAGCCAAACTCGCGGGCAAGTTTAATTCATAGGCAATCCCAGCTATCCGTCTTATAATCTAGTATGGTCCTATATAACGAGGACTAAGCTTCCCCTTCTTTCCAAAATGCATGACTCCCTTTACAGGGAAGACCTTGAGAAATACCCAATCATAAACCTCAAATGATTTTTACCTTCACCTTGAGAAATACCCGATCATCAACCTCTAATGACTCTGATCTATCTTAAGTCATTCTCTAATGATTTTCACCATCTCTATTGTTTAATGAACAAGATTAGGTTTCACCCACTTCATACCATCCAATCAGTGATCTACATATCCTCTCATAAAGTGCTTCAAAAGGAGCCATCTGAATGCTGGCATAATAACTATTTTTGTTGACAAACTCTATCAATGGAAAATATCTGCCCAACTACCTTTGAAGTGAATTACATAGGACCTCAACATATCCTCAAGGGTCTAAATGGTGCATTTAGCTTTCCTATCAGTATGAGGGTGAAGGTAGTGCCCAGGTTCACTTGGGTACCTAAACCCCTCTGAAAAGATTGCTAAAAATGCGAAGTGAATTATGTACATAGATTGGATATAATGGATATTGGTGCCCCATGAAAGTGAACTATTTTCTCAATGTACAGCTTGGCATAATCATCACCCAAATAGTTAGTCCTCACAGGCAGAAAGTGAATTGACTTGGTCGTCCGGTCTATAATCACCCAAATGGAATCATATTGATTTTGGGACCTTGAAAGACCCATGATGAAATCCATATTGATCATCTCCCACTTCCACATAGGCAAGGCTATCTCCTGAGAAGTACCATCTAGTTTTAAATGTTCCACTTTGACTTATTGACAATTCAAACACTTGGAAACAAAATTAACAATATCTCATTTCATATTGTTCCATTAATATATTGCCTTAAGGTCATGATACATTTTAGTAGAGCTTAGGTGAACAACATACCTCTAAGTGTGAGCTACATCGAGGATTCTCTCCCTCAAACCATCCATATTCGGTACACATAGCCTACCATGATATCTCAAAATACTATCACTGCCAATTTCAAATGCCATAACCTTCTGTTGACCCTCATCATTTTTAATTTGCATCAAGATGGGGTCTTCGGCCTACTTCTCCTTAACTTCAGCACATAGGGAAGATTTAGCTATCTCATGAACAAAATTACTCCTCCATCTTGAGAATCCAGAATTCAAACCCCTAGATTTGCAAGCCGGTGAATATCTTTCACCATCTCCCTTTTTCCTTCCTTAACATGTGAAAGACTGCCCATACATAATCTGTTGATGGTGTCGGCCACCACATTCGCCTTGCCCGAATGATAGTACAAACTCATGTCATAATCCTTTAATAGTTCCAACCACCGCCTTTACCTAAGATTCTACTCTTTTTGTGAAAAGACATACTGTAAACTTTTATGGTCACTAAAAATATCAACGTGTACCCCATACAGATAATGCCACCAGATTTTTAGTGCAAACACCACATCCTCTAACTTCAAGTCATGGGTGGGGTAATTTTACTCATGCACTTTTAACTGCCTAGATTCATAAGATACCACCCTACCATGTTGCATAAGTACACCCCAAGTCCCACCCAGGACACATCACAATACATAACAAAAACCTCTGTACCCTCAGGAAGGGTCAAAATAGGTGCAGTAGTCAACCCGTCTTTCAATTTCACAAAACTATTCTCACAGGAGTTAGACCACACAAATATTGCCTTTTTTTGTGTCAACCCGGTAAGTAGAGTAGCTATGAAAGAGAAACTTTCTATGAACCACCTGTAATACCCTGCCAAACCCAAGAAGCCCTGGATATCGGTTGGAGTCATGGGTCGGGTCCATCTTCTCATTGCCTCAATATTTTGGGGGTCAACCTTAATTCCCTCACTAGACACAATATGCCCAAAGAAGGTAATAACATTGAGCCAAAATTCACACTTGGAAAATTTTGCATACAATTTATGATCTTTGAGGCTTTGACGGATGATTCAGAGATGACTGGCATGGTCTTCCTCATTCTTAGAGTAAACCAATATGTCGTCAATAAAGACTATAACAATTAAATCTAGAAACTAGTAGAATACCCTATTTATAAGGTCTATAAAAGCAGTAGAGGCATTAGTCAGTTCCAACGAAATAACTAAGAACTCATAATGGCTATATCGGGATTGAAAAGCTGTTTTGGAAATGTCAGTCTCCCTAGCCTTCAACTAATGATACCCCGAACGAAGGTCTATCTTAGAGAAATATTTTGCACCTTGGAGTTGATCAAACAAATCATCAATTCTGGGAATAGGATATTTATTTTTAATAGTAACCTTATTTAGTTAATGGTAGTCAATACACATACGGAGGGAACCTTCTTTCTTACTCACAAAAAGTATAGGAGCACCCCAGGGAGAAACACTAGGACGGATAAAGCCCTTGTCAAGAAGATCTGCTAATTGCTTTTTCAACTTTTTCAATTCTAGAGGAGCCATTCTGAATGGCGAAATAGAAATAGGCTAAGTTTCCTGTAACAGGTCAATGCCAAATTCTATCACCCTTTAAGGTGGTATCATTAGGAGGTCATCGGTAAAGACTTTCAAAAGTTCATTAACTACGGGGACAGATTGGAGAGAAGGACTTTTAGTATTAGAATCTTTCACCTGAACCAAATGATATAAATAGCCCTTAGATACAAGTTTGCGGGCTCTGAGATAAGATATGAATTTCCCTTTGGGTGCTATAGAATATCCCTCCCACTCTATCACTGATTTCTTCGGAAAGGAAAAGGTAACTTTTTGAGTTCTATAGTCTACTATGGCATAGCACAAATGGAGCCAATCCATTCCTAAAATGGCATCAACGTCAATCATATCAAGATCTACTAGATCCACCACAGTATCACGATTATATATAGACATAACATAATTTCTGTACACCCTTCTAGCCACGGTAGAGTCCCCAACAGGAGCAGAAATAGTAAAGGGTTTTGAAATATTCTCGAGCTCAAAACCAAAACTGAATGCCACATATGGGGTCACATAAGACAAAGGAGACCCTGGGTCAAGTAACACATATACATTACTGGAAAATATTTGCAATGTAACTGTGACAACATAAGGTAAAGCCTCTGTATCCTGGCGATTGTACAAAGCATACAACTGGTTGCGACCGCTCCCGGTAGCTGAAGTATCACCCTTAGGAGAAGGAGATATGGAGGTAGCTTGGGACTTATCCCCTGACATTACCTCCAGCTAAAGGGCAATCTCTCTGAATGTGGCCCATTTGGCCGCTGGAGTAATAATTCCTCCTCTCGAAGAAATATTTTCCTGGGTGGTTCTTCCCACAGATACTATAATGGGGAAATGACTTAGTGGGCTATGTCACACTCCCCTGGGAATGGGTGTCCTGCATCATCCAACCACTATTAGCCTGAGGATTAAAGCGCCACTGGTCGCATAGAGGTCTGGGTGCTGGGGCGCTGGCCGAAGGATGTACATTACCTTAAGTCTTTTTCTCCAAACACCTGTTACCCCAATTTCCATCCTGAAGTAGACTGCAGTAATGATCTGTAGATCCGGCCCTCTTGGCCTTCCTGTGTTTCTCTCTTGCCTTAGCCAATTTTTTTTTCTTCTCTTCAATCTGTTGCATTTGCACGGACAGCCTAGATAAGCCCATATCTCTGTTCAAGATTGCTCCTTTTTATTCCAACACCAAGTTATCCAAAATACTAGATGCAAACTTCACTATATGGTCCCTTATATCTCCCTCCAATTCCGAAGTATAACGGGATAGCAGATTGAATTTTAGGTTGTACTCCTTGACGCTTATCTTCCACTATTTTAAGTTCATGAATTTTTCATCCTTGGACTCCTTCAACTCCTGGGGAAAGAATCGATCCAGGAAATCTTTCACAAATTATCCCCATACAGATGGCTTAACACTATTTCCCCTTGAATCTTTCTATTCATTATATCACTGATTTGGCACCTCCTTCTGTTAATAGGCTGCTAGTTTAACCCCTTCTACTTCATTCACATGTATAACCCAAAATTTTTTATCTATCTCATCTATAAACTCTTGTGGGTCCTCCCCAACCTTTGTACCCATAAACTTAGGCAGGTTCAGTCTCATGAACTAGCCCACGCACGTGGTCTTGAATGCACCAGATACAGACCGAATATCCTCAGACTGTCGGGCCTGGGAAGCCAACAACTGTGCAATCATATGTATTGACTGTCTGACTTTAACAATTGATATCTTTCTCTGGGGAGGTTGGGTGTAGTTTGTCCCAAATCGAGGAGCACTAGGTGCCCTAGGTAGGCTAGTCTGAATAAGAGGGACTCCCGAAGCAGCAATAAATTCTGGAGTGCGAGCTATATTTCATGTCCTCATCCCATGGGTAGGGCGAACATCCTCAGCTTGGGAATTATATTCATTGGAGCGATAGGGAGGGATGATAGTTTTTCTGAAATACAAGAGAACATTAATTAGAGGACGTTCAGAATCTACAACATAAACTAAATCACAAAGAGGGGAGACATTCCTAAATGCCTTGTAGCCTCCTACTTATAAGTGTGGCGCGCTACACACCCATAAACAGGACTCTACCCGGCGCAATTTTGAACCCACCCCGTGACCATGAACCGTGATCTTATACCAAGCTTGTCACTACCCGAACCAGGCCCTGGCTGCGATAGGCATCATGAACCATAATGGACCAAGCCCCCTTTTTCTTTCTGGCAATCATTCATATCATTCAAACAGTATAAATAGATGCGAAAGTTTCAACATACGGAAACATGGTCAATTTTATAATTCAACTGAATAATCCAAAATGAAATTTCATAAACCTCCAACAGTATCTAACATCAGTATGCAAAATATCTAATACGTCAAAGCCTATATCTTACTTAAAATTGGGAAAAGGCCCTCAGTCGAACCAATACCACAATGAAATAACAATGCTCTAAAAATGGCCTTCCGAAGTAAGGGAGGCTCACCAACTGCACACTTCTGTTTGACAAATCTATGGCTTATCGGGGCCCCTGGACTGAGCCTCAGACCCTGAAATATAGGGGGTCAATACAGATGTCCTAGTACGAAGAGTAATCTAAAAAAATAAAACAAAATACAATGTTTATACAACATAGGTGAAAGCTTTTATAAAACATGTTATTGTAAAAATCATTTGGAAATACATGGGCATAGTATGATGAGTTTCAATAACATTTCTGTTCTACATGATTTAATTTACTTTAGCACTATTGAGATAGATGGTACACCTTACAAGTTCACACTTCCACCAACTGCTAGATCTTAGTTTTCCGTCAAGATTGAAGTACTAGTAAGGGGAGGGCACACAAGATCACAAAGTAGGGTGCCCCAAGCCCCAATCAAGTCAATATGTCGTGGTTGGGCTTAAAATCACAAAGAAAGGCTCCTAACCATATTCCCAAATTGGGATGACATAATACTAGGTACACAAGATCATACAATAGGGTACAAGGTCCTATGTCGAAAAACCACGGTTTCCAGCATAGAGTCTTCTGACTCGTGCTTTATTCGGGTAACTATCTAACCCGTATTAGTCAAATTCTAAGTTTGTTATAAGAAAACATGTATCATACACACAACACTTTTTTCTTTTTCATTCAAGGAAAAATCCTTAATGGAGTATCGTCATACCCCGACTTGTATGTCATCTGCATCACATCGATTCTCAACACTTCTTATGCAAAACATTTTTATGAACACCATTAAGATTTTCTTTCATTCAAGCCATGCATATTGGTTCCCAACACTTTAATAGTCAAGAAATTTTCATCATTTATAAAATAGCACAACATTTGCTAAACACAATTTTTATGATCAAATGTCTTAGTTTTATGGACAGTGGAACCAAAATCTTGATTAAGTTCTTGGAATTCTTGACCTTAAGGATGAACTCTTGATCTTTGGAGAAAGGATTAGGGTTTTGATTTGAGAGGACATGAGAAGTTTGTGATATATTTAGCCCTAACCATATTTTAATTTTATGTTATGACTGAGTTAAGATAAGGGAAATAGACTAAAATACCCTTCCTGGCCCGAATTTTAAAAGAAAAAAGGGAATTAGGCACCCGACGCAACGCGTCAAAATTGCGTCGAGCCACTGGTTTGGCCAACGTGATTACTAACATAGTGTGTTGTATTGCATTGAGCCACTGTCTTGCTCACCCCAATGCACCCTAAATATTGTTTGAAAAATTCAAAACATTCTCGAGACCACCCCTTTACACTCCTGAACATAAATCAACTTAAAAACCCACGTATCGAGGTTAAAACGATCGATCTAGAAATCATTAAAGTTTAAGAGCTTAAAATAAGGCAAATTCATTTCAACACTTACAAAAATTTCAAGTTTCTAGCTTCTTAATCATACTACTAGGTGTGGTACTACGCCAAAAATTTATGGGGTGTACAATGACTCAATCTTTGTCCAAAAAATCCAAAACATCCCCGAGACATGCTCCTTACTCCCCTGAACATGAATTAACTCAAAAACCAATATCTCTGGGCCAGGAGGACCAATTTAAAAATCCTCAAAGATAAGAGGCCAAAAAATAAGTTTAAGTCCCCAACACTTAGTGAAATTTTCAGGCTTTAAGCCTCTTATGCATGCAACTAGGAGCTGAACTAAGCATACTATAATACAGTGTATTACAATATCTCCCCTTGGGAATATTCTTTCTCGAATAAGAATGATTAAGCTGGGACTACTGGGGAAGCTGAGATCATATACTGAATATGCATAACTGAAAGCAGTATTACATGACTGAGTCTGAAACATGTTACATGGCTGAATACCATAAACTGAACTAATTCCTAGAATACATACAATGACATGAGAATGGTTGTAAGGCTGAGATAGAAATGAGAGAGTCATCTTATGAGTAACCATTGCCCCAGGTTGGATCTGGTTTTATGAAGAAAATATGAGTGGTTTATGTCTTGAAAACTCAGGGTATTACAATATCCCCAATGGGATTATTCGTCCCCCTAAATGATACTAACTTGTCTGAAATACTAAGGGAAGAATGAAAGGATGCACGGGGCACTTACGAACTGAATCAAGACTGAAATCTTATACTCAACTGGAGCATTTCTTCAAGTTCTTTCTAAAATGTACCAATAACATTATAGAGTAGGGAATCTTGGGCATGATCTGAATAAGACATCTATATAACGAATCCCAACATGGCTATAATTCTATGACATGAAACATAGGCCTACAAAACATAAGCTAGGGGTAGAATTTCTAGGCCTTAAATAATGCAATTTCTACTTTAAAGCTTAGACATACTCCTCAAATACTCCCTCAACTATACCTTCCACCTCAATGCTGCACTTCGCTGAGGCTACTGAAAATGTTCACAAGGGTACTAATAACTCTATCTACTGAAGTTTGAGTTGAACTGAATTCTCTCACTATCTTTAAGCCTACTCGAATCTAGAAAATGCACCCATAACACTGTAATACGAGTTGGAATCATGAATTCAATACACCCTACTTTTTCACAACTTCTCATCTCAAGAATAATTTTTCTTACCACTTTAATAACTAAATTCAGCCTCTTACTAGGAATGCACTAACGTACAATGCACCCATCCACTTATATACACCAATATAACGTTCAACTCAATCATTATAACCACACATGAAATCTAGTTAAACAACCTATCAAGGCATCTTTTACATACTCTCTAATACTTCTATCACTTAAAACTTCCATACGCTATTCATAAGAAAATCACTCACAAAATTTCAACTAGCCATGACATATATCAAAAACTTAGCCTCAATATTACTACACTCTTATAACCTTAGATCAAACAAGAATACAACAATCTTTCCACAACATGAAATATTTACTCTCTCCCTTCTAAACAACTGTTCATCACCACTACCCTTTTATAAGGAGAGGTCACTGAACGGTTAGAGCATGAGGACCTGAAGTATGAAAGAATACTATGCATAACTTGGACACTTAACTAAGGCCTAAGAAATAGAGTATCCATGACCTGGATTCAATAAAGAGATAAAAACCAGGGATATACATGACATAATTTGAATCTTGCTGATTATTAAAAGAGTAGCATGAGTTCTAGAACTGAATATACTATAAAGCATGAGCACATGAGACATGAGCTACATGACCTGAGTTTGGAGTTCATAAATTTCATGGACTATGATTCGTATAGCTAAGTAAACTACAACTCCTTATACTAAGAACTGTAAGCATACATGATTCTAGAAAAGATGCGTGAATTTGAGCTATGATTAGAGAGCTGACATGTAAGGCATGAGTATATATCGTTATAACTGAAGTATCAATAATGAAATAAGAATTGATTCTCCCCCTTAGCTATAAGCCATCACTCTAAGCCTGCAGAACCCTTTTGATAAACTATAAACTAGACTACAACTATCCAAGATTCAAACTTAGATTCGAACACGTAACATGGATATCCCCAAACATGTAATGAAGCACACTAACTTCCTTCATATCTTACTAATACAATATCTCTAAATCACACCCGCATCATCATACTTAATTTTGAATCAATAAACATAAATTCTTACATACACTATTTCAAGTCTTCTGGTTCACCTATCATACAACTAACCCCATGGATACAAAAATCTATTAAATTCAAATAACACTATCCCCACTCTACCACTGCTATACTTTTGGGTTCATGCTTTTAACTCTAGATCATATACAGTCATGGGATTCTAAGAAGGGATCTAAAAGCACACCCCTTATATACCATCTTTCTTACTATAAGTTATGAAACTATCTGACGTCTAAAACAACACCCCTTATATACATTCTTTCTTGCTATAAGATATGAAACTATCTGACCCCTAAGGACCGAGATACTACCCCTCCATTTAATAACTGGTTCATTGGAAACTAAAAATGAATGACTCTATTTCTATAATTAACTAAGGCATAACATGAGTGGATCCAATCCATACCAAGAATGACACTAAAATCAATCATCTCTAACTCCATAAGATCTACTGAAGTAATTTTCTAAGATACTGTAATCGGGAAATTTTTGTGTACTCGTCTGGCTGTAATAGATTTACTCACCGAGGTGGATACTGAGAAAGGATCTGCTAATATTTTGAGATTGACACCAAAATTTATAACAATATATGGGGTTACAAAATAAAGCGAGACTCTGAGATCTAATAAAATATATACAAAAAGATGAAAGACTTGTAACGTACCCGTAACTATATTAGGAGAACTTTCCTGATCATGTTGGGACTGGAGTGCATAGAATTTGTTCTAGTGTTGACCACTAGTGGCACTAAAAGTGATGCCCTACTGAGTCAGGCGATCGGCTGGAAATGGAGGATGGTTGGACTAACCTTGCTAACCACTCTTTGGGAAGTCTCTAACTCTATGGCCTGGCTTTCTATACCCAAAATACACCTCATTACCTAATCTATACATACCTTTTTTATTCCTACCACATTTTTCACAAAACGGATTGGTACGGCCACTGTTCACACTACCCTGGGTCTTGGAGCCTGCCGCCTTATCCCAACTGACATTCCTAAACTTTGGTACTAGTGCACTAGTTGAAGAAGGAGCTGGGACTGAGAATTTTTGATAGAACTGAGAACAGTTACCACTCTCTAACCTTGATTTTAAACTACCTATTTTGGCCGTTTTACTCTCTCTCCCTTTCTCCCTATGTTTCTCCTCCTCACTCTGCTGAGTATGAACCATAAGCCTAGATAGGACAACAACCTACTGATCATTCGAAGCAACTACTAAATAACAAAAGAAAGTGAGGATCCAGGGTCTAATAAAATATACATACAAAGATAAAAGACTTGTAACATACCTGTAACAACATTAGGAGAACTTTCCTGATCATGTCAGGACTGAAGTGCATAGAATCTGTTCTAGCATTGAACACTGGTAGCACTGAAAATGGCGTCTGCTGAGTCTGGAGACCGGATGGTACTGGAGGACGATTGGACTGACCCTGCTGACCACTCTTTGGGTAGTCTCTAACTCTGTGGCCTAGGTTTCCATACCTAAAACACACCTCACTACCGGATCTACACATACCCTTATGATTCCTACCACATTCTCCGCAAAGTGGATTGGTACCACCACTGTTCATACTAACCTTGGTCTTGGAGCCTTGTGCCTCATCCCGACTAACATTCTTGAACTTTGAACTGGCACAATAGTTGAAGAAAGAGCTGGGGATGAGAATTTTTTATGGAACTTAGAACGGTTATCTCTCTATGACCTTGCTTAAAACTACCTATTCTGACTCTCTTATTCTCTCTTTCTTTCTCCTTACGCTTCTCTTCTTCACTCTGCTGAGCATGAACCATAAGCCTAGATAGGAAAATAACTTGCTGATCATTCTGGACAACTTCTGAATAAGATAAGGTAGTGAAAGTAGCTCTGAATTCAGCCCGAGAGGCATGCTCATTCAGGGGATCTTCCAAAACAGACGGATGTATGGGCTGCTTCCCGTTCCTTCTTCTGTTATTTCTTTTGAAAGGCAATGTCTATAAACTAAATGAAGGATGAGTCATAAAGAGAGTTTTAAATAGAGCTTATTCTTATTCACACGACATAAAACTGAAAGAAGGGAAATTTTTCCTAAAACGTCTTGTAGCCTCCTATCTATAGGTGTGGCATGCTTCACACCTATGTATAAGACTCTACTCAATGAGTCTTTTCAGACTGCCTAGGACACTGTAAAACTTTTGGCTGTGATACCAAATTTTGTCACGACCCAAGGCTATCCCCAGTTGTAACAACGGTGCTTACAGTCATAAGTGACCACAAGCTAACCCATGAGCTGGTACCTGCTGCGAGCACTGATAAAACTGATAATAAATAACATATATGGAAACACAGCTGATAATGCCATAAGGTTTAAAATACTGAAGTAGGATTAAATAATAGATCTTAAACGTATGAAGACATACTGAAAAGACTGATAAAATAACTAATAAATCAACTAACTGTTTGAATGTCTGAAAAGCCTCTAACTGACTGGCTATAGAGTTGATGGGACAAACCCCCAACTAACTATGACTGATAAAAATATTGAACTACTGAGATAAACTAAAATGAAACAATTATGTCCTCGATAGATAAAACACACCACGACTATTATTGCTGATAAGATGAACTGTCTAAGCACAGTCAGGAAATTGTTTCTATGATATAAGATATTAAGCATAAAAATAAGTATGCGGTCAGTACTTTGAATGTACTGGTATGTGAGATAAGGTTAAGCTAAAATACATGGGTTAACTATGCATAAAATAATGATGACTGGATGAATAGCATAAAATAACTGAGTATTCATACATGAAAACTGAAATACCGAGAAGGCAAGACCAAGCATATATACATTTCTAAAATAATCTGTAAACTTAAATATTGAAATATAATAAGTGAATTGTTGAGAATCTGTGTGCTTCGGTTAAGTAGACCTGAATTGAAACTATACTGAATACTGTACTGAGACTGTGGGAGGTATTATCTAACCGACTTACCCCAATCTGAGCTAATCAGGGTTCAACCTGTGCCCTAATTGAAAGGGTGTCAGTACCGTGCCACGGGTACTAACACTGGCTGTGTGGAATCCACTCAACTGGTGTCCCGAAGGACCAAGGTGTCAAGCCTAACTGGTGGTATATCCTGGAGAGGAAGTGAAGCCTAACTGATGGTGACTCCTCAGAGAAAGTCAAGCCTAACTGACGGGTGAATCCTTATATCTTACACCGGATAAGTAGTTCTAGAATACAAGGAATGCTACTGACGACTCTGCCTAACTGATGGGGAAGCCACCATCCCTCCATTCACTCGGTTCAAAATCCTACTCCCAAATAAACTGACACTGATTACTGGACTGAACTAATCTTAACTAAACAAACAACTGAGCATAACAACTGACTGAATGACAATGCTTATGGTTTATCTGAAAATAGTGAATTATGTAAACAAATAGGTATTGGGTGTTCATAACCCACCAGCATTGAATGGAAATAACAATACAGACATATAAAAGCTTTGAAAACCATAATGGGAAATCATCATTCAAGACCCATCACTTAGGCAGTTCGTCAAACACATGGAGATCAAGACTTTAATATGGGGATGCTTTTAAACAAGAGGAGATAGCATGAGTACATGAAAAAATTCTTCATTTGAGGATTTATTCTGACTCGTATAATAATGATATAGAAACTACAACATTCAAAACATACTATAATCCATCCACTTGAAAACATTCATAATCTTAACTTGTAGTTGCAATAACAATAGATTCATGAAGATAATTCATCATAATCATGTAAAAACTTATAATTTAGAATAAAAAAGGATTCTTGGACTCCATAGGTGAAAAGGGCTCATGGATAAACTTCACACATACCTTAAACCTTAAATCTTGAAATAGAAACACAAATCTTTAATCTTCCCTAAAGGCTCTTAGATTTGGGAACTTGATTTATTCGTTTCATTAAAGAGAAAGGAATGGAATTTGATGATCTTTTGGAAAATGGTAGGGTTTGATTTGAGATGAAATTAAAGAGTATGGGAAAATAATGCCCTAACTGAAGCTTTAAGTCATGGATTTACGAATTGATTCAATGGGAAAAGACATAACTGCCCCTCAGAAGATTAAATTCATAACTGGAATGCAGATTAAAGGGGCACCACGATGTAGTGAGTGTCTCATCACTATAAGTTGCATGACACGATGGTATCGCGGTAAGCTACTGGAGTTGAAATCCAAACACGACCCAATCCTCATCCAAAAAATCTGAAACTTCCCCGACATATGCTCCTTACACCCCTAATTATGAATTAACTCAAAAACCAATATCTCAGGGTTGGAAGGACCAATTTAAAAATTCTCAAAGTTAAAAGGCCAAAAAGTAAGACTAAGTCCCCAACACTTAGTGAAATATTTAGGCTTTACGCCTCTTATGCATGTAACCAGGAGCCGAACTAAGTTAAGCATAATACAGGGTATTATAATATCTCTCTCTTAGGAACATTCATCCTCGAATAAGACTGATTAAGCTAGGACTAATGGGGAAACCGAGATCATATAATGAATATGCATAACTAAAAGCAGGATTATGTGACTGAGTCAGAAACATGATACATGACTGATACCATAAACTGAACTAATTCCTTGAATACATGCAATGACAAGAGAATGGGTTATAAGGCTGAGATAGAAACAAGAGAGTCATCTTATATGTAACCATTGCCTTAGGTTGGATTTGGTTTCATAAAGAAAAAATGAGAGGTTTATGTCATGAAAACTTGGAGTATTACAATATCTCCCCCTTGGGATTATTTGTCCACCTGAATGATACTTTCTTGTTTGAAATACTAAGGGAAGACTGAGAGAATGCACGGGACACCTACAGACTGAATCATGACTGAAAGCTTATACTCAACTGGAGAATTTTTTCAAGCTCTTTCTAAAAATTTCTAATAACATTAGAGAGTAAGGAATCATTATCTGAACAAGACATTTGTATAAGGAATCCCAACATGGCTATAATTTTGTGACATAAAACATAGTCCTACAAAACATAAGCTAGGTGTAGAATTTCTACACCTTAGACAATGCAACTGTTACTTTCAAGATTAGACTTACTCCTAGAATATTCTCTCAACTATAACTTCCACCTCAATACTGTACTTTGCCCGAGGCTACTGAAAATGTTCATAAGGGCACTGATAACTCTACCTACTGAAGTCTGAGCTAACTAAATTATATTACTATGTTCAATCATACTCGAATCTACAAAGTGCACCCATAACACTATAATACTAGTCAGAATCATGAATTAAATACACCCTGTATTTTCACAACTTCTCATCTCAAGAATAATTCTTCTTACCACTTTAACAACTAAATTCTACCTCTTACTAGGAATGCACTAACACACAATGCACCTATCCACTTATATACACCAACATGACGTTCAAGTCTATCATCATAACCACACATAAACATTTTGAAAAATAACCCATCAAAGTATCTTTTCCATAATATCAAATACTTCTATTATTTACAACTTCTACGCATTATTCTTAAGAAAATCACCTCACAAAATTTTAACTAGCCATGACATATATCAAAAACTTAGCCACAATCTTACTCCACTCTTACAACCTTAGATCAAACAAGCATACAACAATCTTTCCCCAACATGAAATATTTACTCTCTCCCATCTAAACAACTATTCTTCACCACTACCCTTTCATAAGGAGAGGTCACTGAAAGGTTAAAGCATAAGGACCTGAAGCATGAAAGAATACTATACATAACTTGGACGCTTAACTGAGGCCTAAGAAATAGAGTATCCATGCCCTGGATTTAATATAAAGATTAAAACCAAGAATCTTCCCTTGCTTTAGATTAACAAACTACTCCACTTTTGGTTCCTTCAACTCCTAAGGAATGAAGCTGTCCAAAAATACATTAATGAAAGCCTCCATAAAGATGACTCATCAATGTCACTCCTTTCCTGATCCCACTCTTTATAGCATTGGTATGCCACATCCTTTAGCTGGTATGTCACAAACTTCACCCATTCCACATTCGTGGCATGCATAACTCTAAAAGTCCTTTGGATCTTATCTAGGAAACCCTGAGGATCCTTCACCATCTTAATATCCATAAAAGTTAGAGGATTCAATGTCATGAACTGGCTAACCCCCGTGGCCTCAAAAGATGGAGTACCATATGCACCACGCTCAGCCTGAAAAGCCACCAATTGAGCAACCATATGAATCGACTGACGAAACTCTACATTTATCATATTGGCCTAAGAAGGACTAGATGGAACTAGTGGAACTCTAGGATAATCAAGAACTAGACCTCTAGATCTAGTATAGATCTCATGAGTAGAGCGTGTTCCCTCAACATTATCTTCAGTTGGGACAAAGGAGTTTCTGTGAGCTTTAGATCATCGAGGCATGATCTTAAAGACAAGCTAATAGAAATTAGAAGAATCTAAAACCTTAGATTCTATAGCTCAAAATAAGATAACAAAAAAATAGAACATTCCTAAATGTCTTGTAGCCTCTCCCTTATGAGTGTGGCATGCTACACAACCTTAAAATAGACTCTACTTGACATGACTTTGTGGACTCCCAATTGACCATGAACCCAAGACTCTGATACCAACTTGACACGACCCAAACCATGGCTTTTTCGTAATGGGCATCTCAGGCCCAACAAGGACCAGAGACTACCCCATTTCCCAAATCAACCAACCAAGCACACAACCTGAGTTGGATGAATTTTGAACATGCAACAAGATAGTGTATTTGAAACTCAAATACTTTGGGATAGGTTCATGACCGTGGCCAATCCGAATAAGGCTATCTATCCAATGCCAAATCAACAACGATAACCAACCCAAAATAATAACCAATACATGTCCATAACATAATAGGATGGAACAATCATAAATACAATCAAACGGTATCAACCATAATACTGCCAAGGCTGACACCAATGCTGAAACTGCCCATACCACCTATAGTTATTCCATAAAGTCTTTATACAAAAGTAAAACAATATTCGGTTGGGACATTACACCGATCATAGGCAAAACTAATGTGCAAGACTAAACTAAACGAAAACATAAGAAGACAAAACATGAAATGGAGCCTTCCAAAGTATGGAAGCTCACCACTTCAAGTCAACACAAGATGATCTCAAGTCCAATAACTGAGTAGGAGGTGTAGTATAAACAACACCTGTATCATGTGGGAATAAAGCATCAAAGATGATTACCAATTGGAGCTCTTGAACATGTAACTCAAGGATAAGGATAAAATAGTGCCAATAGTTCAAAACCAATCAATCAATGCATATAACTAATGCAATACATATATATATATATATACATATATATATATAAATATATATACATACCATGATGAAATGGGGAATAAGATTATCATAAACTTTAAAATCATTAACTTGGGATGTATAGCATGGCCGTCATAGAACAAAGCTCCCACAGGCTATATGAGCTCAGCTCTCCCCTAGCTGGAAGGGACCCATTGCATGTAGCCATACGAACCTGAGAATATCCAAATCTGTATACACCTATATGGAGAACTCGAACCTCCCAGTATATTCAAGGTGACTTGAGAACGATTACATATGTTATGGGGGACTCAAACTTCCCATTTATATATTTATTTAGGGATCTCAAACCACCTAGTCATAAGAACCTACACCGCTAGCGCGGTTTCCAGTGTTAGTCCTTTGCACTCCACTTTCACGACCCAACCACACATCCCACTATTAAGCCCAATTTAAAACTATCATTCCACATACACAACTAATAAGCCAATTGTTTACCAAATACACTTTGTTGGTATCATCATACCAACACTACTTGCAAGTATACCATATGCAATTACCATTATTAATCAACCAATCATTCATTTGACTTTGGGACTCGAACCCATCATCTAACAAAGACACTTGTTCAATTTAAAGTTTAGGGACTAAAACCCATTATCTAAAAGATACACTTGTTCAATTTAAAGTTTAGGGACTCGAACCCATTGTCTAACAAAGACATAAATCAAGTTAATATTTAGGGACGCAAACCCATTTAACAATTTAAACCACCAATGCTACTATTTAGATTATCGCATAGCCAACAAGGCCTTCACAAATCATTTATCAACCATTCATATTCATGAGGCCAATGCCTTAGTTCAAAACACCATTGCCATATGACTATTTCATTCTCATAGACATATTCACAAGCACTTTGAGGGCATGTTATTATCAAGACCAAAATTAAAGTAAAAACCATTTTTAGGTTATCCATGACCCATTTATTGAACCAAAATTACCAAGCACCCACATATGCAGCTGATGATCAAAATATGCATAAACATAAGTCAAAACAAGAGTAAAAAATACTCCACCATATGGAACAAAATCCTCAATTTTGGTTTTCAAAACCACCATTTAACAATCATAATCACACTTTAAAACACATGATTTTTATAAACTAATAATGAGGGAAGAGTCATATGCCTTATTAAAGAAGATTCACGAAAGAAATTTGACTCTTAAGCCTTAACATGACCACCTTTGAAGAACCCTAGCCCCAATATTTAAGAGAGAGTTTGAAGAGTGTTTAATATTCTAATAGTGTGTTATGAGAGGCCATAACATTTTTAAAATGTGTGGAATTAACCCTTAGCTTAAAAGCTAAAAACTATCTTCTAGAAGGGTACGGCCATAAACCCTAAATCATACTTAGGGTACGAGTGGTACCCTTGTCTCATACCATAGACCTCACCTTGGACCCCTATACTGACCAAAATAAGACCACCAAGGTTTAACTCATATCATATCATATGAAAAGTACCCTATAACCCATACCCTAAGAAAAAACCTCTAGACTAACTTAGGGGCATCATGCGACTTAGCCAAATATGACTCATACCTTAACATACTTCTAGTAAGGAATCCATTCATACCTTGGACAAAAAGTAACATACAACACACTAATTTACATATGAGTTGAAGACCCTCAACCCATATCCTATCATATGACTTGTACCCTAAGTCATATGTTGTTTAAAACTCAAATTTCTAGAAATATTTATAAGATTCAAAAGCCAAGGTATTTCACCTATGCCTTGGATTGATGATTTATTTGATCAGCTTCAGGGATCAGCGATGTTCTTTATGATTGACCTAAGGTCCAATTACCATCAGTTGAGGATTCAGGTTGAGGATATCCCAATGATAACCTTTAGGACTCTTTATAGTCATTATAAGTTCCTGGTAATGTCTTTTGCGTTGGATAATATCCCAACCACATTTATGGTCATGATATCCTTGTACATCAAGGAGTAGAGAGGAGCATATATAATATTTTAAGATTATGATCCAGACTTTGAGAGATCATAGGCTTTTTCCTAAGTTCTCTAAGTGTGAGTTTTGGCTTGAGTCATTGAAATTCGTAGGACATGTGGTGTCTAAGGATGGGATCATGGTTGTAATGCCATAAAACTTGGTCTCAAGACGTCACATGGTGATCAAGACTACGAGTAGACTTAAGCTAACCCTGTCTGCCTGGTACTAAGTCTGAATCTTATACTAATGGGAAATATAGACATATAAGTCATGCTAGATGTGAAAAACTATCTAAAATAACTAAGAATAATCTGAATATAACCTCTGTAAACCAAATACTATAAGTTTGAATAAAAACTAGCAGTCTTACAAAACTCTACTACTAATAACTAGAGAGTCACTGGGATAAACCCCAAGCTAACTTAAAACTGTTTGAAAAGAAATACTGAATCATATAAACTAACAAGCTAAAAAATCTGAATGAATAAGTCCCCAAACTATGAGGAATCACCAAATGTCGAATGTAGATAAAGATTCTCAAACTACTCACGTCGTTGATACTGAGCACCTGAACCTAGATTATGAGACAATGTAGCACACAGACATATATGTGAATCAGTACTTTGAGGATGTACTGAGTATATGGGGGTGAAGGGCATAATTATAACATTATCTCATCATCATAATTTGTAAAACAATGCATGCTAAATGTAAATGACTCACATAAGCTGCAATATCAAATACTGAAATCTGAAATCATGAATAACAAATCATACTTAGTTTTCTAGTGGGTCATAACATCTAGTTTTGAATGCCGTACTAGTGTTCTATTTATAAATCATACTATCTAAGTATAAAAAGGGCTCACTTTTATATCTAAAATCTAGAGGCTGAAATCTGTAACTAATATCTTTCTGTAAAGCATAATCTAAATAAAGTTGCGAGCCTTTACACTTAGTTTTTCTAAAAGCTTTTACTTACTAGTAAGAACTTCTTTTAAAAGTGTTAATTTATCTGAAGCTTATCTGTAAGGGAGGTTCTTCTAATTGACATAAACTATGTGAGCTAACATGGAGTCCAATGTCTCGTTCCCCTATGGGGAAAATCTCACGATGGGGAGAGGTGTCATACTCTTGCCAAGAAGTATATCCCTAATCTAAGTGATCACATCTGTAACTATCATCTATATAGAAATGGGAATAATCTGATAATTTGTACCTACGTTGGCTACATAATTTTGTGGAAGTTAGGGAACACTAACCCCACACTTCCTGCGTGGTGCTAAATACTACTCTCTTTAATCTGTATGCTCATTCCGTTTGAAATTTACTTTAAAATCTAGTATAATAGTTTATTGCGAAAACCAACTGTATAATTGCTAAGTTAAGTTGTAATCTAAAACTATAAAGTGGATTTCTTAATCTAAGCTGAGAGCAAAAGATCAAATCTATATAAAAAATCTGAAAATAATCTAGTCATAGGGTGCTTATAGCACAATCAAACTTGAAATAACAATATCCAATTAGGGATTAATGACCCATGCATTAAATACATGTTAAAATATGATAATATTCATGCTTGATAATGATAATTCAATTCTAAATCTGGAAATTACTGCCATAGGCATTAAAATATGAAAATAAACATGCAATTCAACTTCTAAATCACTTGAAATCTCATAATCTTGCAAATGGAAATAATGGGCTTGAACCCTAATTTAAAACTCATGTAATTTCATAGAAAATCATATGAATTTGAAATAAAAACTTGGTTTTGGGCACAAGGATGAAAGAGGATCCTTGTTCATAAACCCCAAATACCTGAGTAGATGATAAGATGAAGAATCTTGAATTTTGGATTCCTATTTGAGTTCTTGAAGATGATTTCTTGATTATCTTGTCTTTTGAATCCTCAATTTTAAGCTTTCTTAGAGAAACAATGGAGGAATTTGATTTCTTAGAGAAGAAGCTTTTGAGCTCTAGGGTTTTCTTTGAGAGAGAAAGAATGAAAATAAGCATAAAGTGCTTATAATGGGTTTAATCCTTTATTTTGGATGAATTGGGGGCTTGGGAATTGACTAAACTACCTCTTTTTAATATTTAATCAGAACTGGAGAAAGCAAGATTTTTTTTTTCCGATTTACCATGCCAGCACAATGCACCACTATTACGGTGGCTCACTGGATAAGGGAAAATTGGGAACTAGAAACCCTCTGCGATGCGGAGCCATCGTAGTACGCTATAGAAAATTGGACCTTTCCATAATGTAGGGAAATTATGTAGGCCCACTAGAAAATGAATATTGAGAATTTACCCTTCACCGCGATGCAGTGATTGCTTAGATAGCATACTGCCTTACTAAAATTGCCCTAACTTCTTAACCGAGATCGGATTTAGTCAAATTTAGTATCGATGGAAAGCTAATTCAATTTCCCACACAATAGAGGGTCTAAATCTGGAGAATTCTACATGTAACAAAAGATATTCATTTTTAAATATAACTCTTAACATTCTAAAAGCAAAATTAATCTAGGAAAAAGTACTGGGCATTACAGTGGTGGATCTAGTGAAGATTGAGGCTATTCGTGATTGGGAAAAGCCTACATCTTTGATTGAAATTCATAGATTCATTGGTTTGGCTAGTTACTATGGGCAGTTTGTTAAAGATATTGCTACTATTACAGTGCTGATGACCAGATTGACTCAGAAGGAGGTTCCTTTTTGATAGTCCTAAGAGTGTGAGTCGAGCTTCAAAAAGCTTAAGGATTTCTCAATTTAGTACATATATTGTTTCTCCCTATTGCATGTGAGGAATTTGCTATATACTATTGACACGACCCACCCTGGGCCTTGTCGTAATGGGTGTCCTAAGTCCGACCTGGACTGGAGACCACCCCCATTATGCAACTAACCTCCAACCACCTGCCCTGAGTTGGATGAATTCTGAGCATGAAATAAAATAGTGTAATAACTCATATAAAAAATCTGGGAATAGATCACAACTGTGACCAACCCAACCGAGTCCAACTATCCCATAACCATAATCTAACCATACCAAACCACACAAAAAAAGTCCATAAACTAGGCCATAACCAAAGACGTTCCTAAACATAATATAATTAATCTCAAAATGAAATATGATGGAACAGTGAGAAATTATGTCCGATGACGCTAACCTCCCAGCCTATTCCAATGCCAAGGCTACCACCTATACCGATCCCGCCTATTCCAACCCATAGAAGTGCTATAAAGCCTCTAACCAAAAGAGTAATGAAATTCAATTGGGACATGCCCCCAGCCATAGCCAAAACTAATGTCCAAAATAAAATTAAAGTATCTAGAAATATCCATAACATAAAATGATGCCTTCTAAATAGATGGAAGCTCACTACTGCAGTCCTAATGCTGATCCTGAGTAAATCACTATATAGGAGCAGTAGAACAGTCGATTCTTGCATAGCATGGGTATACAACCACTACTAGATGGGGTTAGCGAGTGACTGCTAGCAAGATCTGAGAGTAAGGATAAAATAATTCCATGTATAAAACCAAGTAAAATCATTCATATGCATGCAACCAAACATATATATATATATATATATATATATATATATATATATAAATATAACCATGCTGGGAAAAAGGGATCAGGTTTAACATGCCTTTAAAACCTTTACCTGGGATGTGCAGCTTTATCGTCCTAAACCACCCATGGGCTATATGAGTTTGGTTTCCCAAAATAAAGTGTAACATTATGTACATGATTACCAAGAGCAACCTCATATCGGCAAATATGAGTTTCCAGGGTTGGTCCCTTCGAGACCCCTATTTTCTACGTCTTAGCTACACCTCCCACCATTATTTCACAATTAAAACCAGTTTCCAAATTACCAAACCATTATCCATTTATTAATCAAGGCTATTGATATTGGTATCGCCATACCAACCCTTACTTTCAAGTATCATCCATATCTAACCATTTATAGGTTTAAGGGGACTTTTAAGTGCCCTTCCCTTTACCATATTAAACCACTTGGGAGACTTCTATGTTCTCCACAAGCATAAAAAAATTTCCTTTAGCCTTTCCTAATCATTTAAACCCTACATAATTCCTTTACCAAGTTTAAAACATGCAAGAGTTCTATTAAAAAAAGTCAATGCAATGAACATATATTTATAAGAATTTTGTCAAACACATTGGGGGCATAATATGGATAAAACCAATTCCAATTACCATTAAACCACTCCTATTTAATTCAATTATCCAAAAACACCATTAATGCATATAAAAGTATAATTAAAACCATGGGAAACCATAACCAACCATTTAATATTAAAAACCCCAAATCATATTTAAAAGCCAAAATCATGTAATAGTAAAACTATGAAAAAATTCATATAAACTATGCCTTTAAGTAAAATTAACCATGAGTGAAGAGAACATACCTTAAATCAAGATAATGACCAAAAGAAATCACCAAGGCAAGCCCCAAATTGATCCCTAAGTTGAAACCCTAGCCCCCTTGACCAAAAGCTCTTAAGGGAATTATGGAGTGTTTAGGAAGAGTTTCTAAGTGTTAATGAATAGAATAATAGGGTAAATAACCTCCCAAATAGGTTAGAAGTCATGGGACCCTATTAGGATAAGTAGGAAAATGTCCAAAATCCCATCGCAGGGATATGACTGACCCATACGAGTCGTAACCCCTGATACGATCCATATCCATCACTCATATCTTGAAACTCAACCCTTGTACCAAACACTGTGCAGTATGACTCATCCAATCAAGTCGTAACCACAACATACAATCCGTATCCATGACCTGTATCCTTGGTAGAATAAAATACCAGGAGGATTGAACACTCTCTACCATATGAGTCCCTAGTACTATGTGTACCCTGGATTATGGCTCATGGTGCACTACTCTTACTTAGATTCAACCCAAGTAACCAATTCTTTGATTAAGTTAAGGAACCAAATGATACATAACCACTAATACGACTCGTACCCCTAAGTTGTATCCATTACAGTAACTAAAATTCATCCCACCAACTAACACTGGTCAGTATACAACTAGACAATAACATTCGTACCCCAACATATGACTCGTATCCATGAGTCATATTGGGTCCAGAGATCAGAATTTTAGGAAATTTTCTAAGGTCTAGAAACTAGGGTATTTTAATTGTGATGCTTTCGGTGTTGGTTTGGGTTGTGTGCTGATGTAGTAGGATCAAGTTATTACTTATGTGTTGAGGAAGCTGATGGTACAAAAACACAACTACTACACTCATGATTTTAGAGTTGGCATTGATGGTTTTTGCACTTAAGATTTAGCAGCATTATCTTTAAGTTATGCATTATGAGATTTTCATTCATCATCATAGTCTTCAGCATCTTATGAACTATAGGGAGCTTAATTCTAGGAAGCGTAGATAGATGGAGTTCCTTAAGGATTATGACATCTCTATCTTGTATCATTTGAGAAAAGCGAATATGGTAGCAAACGCCTTGAGTTGGAAGGCGGTGAGTAAGGGTAATTTGGTATCTATCTCAGTTTATTAGATGTTATTGGCATGATACATCCAGTCCTTATATAACTTAGTAGTGAGACTTGATATTTCTAACCCTATGAGTATTCTTGCTAGTGTAGAGGTGAGGTCTACTTTATTTGAGTAGATTCAGAGTTGTCAATTTAAGGATATGAGACTTTGCATCATGTGTGACCATGTGTTGAGTGGTGAGTCCAAGAGGGATACCATTGATTCTGAGGGTTTTTTGAGATTTAATAGTTGCATTTGTGTCCTGAGGGTTGGAGATTTGATTCAACAAATTTTGCGTGAGGCTCACAACTCCAAATATTTTATTCACCCCGGGTACAACTAAGATATATAGAGATTTGAGGCAATATTATTGGTGGAGTGGAATAAATAGAGATATGACAGACTTTATAACTTGTTTCCTATATCGTTAGCTAGTAAAGGTCGAGCTATAAAGGCCTGGTGCTTGATTCAATGGTTGCCCATTTTTGAGTGGAAGTGGAAGCGGATCACCATATACTTCTTTAGTAGTTTGCCTCATACTTATCATGGTTTGGATGGTATTTGGGTCATGGTGTATCGGTTGACCAAATTGGCATATTTTATTTCGATTCAAATATCCTTCAGTCCCGACAGGTTATCTCGTATCTATATTCATTAGATAGTCCATTTGCATGGTGTACCTATATATATCATCTTAGACCAGGTCTCAGTGTTCACTTCTAGATTTTAGATTAATTTTTAGAAAGAGTTGGGTACTATGGTGGATCTTAGCATAACCTTCCACCTCAGACTGATGGTCAGTCGGAGCAGACTATTCAGGTTCTCAAAGTTATGCTCTAAGCCTATGTTATGGATTTTGGAGATTAGTAGGAGTAACACTTAGCTTTGGCAGAGTTTGCATATAATAATATCTACCATTCGAGTATTGAGATGGCACCATTTGAGGCTTTATATGGTAGATAATGTCGTTCTCCCATTGGATGGTTTGAGACCTCCAAGGTCAGATCCCATGGTACTGACTTGATTTAGCAGTCGTTGGATAGAGTCAGGGTGATTTATGATAAGTTGAGGGCAGTTTAGAGTAGGCAGAAGGCTTATGGAGACTGTAGACTTTGTGTCTTGAGATTTAGATCTAGTGATTGGGTATTCTTCCATATATCTTCCATGAAAGGTGTGATGAGGTTCAGGAGGAAAGTCAAGATCATCCCCAGATATATTGGATATTTTGAGATCCTTCGATAGTTTGAGAGGTGGAATATAAGTTAGCCTTACTCCCAAATTTTGCTGCTGTCTATTTAGTCTTTTGTATTTCTATGTTGCAGCGATATATTCCAGATGTATCTCATATGCTCAGATGAGATTTAGTTTAGTTGGATGAGTGGTTGACCTTTGTGGAGGAGCCGATGCTTATTTTAGATAGTGATGTTAGGTGGTTGCTCAGTAGAGATATTCTATCATTCAAGGTTCAGTGGAGGCATCGCCCAGTAGAGGAGACGACTTTGAGATCGAGGGTGAGATATGGACCCATTATCCTCACTTGTTTGATACTTTAGGAACCTCCTAACTCTTTACTTCTATGAATGAACATTCTTTTAGTTTTTGACATTTTGAGTTTTCCTATAACTGCCCCAAGTAATTTATGACTTGCTAGAGCTAACATTCGATAATCGGACAATTTGTTTGTTTTTTAGAGACAATTCTCTATTTTGAAGACTTCACTGGTTCAAATTTGCTATAGGTCAAAAGTTTTAATCAAATGACCTCTTATGCCAATTCTAACAATTCTAACATCTCCAAAACATTTATCTTAGTCTGGGTGGACCCTTGGTTTGGGCCTCGAGGCATCTGAACTAATTTCAAGCTATTGGCTGAAAGTTAAGAAAAATGACACTTGGATATGGGATCCACTTTTCATCAAAATGACCTTCAATGGAAATTTTGATTGCGCCATTGAGTTTGGAATGTCGAATTTGAAAGGGTAGCATAGTTTATTTGTGTATAAAAGAATTCAGATGAACCTTGAGGGGTTGGCGGAGGCTCATAATAATTCTAAGTCTCAGCTAGTATTGGTGCATTCGCTTAAGTGCCCATTAGATTGCTTAAGCGGATAGTCGATCTCTAAAGCGACCAGGCTTGCCTAGTATGTATCGCTCAAGCAATGCCTTTAGCACATAAAGGATGTCCCTTAAGTGGCCAAAGGTCGCTTAAGCGACATGCATAACAGTAGCAAGTATTGTTTAAGCAACACTTGGTCGCTTAAGCGACCTAATGCCCACCTAAGAGACACCTGGGAAGCTTATAAATGTCTCACTTAGCCCCTTTTCCCCATTTTTACCCTTTTCCAAGAAATTAGAACCCTAAAAGGTATGGAAACTTGGGAGAATCGTTGGTGGGTGATTTTGGAGTATTTGTGAACTTAAATTATGTGTTTCTTCTTTGAATTCTTGGTAAGCTTTCATCAATTTTGTGATTTAATCCTTTTTCTTTTTCCAAAATCCCTAAAATATTGTTTGATTGATTGTAGCACCTTTGAGCTCAAAATTTAACCATTCTTGAGGGTAAATGTTCTTTGAGCATAGAAGAACGTGTTGATGATTTTAAAAGTGTGGTTCTTCAATCGGGATCATATGAGATTTTATGTGATTTTGGAACCGTAGCACAAAAATGCAATATGAGTACTATCATTCTTATTTTTATGAGTAAATTATGATTTTGATACGTGGCATCTAGTGGAGGCTCTTCGGAAGGAATATTTATCGATTTAGCAGATTTTACCAACATTCTTCATCGCCAAGGTAGGATAAGTTTATCCTTTTTGTAGATTGAACTAATTTGTAGTATATTTATGATCATATGATAGATTTAGGATGATAATTAGGCCTTGGTGTTATAATTAGTATAATTAGTACTATTTGTCTTGTTAGGCATTATGGACCCGTAAATTAGGCGTAATTGACTTAGTTGCTTATATTTAGGTAGAATTCACTTTATTAGGGCTAATGATGACCTATGTAATATCTGAAAGTGTATTTAGATACCTTAACCTAGTTTAGCATAGGATTTGATTTAGAATGAATTTTGAGGATTAGAAGTGGGCCCCTTCGAACCACCTTAAGCCAAGATCATGATTAGATCCTTGCAACTTTATAGGTGAATTGTATCCTTTATATTGTATACTTTATAGCTTGAAAATGATGCTTACATAGTTATTATGCTATTTTGGTGATTGGGAGTTGATACGAGTTTTGATTCAAGTTCGGTATATGAGAGGTATTTATGGTATGTTATGATACTGATGGAATCATGATTATGGCTTGATATTCGGTAAATTGATGGAATTCTAGTTACTTACTTTCTTGATTACATTCTTTCGGATTATGGGGGCCCGCTTTTGGTTATTTATTATTCCGCACTTATTGGCTTATGGGTGCCGTGCCAATTTAGTAGTTACAATTGTGTTATCTTTACGTTACTATTTTGAATTTATTTATTTATGCACAATATTTTGATCATTATTTTCAGGTTTGCCTATTTACCTTTACTTAGCTTATTTGTCTTGCTTATTATTATACTTATATTATGATTTAGCTCAGTCAGTCGATGATAGCTACTGAGTACCCGTGGCTTTGGTACTCATACTACACTTCTGTGCCTTTTTGATATAGATCCAAGTCCTAGTAGTCATTGTTGATGATATGATCATGCTGATTCAAGTTCGTAGATAGGGTGAGCTCTCAAAGCCAAAGTTTCCCTCTTTCCTTCTATTATCTATGTCTAGTCTTTCATTATTCAAGACTGAGTTATATTTGATTATTATAGTACTTATGTTCCTTTTTTGCTAGTAACTCTTATACTGACACTAATAGGTCGTGGGATATTATTATTATTATTATTTATATCTATCAGACTATTATTATTACTTGTATTCTTGTTATAAGTCTTTAATTATAAATTCCTGACTTTTATGCCCTTTATTCACACAAGTTCAGCCATTGCTTCTAGATCTGGACTACGATTTAGCTTACCTACTGGCAGAATAACGTAGGTGCTATCATGACTCGTAAATTAGATTGTGACAGTCTGATAAATTGTTCATGAAATTTTTTTAGATGCACTACCTATAACCAAATTACACATGGTTATTATTGTTGATTTGATACATTACATGTTATCTTGTTTGTACAAAAAATGACTTACTTGAGATACACTGTATTACTGGGATTTGTTTTGGTACAAGATATTGTAAGTAATGTTGAAATTGTTTTTTTTTTTTGGCTATGTCCTGCACTACTATGCTAAAGATTATAATTGGGTCATAAAGGCATCTTGCTTGAATAAATCGGAGGTTTTTATGATTTGAAAGTTTAGCGATGAACATACATTCCAAAAAAGTGATAGAGTTCTAAAATATTTACAAGCTACAAAGACTTCCGTTTGTAACTTTACAACTTTGAAGTTAGATAATCATAAGAAAATTCACACTCTAAGAGACACACTTGAAGAAATAAAAGTTGTTTATGGGGTGTGTATTAATAATATAAAGGTGTGGTGAGCTAAGACATGTGCTATAGAGATGCTAAGGGGTGACCGACTGATGGATATAGCAATATGACAAGATACATTCATATGCCAAACACTGTGTATCCTAACTCACACAATAGGATGCGTAAGGCAGCAGAAAATGAATTCATGTATTTGTTTATTGACTTACATCCAATGATAAATGGTTTTGAGTTTTACAGTTTGTAGTGTGGTTAACGGGTCTCATATGAGTGGACCATATAAATGAACTTTTCTTTCAGGGAGCACTCTCGATAGTGTAGGTACTATAACTGGCATTGGTTTACTGAACTATTTTCGAAATAATTCATAGCATTATATTTTGTTGTGTTGTATATTTCATATATACATTAAAACAGTTACTAACAATGTACTAAAAAACTAATTAGACATTTTCTGATTTAGATTATATTTTTCTAATATCGTATAAGGTTATAGAACGTGAAAACATGTGTGTTGTATCGAATTGCAACAAAAGTATCATCAAAAGTGTAAGAATTGTATATCCTAATGTCACTCATCTTGCATGGATTTGGCATCTTTGAAAGAATTTTTGCACTAACTTTCAAAATAGCAAAAAGAGACTTAGTGACTTGTACTATTCTATGGCAAAACCTATAGAAAAAAGGATTTCAATTACATTATGGCCAAGGTGGGTAAGATGAATCATAGGGTAAATGATTACTTATATGATGTTGGTTATGAAAAATGCGCACGAGCTCATGCACCAGTAAACAGAGATAGGATGATGACATCTCATGTTACTGAATATATAAATGGTTGTTTGGTAAAGGCACAATGTAACGACCCGAGAACCTATCCCGAGATGTCACATGGTGCTCAAGGTCACACGTGGCCTCAAGCTAACCCTCTAAGCCCAACGTCATATTTAGAACTCACTATAACACTAATCATGTGAAAATAGAGAAGAATGATCGTGTCATGAACATACTGAAATATGAAGAGATGCTGGCCTGTACAAATAAAATACTGAAAGCTCTGTACATACTGGTACTCTAGTCTGACAAAGCCTCTACTACATAAGACTGAGGAGCCATTGGGACAGATCCCCCAACTGACTCGTACTGATCTGAAAGGAAACAACGATCTATTAACAAGACAAAATCAGGGACATAGGTCCTTGAACCATGAGGACTCACCAACTACAGAAATATAGATGAAGGTACTCGAAGATCACTATCGCTTCTGAGACTGAGCACCTGAACCTACATCACGAGGAGATATAGAACATAGAAAAGTATGGGAATCAATACTTGGAAGTGTACTGAGTATGTGGGGGTGTATGCAAAATTTTTAAATAATATCGTAAATGTAAAATAAAATCATGCATACAGACAATAATGACTCTCTTCGCTTGAATTTCCTGAAACATAATTTCCATAAATCATCAATAATAACACATGCTTCATAAATCTCATAAATCATTGGACTCAACTCAAACTCTTTGACTCATGACTTAGAGTGACTCGGTAACTCAAGAAACTTAGACTATTATGGACTTGGGAATTTCTTATAACCGACATAAACTGTGTGAGCCGCATGGAGTCCAAGTTTTGCCCTCCTAAGGAGAGAACCCCACATTGCGGGAGCGTAGTACTATTTCCAGGAAGTACAACCTCAACTTCATGATCACAAGCTCATACTCGGCCTCTGGCCCACAGTTATCAATATCAATCCTATGATGGCACGTACTTCTGGGGAAATACCATATTTCCCGCTTGGTGCTAAATAATCCTCCCAGACTCAGCTCAGAACGCATTAGAAAATCCACGTTAATCAACTTAAGGGTCTATCATAGAGACCAAAATCATAAATATATCTCATCTGTAAATCATAAATAATTTGTGGATTCCTAACTCGACTCAACTCAAAACAATCTTTCTCAACATCAAGTACACTTGCTTATCAAATCATTTCAAATATTAAAAGCTTCAGGGAAACATCATAGGACTCATTCTTGACTTTCAATCTCAATATCGATATATATATATATATATATTCAATAATCAACTTCTCATGGAAAATCTTAAAATCATGACTCTTATCATCTATCTCCTGGAAATCATCAATTCATGGTTGCAATATACAATTCATAGCATAAATTCTCAATTTAAGAAATAAAACAACGAAATAGTCATGTATATCAATCTTGAATAGCTCGATTCTCATAAATCAATGATAAAGTAATTTGGATATAAACCCGCTTGCAAAATCATGAAACTCTAATAGTAAAAATCAATTCTTTGGGCACAAGAATGAAAGGATATTCTTGTTCAAGCCCCACATACCTTGATTGTAATTTGGAATGAATAAAATTGCTATAGACTTCTTTTCCCACTTCTTGAGTTAGGATTCTTCATGTTATTGACTTGAAAGTTTTGAATCTTGACTAATTTGTGAAAATTACGACTCGATTTTGAGATGTTTAGACAAGAATTGGATTGGATTTTGGAGATAAACCCTAGCTTTTGGATGGAATGAAAGACAAAAATAAGGATTTTCTCCTCTATTTGTATATGTATAGTGGGTAAGGTCGGGTGGAAAGACCAAAATACCCTTGAGCAAATTCTAGAACTAGAGCCCGATTTATGGTCCTGGTGCGACACACCACAATTGTAGACCTTCACTAAATTTTGACAATTGGGAAATTACATAGTGGTGTGACGTGGTGAAGTCACTTCTGCCACCTTGATCGTGACCTAGAAGGGCACCGTGATGCGGAGGAATCGCGTTGGTGCACTGAAATTTGACAACCCTGAAATTGAACCTTGGCACGACGTGGTAAAATCACAAAGGCTTACTGAAAAATGACAATTGCCATTTTGGCTGGCTCCGCGATGCGCTGAAGTGCCAGTTGGCACACTGTCTCACTAAAATGGCTCTAACTCTTCACCCGAGCGTTGGATTTGGGAAAATTAGGTATCGATGGAAAGCTTATTCAACGCTCTACATGAAAAAGAGTAGAAATTAGAGAAATACAACATGATATAAACATCAATCACTTTGGAATTCAACCATATTCACTTAAAAGACGAATTTAGGCTTAAGGAACGATCGGGGTATTACACACAAGAATTGCCTATCTTTGAATTTCTGAAAGAAGCAAGAATATTGTTTGGATCATGAAACTACAAAAATAGAGAAATAACATCATATAAAAAAGGAAGAAGGTCTGAAGAAATTTCACTTCTTAATAGAGTGAAAGCATCTCGCATGACAGTTTATTCTAAAAGATAAATGTAGTAACTTTTTCTTTGTTAATATTTCTTTTTTTGACAATTTTATTAAAATAAGATTACATTTATGTCTCAGTCGATATTACATTTACGTCTCACTTAAATATAGTAAATGTAATACTTTACCAAAAAGTCTTTATTATTATAATGTACACATAGCTAAGAATTACATTATAATAATAAAGATTGTTCAGTAATGTATCTAATACACTACTATTATAAGCATTGTATGCATATCAGGCTTATAATAAGTTACATTGTAAGATACATTACTGAATAGTAAAGTATTTGTTGTAACATAATAATGAACAAACAGATAACTTACACATAACCAATAGTCAATACATAGCAAAATAGTTAACTAATACATAGATAATAGCTAATGTGTTACTTCTCATAGTAAGTACATCTCAACAATGTATCTAATAAATTACTAATTGAAACATTGTTATGTATATCAAACTTAAAATAAGTTACATTATAAGATTCATTACTCAATAGTAATGTATCTTATGTAGTATATTATAAGATAACTTACTACACAATAAAGTATTGTTGTAGTATATCAATGGGACTCTGACATTAAACATAACATATTATAAGATACATTACTGATTGTGAGAAATAAAACCAAACACTTTTTATGATCAACTTTTTCAAACTCAAAGTAAAGATGTTCAACATAGAGCTACAAAGCATGTCTTGATCAGATTTTTGCAAACACAGTTGCCATGTGTTTGCAAAAATATCATTCGAAAAAAGAAACTTTCTAACTATTCAATAATAACTATCATTGGTTCATCAGGTGGTGAAACATAATTAGGCCTAAGTCTTGGAGGATCTTCATCGTCGTTAACATAGATTTTCTTAGCCTTGAAAGCTCCGTAATTTCGCCAAAGTGAAGAATATCTCAATTGATGAGATTCTGCTTCAAAATCGAAAGAAGGAACCGACAGTCCTTCACTCAAACACTCAGTATAACCAACTAAAAAATTTCTACAGTCCCTAAATAGTAAAGTATCTTGAGTTAAAAGAATTTGTTCCGCGTTGTATACCCATAATTTATTAAATTAATACTTACAGGATATCACTTACTTTTTGAGCAATAATTTTTGCATATGTAACCTCAAATAGGTGTTGGTTCACAATCTGGGTGTCTTGGCTCATTTATCCCTATATACTTTCAGTTTTGATGAGTCTGTATGTTTAATTTATTTCATAAAATGACTGTCAGCCAAATAAGTAGGCAATATTAACTTATGAATCTCAGGTGATGTTTCTCTATATCTTTAAGTTGGTAGTGATTCATAAATTCGTATGCATTTTTTCTTGAGGCCAATCATAACCAACACCAAGTGAACTCCCCATCGCAATTCATGGGTACATAAACCTTATCAACTGGATGTCAAGGCAATACAATAGAGATGCTAAAATATTTGTTAATCTTAGTTATTGATTTCTCATATCGGGTAACAATATATGATTGTGCATAATCCTCCTGCATAGAAAGTACCAACCACATCTTAATAATACCTATGGTAGGTATTCTTTATGTACCTTTTGAACAATCAATTCACAGTAGTGTATCTATATTGTTGAATAGTTTGTTACCTTGTCTTTTTGTGCAGGTGGTAGAATATCACATCTATATGTTGCACAAATTGACAAGTAAAAGAATAGCAAAGAATGTCAATAAACAAATACAAAACAACAGAAAAATATATTATATTATGGTTTGTTGATCACTATATGTAAAATAGATATATATAAAAGTTCTTCAACTGATACATAACCCCATCAATTTAATTCATATTGAAATGAATGTGAGATATGTAATACAACCAATACCTATACATTCATATGTATCAGATTGCTCGTATATAAAAATACATTTATTTTCTAAGTATATACCTCATCATTCAAGCATGTATTTGGTTGGAACATCAAGTAGAATTAGTTCTTTATTTTTGGACAAGCAATGACAAAATCCATCTCTCCAAACCCCAAACCAAATGCTTTAGTTTTGTAGTGATTATCTTTTAATTTCCTATATCATTAATTAGGATAATGTTAGAGAAAGCATACATTTATTATTTGATCATTTTTACTAAATAAAGAGAAATCTACTTATTGGCGTGATATTTTAATAACCCTTCCTCAATCCATTTTGAGTACAATGCTATTAATTTACTTGATAACTCTTCAGAAATTTTGAACCTGTCAATGACATACTTCTGATCTAAATCAATAGTCGTGCTTTCATTGTATTTTAAACTAGAATCAAATTTTATTAAATATGGTAACTTAGATATCTTTGATGGCTGTCTAATCCTATGAGTAGATGTTTTCATGACATCATGTATAACTAACTTGGTGTTAGAAAAATTTGGAGGAAACTGACTATCAAAAAATAAAAACTGATTGTTCGTCACTTGAACCAGACTAACAACTTTCAATAACAATGCAAGCAGTGGGGTTGACATTCAAGATATAAGTGAGTCTATGGCATCTTCAATAGAGTCAGGTAATTTGTCTAAAAAATCATCTTAAAGGATAAATTTGGTCAACTCAGTGTCAAAGATTCATTATATATTTACAAGATACATTATTAATAATTTAAATTTGTCTCATTTTGATACATTGCCAATTAGTAATGTATCTCAAATAACCCTAGAGGCTAATAATTATTAGTAATTTAAATTTGTCTCAATTTGATGCATTGCTAATCAATAATGTATCCTTGACATACATAGCTAAGAATTATATTATAATAGTAAAGACTGCTCAGTAATGTATTTGATACATTACTATGATAAAATAAATGTTATGCATATCAGACTTATAATAAGTTGCATATCTACTAACACATGTGTTTACCTTCTGTTCATTATGGACATCATTGGTATTTGATGTTGCATAATTTATGTTAACACAAACTTGATAATCAGTTTGGATGGGTTGATCCCATTTTGGAAATTGTTCAACATCGAGTTGTCCATTCATTGGGTGATCTCTAATAAGATAGATATATCCATCATCAACCTGAGAAACAACATACGTTATATAAATATGTTGTAACTAAAACCAACAAATTAAAAATCAAAATAATAACCTTACAAGACGAATACTTTTTCCATTTTTTAAGCTATCAACGCCACCTTTTTCTTTCTTAGAGTCATCTCCGTTTAAATTATTGGTGCAATCCTTTACCTATATACACAATAATTGCAACATCATCAAAATACACCTTATATAAATATTATTTTTTAAAAAAATTATCATTTGGTCTGCATGACACTTCTGTATCAAAGCTTTCATCACTTCTGCATACTATTTAGTGAGTAATGTTTCAAGGTCCTGGATTTTTTTGTCAACCTTCACACGTAAATAAACGAATATTAGTTTCTGCATAAAGTAGTTAAATTCAATTAACAAAGAAAAAATCATACTTACATAAGACTAAACATACAACTTTATTGCATCCATATCAACTTTCACCATATATTGCTCTTGATGCATGCTGGAAGACCCATGAAATATCTTTTCAGCCCCACCCTACTGAGAAACAACTGATGATGTTTGTTGATCATGATTAGAACTATATGGCTCCTCTTTAGGTGCTTCAAGAGTGGGTTCATCAGGAGTTTTTGATGGCACACCGAACACTTTTACATTGCCTTGAGATGATGTAGATTTCTTCTTCCTTTCTCTCTTAACGACTATTTTTAGGCAAACTGTCTATTTTTTTCCTTTTGAAGGGGGTGTAACTGATGTATCTGAAATATACTTTGCCTTATTTAGTTGTTGGTTTGGTACTAAAATCCTCAAAACTTTTTAGTTCTGAGTGAGAAGCTGTTATCTTACCATCAAAAAGATTTTTTTATGGGGATCATTGTTATAGATAATGCGTCAGGATCATATATTTCAATACCAATTTATTTGTCAAATCAAGCCTATCAAATTCATCGATCGTGGAATGTAGGTTGATATATACAAACTGTCAATAAAATATGCAAAGTTATACACAAGCTGTCAGTAAATAGCAAGACAAAATATAACAAAGTTAAACACTGAATATACCAGACAACCATTAGATGATATTAACCTATTACCAATAGGTAAATATGTATTAGATGCTATATAAAATTCTATATATCATATGTAAATATTCAATATTATACACAAGTATTAATGTATCATAAAGGTGAAACTAAGATGATCACATGTATGAAAAAAAACACCAAAATTTTGATTATGCCTGAGATTTACCTTACTAAACATCCCAATCATGAACTTTTCATCTTTGGGCTTAATATTCACAACTGACCAGTTAAAAATACTGGGAATAAAGTTATCCTAATGGAAAACTATTACTTTGTCAATTTCAAAACAATATTCATACATCCACACATTCAATACGTGTGACATGCCTCCTAAATGATACAACTATTTTTCTACGAAAAAATCTTGTCTCAATGAATTCATCAACTTTTTAAACACAATATTTCCCATGAGAAATGTTCATAACGGTCATCCTCTACTATTTGAAAATTTTCTTAGGCTAAATGGTGCATCACGAAATTGTGAAAACAAAACATATGTATGAAATACAATATAGCCATATGCAATGCATCTCGATTATTGTTGAAGTTTTTCATTTGAAAATGTTAAACCAAACTTACTTTGGTTGTTTTGGTTTTTGCCTTTGAGAAATACTTCTCCGTCAAGCTGGATATGGACAATATTGGATAAATAAAATCCTTAGTATTATTGGTATATTTAAGAACAAAATCCTCAGTATTATTGGTATATTTAAGAATGGTGATGAGAGCAAACTTAAAGGTACTAAACCTAAGGACAGTGCCCTTGACATATACGTTCATTTAGATTATCCTTCTCTATCTCAAACATCAACAAGTATTTTGTTATTTTATAGTGAAAGTTGTATTGAGGCATATTGAGAAATACCCTGAAGAATGATTGGAAAATTAGCTCAAATACTTATTCACTCAGATAATTTTTGATATTATCTCCAAAATTATGGTTGCATGAACTCCTAATATGCAAAGGATGTGGTGTAACTTCTTTAATTATATAGTTTATCCCCTGTAATCATATATATTGCATACCAGTATTATTTTGATATGAAAAACCACTTGACTAAATTTGAGCTTATATACCATTCTTATACATAACTATGTTATGTATCAGAATTGAAAAAAAAACAACCACTGGCATTTGAGTTATGTATCAGTAAATATAATAGCACTAAAAGATGTTTATTTTCTGTTCATATTCCTAAATCACATGTTGTAGTCATCTACATTGCTTAGATTTTTTAGAATGATATTATACATAACTTAAATAAATTATGAGCTTAATATCTTGTTTGTATCTACAGTGGCTAATCCATCCCTATACATAACTCTGTTATGTATCAGATTTGAAATAATAACGCCTCAATAATGGCTAATCCATTCATATACAAAATTGTTCTATGTATTTGAGTTGAAGCAACAACAACTTAGCAATGGCTAATCCATCTCAATACGTAACTGTATTACATATCAGAGTTAAAATAACAACTCAACAATGGCTAATCCATCCCTATACATAATTGTGCTATGCACCTGAGTTGAAATAACAACCTAACAATGGCTAATCCATCCCTATACATAACTGCCCTATGATCAAAGTTGAAATAACAACTCAACAATGGCTAACCCATCCCTATACATAAATATGCTATGTATATGAGTTGAAATAACAACTCAACAATGGCTTATCCGCCCATATACAAAATTTTTTATGTATTTGAGTTGAAGTAACAACAACTCAGCAATGGCTAATTCATCCCTATATATAACTGTGCTATGTATCTGAGTTGAAATAACAACTCTATAATGGCTAATCCATTACTATACATAATTGAGCTATGTATCAGAGTTGAAATAACAACAATTTAGCAATGAATAACTCATCCCTATACATAAATATGCTATGTATCTGAGTTGAAATAATAATTCAGCAATGGTAATACACCCTTATACGTAACTGTGTTATTTATAAGAGTTGAAATAATAACTCAGCAATGGCTTATCCATCTCTATGCATATCTATACTATGTATCTGAGTTTAAATAACAACAACTTAGCAATGGCTAGTCCATCCCTATACATAAATGTGCTATGTATCAGAGTTAAAATAACAACAACTCAGCAATGGCTAACCCATGCTAAATTAGTAACTAGAGAAAATATATGCCTAATATTGAATTAAGACTTAGTGGTATGAATAATCTTGCATAGAATCAAGGGCTAACCTAATATATATCCTTGACTTAAATAAGAGGTTATATTATGAAATCTTTCCTAGTAAGGTGGATTATGTGGTAACTAGTTACTTCTAAAATATATGATTTCTATTTGGAGGCTAGAAACCTAGTAAACTAGTGGGTGGACTTTAATTAATTAAAATATGGAAATTAGTCCTTAAGGTGGTGACATGCTTAGTAATGATGGACCTAGTATTGTATAATGGTTAGTTAAATTATCTTCGAATATGTGAGGTTGAGATGTCTTAATTGATAACTTATATCATGAAGATGCTAGATAAGGAATGGCCTTATGATAGGTGAATAACCTACAATATGAGTGGCTTGTAGTTTTCCCCAATGTGATGGCTAGTAATGATAAGACTTGTAATCTATTGACTTATAGAAAATAAGGCTAACCAGAATTGACTTCTCACGGTGTTTATCAATGAATTATAGAACTAATCACTGCATGCCTATGCTATGACAATGTTGCTCTCTTTATGTTAAATTACGGTATGGGTATTGGGAAGTAAATTTTGGTAGCTATGGCGGGATTGAGCTACTCGTGGTTTCGATCAATTGATAGAATAGTTATGCTTTATTGTATTATTGGTTTTATTCTTTTGTGTACTCTCCGGTGGTATGGGACGCCATGACGAGTTCTTTGTTGTGCTTCTTTTGTGTACTACCCGACGTTATGGGATGTCGTGGTAAGTTCTTGTGCCTATTTTTCTAAAAATGGTTGATGATGATTATGGCAAGTAGATTCTTTTCTATTGTATATATGTCTTTATGCTTTCAAAATGATATTTGGTTATTATGACGATTATGGAGTATATTGAGATATTATGACGTGTTATTGCTTTAGTAGTATAGATGTGTTATAATGGTATCAAAGTAGATTTAGGTTTGATCCTATCCCTTGACTTTAAGATTATTGTCTTACTTTATATTGTCTTTACATTATATTTGAGCTCAGTCGGCCGATGATGCCTACTAAGTACCCATGTTTTGGTACTCATACTACACTTCTGTACCTTTTTGGTGCAGACCCAGGTTCTAGTCGTCACCGTTGAGCTAGTTCGTTCGAGTTGACTATTTAAAGACAGGGTGAGCTCTTAGAGATCAAGTTGCCCTCTTTCCCCTCTATCCTTATTTGTCTTTTGTTTTTGAGACAAATTATAAGATTATTTAAGATATTTTAGATTTTGAGATTGTAAATTCCTCTTGTCAAATTTAGAAGCTCTTGTATTAATACTATCAGGTCACAAGATTTGTGATTGAATATCGGTTTTCCTTAGTTGTGAAATGTTGTTTTTATATATTGTGTACACATATAGAGTCCATATTTGACGTCCTTACCAAGGTAACCCATTGCAATAGCTTCGGTTTACTACATCAGCTTACCTATCGGTGGGATCTGGTAGGTGCCATCATGACTCCAAATGGGTTGTGACAAGATACTTGAGATTAATTATTATGAAGAAGATTAAGATATATGTAAAATAACCTAGAACAATTGAATCTCACACTTTCCTACGTAGCTAATCTGCCAGGATTCCCACAACCCTAGTTGATGAGATTAGCCGCTTATGTTTGTGCAAGAAACCATGATTATTAATGAAGAGCACATAAAATCTATTGCACAAGAATAATATGAGTAAAATCCAAAGTCTTTAATTAATTAAACCCTAAAATCTCAAGAAAAATTGTGAAAGTATTGTAATAATATGTAAAAGCATGTACAAAAACATTCAAGAGTGAAACATCATAAAAGCCAAACCCTAGGGTATTTATAGTATCTCAAAATAACCTTAAAGTCCTAATAAAAATGGTAAAGGTAAAGTTAAGTTGATACGACTTGGTCTTCACTCGTATTGGCATCATATGAGTCGTACCCTGCCTTGTCGTATCCATTCTAGTGTCTGATCTTCCCTTGGATTCAACTTCCTATTCATTATAAAACTTCTTCTTACGAGTCATACCTGAATGTACTACTCATGTCCTCCATCCGTGTCCACCTGGGAATTTTATCCTTCTTAGTGTTGAACACTAGTTTGTATACGACATCCTTATATGAGTCATGCTCAGAATTCCAACTCTTATACTTCTGACACTTCAATCTTTGATAGTAACTTTGTTCCCATTAAAATCATGACTACTTTGAATATTTCATATCCACAGTGTATGCCTCATATGGATGGGTCGTATATTTTCTTCACTTGGTCTGTTGTTTGGGTCTGCAATTCTCAAATCCTTATGATTGGTTGACATAACTTGTATACTCATCTTACGACTCTTATACATGATTCGTATCTTTTCCTCACTTAGCATTTTGTCCTGGTATTTGCTTCTGTTATGGGAATGACTCCTCCTTTGAGTCATACATTGTATCTTGATCAGTTTTGGTCTTTTTCAGGTCTCTTTCTTCTCTTTTCATTCAAACACTATGGTAGACCTATTTTACATGCAATATACACCAAAATGCATCATATCTAACAAAACACCCCAATTTCACGCATAAATTCTCTATTTTAAGCATCGAAAGTGTTGCATTTCCATGCCACATCAAAGAACATTAATAATTATGTCCATAAGTTCACTATCTTCAACCATAATAGAGTCAAACATCTTGGTTTTCCTCCACCCAAAATACTATCCATTGAATCCTGGTGGTCTAGTGGTAGATTACCCTTCTTCTAGATTAGGTAGAGTAGTCATCTAACTGGGACACTCTGGGTGTGAACCTTTTAACATAAGCTCGCTCTGATACCAATTGTAGAAACCCTTGGGGATGCACCACACAGTGAGGGACTAGGTATCTCAAAGTCAATCATAGGCAAAATACAGTAAAGTAACCAAGAATTAAAAGATAGTTCAAGAAGAGTAAAAACACAAGATTTTAACATGGAAACCCAGGAAGGGAAACCACATCTTGCCCTCACAAGAACCTTAAGAAATACACTATAATCAACCTCCTAATTATAGTCTATATTTCTTGCAACCTCTAGGCTCCTTTCACTTTGTAATAACTCTACTACAAGCTCATATTAGAACTCTACCAAGGACTCTCTACGCTGATTAACTTTAATCAACCTTACACTTAGGCAAATCTACCTAAGAACTCTCTACTCAAAGATAAAAACACTACACTTATATTATGAGTGGTTCAATTACAAATCAGTGCAAACTCAAGAACAATTTCAATTTAATCTCACTTAAATAGCTAAGAACTTAAGCAGTGTTAAAATGGGGTTTTTGCTGCCTCTTTTTACTCTTTTTATTTGCCAAAAATTGATTTGATGAAGATGCATCTCTTTTCTCTTAAAGTTGAGTGATGATTAGGGCTTAAAGATCTTTGGACCAGCTGTCTTAATCAGTACAAAATAGCACCAGCAAGTTTGGTACACAAGAGGACCAAACTGTACAGATAACATATGCCAGCTATATTGTACCTTGCACATCCAGGGACCTGGTCCCTTGAAGTTATCTTCTCATCATCAAATCTATGTATATAAACAACATAGTACTTTGAGACATCATATTAGTAGATCTATGCCAGACAGTGGTAGTACCCTTGGCAAGGTACTAGCACCCTTCCAATTGGGGTTATAAATTGGACCCCGATTTTGCTTAGATTGGGTTATGTCGGTTCTAGATAGCTCCCATAGTTCTATTTTAGCATTCAGAATATGTTAAGTTCAGGTTTACATGACTAAGTATTCAGTAGTAAGTCATTTATACTTGGTCTTGCATTTGATTTTCAAGTTCATGCATTCATGCTCAGTGAATATGTATATCAGCTAGCTTTCATCTCGCATACCAGTATATTCAAGGTACTGATCCTATACTCTCTTTTCTGCTATATTGTCTTATAATATAGGTTTGGATGCTCACTTCTCAAATCGTACTTAGTCCATTCCTATGCCACTCAAATGTAGCTTTAGTGAGTCCTCATCAGTTGAGGATTAGTTATTTTATTAGTTATCCATCCCAATAATTTTATTTTATGATATTTCACTTAGAGTTAATTGGGTACCTATCCCAACAACTCATCGTGTTTAAAAGCTTTCCGATAGTCAGATAGTTAGATATGTTTTTTGGTGATGTGTTTCAGTTACCTTTGATGTTATTTTAATTATCAGATACTTTTAAATGGCTTTTACATAGGTATTTTTTTAACTTCTTTTAGTATTTATAGTTTGTACAAGGTCATGGGTTGGCATGGGGTCACGTGTCCTCTTAAGCACAGTGTTATGATTAGGGGTAGTCTTGGGTCATGACAAACTTAGTATCAGAGTACAAGGTTTAAAGTGTCCTAGGGTATCTGAAAGTTGCATCAAGTAGAGTCTTGTTCATGGGTGTGAAGAGCACCACACTTATCGACGAGAGGCTACAAAATATTTTAGGAAAGTCTCTCTTCTTTCAGTATTCATATCATCCGATAGAGTGAAAGCTCCATTAAACTTCTTTCTCTAATTCATTCTCTACCCTATATAGGAAATGTCACCTAGAATGACTAAAGGAAGGAGAAATAGGGAACAGCCAGCACCACCACCTATTCCTAAAAACCCTCTGAATGAGCACGTCTCTCATGCTGAATTTAGGGTTGCCTTCATAGTAATAGCCCAAGTTGTGGTTCCCTAAAATAACCTGCAGGATGTTGCTCCAACCAACCTCATAGTAAATACGGTCGCAGCTAAGATTCGAATTTCACCTGGATAAATCCCTCAATGTTCTCTAGATCCAATTCTGAGGAAGATCCATATGAGTTTTTAGACTGTGTGTAGAAAGTGACTGATATTATAGGTGTTACTTGATTGCACCCAAGCGCACACAAAAGTGCACATGGTCTCACCAAGTTATAACAAGACAAATATAGATCCCACAGGGACTTGTGTTAACAACTATCTAATTCAAGTTTAACTATTGAGATTAAATTAGTGCAATCATAACAAAAAGAGTTTGAGAGTTTATAACTAAAAGTAGACTAAACTAATACGAAAAAGTAAAGACTTTGGAAAATAAATGGATAAAATCCCGAGGTTAAATCACTATGAAAAATCATACTACACTATTGAACCTCATTCGTTAGATTACTTATCTTGGTTGTTGATTCGCAGGGTTTATCATATAATCATGGTCTCCCGACCTCTAATCTTCTACCTAACTAGACATTACAACTACATCATTAATCGAGGCTGGAATAATTCATTTAGATGCATTAAGATGTCATCCTAAAAGTGAACCAAACAAGGCTTCTAGGTATGTCCCTATCCTAGACACTAATTCAAATTTCTTATTTTATAAAAGAACAAGAACCTTGCTCTATTTACCCCTATATTCTATCCTCTTATTCCCCCTCCCGAGCTCGAAAGACAATAATGAATGTATTATAAGGGTTATGAATCCTTAGAATAGTTATAAAAATGATAAATAAACAACCAAATATGATAAGCAATCAAAACCAAATCAATTCAAAGCAATAGTAATCTTGTTCTTGGCCTTAACCCTGGAAAGAGGGCGTTTAGCCATGCATGGACATAATCATAATCAAGATTATTGAATACATGATAAAATCCATTAAAAGGATAAATTAAGAAGATTTATGCCCTAAGATAAGTGTTGAGCATCCCCTCTCCAAGTCCAAAGACGACCAAGAGTCCATTACAAAGTATACAAGGATCCTTTATATATTGGGGCTAAATTAAGCCATATGGGAGTATGCCTCGTGACATGCCCAGTTCTCCATAGGAATAGGGGCAGTGATATTCCACCATTTCAGGTGAATATACCCCATGACTCACCACCAATTTCAGTGGAATGAGGGTCACAACACAGGCTCAACACGAGAGCTCACTAGAATTTGAATCATTTGTTGTTTAAATTATGTCTCGCACTTGTCTGTCCATCCAAGCCTTATGGTGTTTTATCCACTTGATTTTCCACTCGTATATCATCCAAATAATATCACTAAGAATCCTATATCATCAAATACCATGGGTTAGAGCACAAAACAACAAAATGTCAAGAACAATGAACTAGAAACTCAAGCTAAGACTAGTGTCGTCCTTTAAATATTTAGCTTAGTGTTTAGACTCTTGGCTTATTTCAATTGAACTTTGAAAACTATAAACAATTTGTTACACACATATTTACACGATCAATTCATTAGTAATTCATTCAATAGATTAGAATTCATCGAGATCAACTAGAACAACACCTAGCTCAAGTTAGTAACACTAGTTTTCTTGTTTAGACTCTAAATGATTAATTTGAATCCAAACTTGTTGGAAACCACCTTTAAACATTTTAATCACATAATTAAATACTTATATACTTATTTATATCATTATTTACTCATTAAGCACATAAGAAGTCCTTAAAACAAGGCTAAACAAGCAAGGATAACAACACTAAAGTGCATAAAACCACCTCAGATCATTTCTCTCAGTGAAAGTGCTAACTTAGATGCTTACCAATTGTAAGGGGTGGATAACACCAGGGTTAAGAATTATAAGGATGATAGAGGTGCTGATGCAAGGCTGTAGAGTGGGATAAGTTTCCTACTACTTTATTAGATAGGTTCTTTTTACTCGAGTTAAGGGAGGTGAAGGTACAAGAGTTCATCAATTTAAAGTAGGGTAATATGAGTGTGAAGGAGTGTTCACTCAAGTTTACTCAGTTGGAGAGGTATACTCTAAATATGGTGGAAGATTCTATGGCCAAAATGAGTAAGTTTGTATTTGGTGTTTCAGAGGATGTTGTCAAAGAGTGCAGAACAATAATGTTGATTAAGGAGATGGACTTCTCTAGGTCAATGGTTCATGCTCAGAAGATTTATAAGGAGAAGCTCAAGAAAAGGGATAGGGAGAATAAGAGGGCCAAAACTGGTAGTTTAAACTTTTCTCAGCAAAGTTCGAATGATGAACACGTTCTCAGCTCCGGCAAAAATCTTTAGCCCCAGCCCAATCTTCTGCTAGTACTCCAGTTGCTATTAAGATAGGACAATCAGGACAAAGCACCAAGCTCTAAGTCCTAGGGTAGCATGAATAGTAGTCGCACCAACCCAATTTATAGAAGATGTGGTAAGAACCACAAGGATGAGTGCATGGCAAATAGCAATGCTTGTTTTTGGTGAAGCAGGATAGGTCACTAGATAAGGTACTACTTTGTAGGTATGTGGAAAGGTAGGAATGATCATTAGCAGGGCTAGACTAACTCTACAACAGCTCCAGCAGGTCGTCTAACTAAGCAGGGTGCTTCTTTTAGTACCATCGGTGGATAGCATTAGAATTGTCTATATGCCATTTAGGCTTAATAGGATTAGGAGGGATTTTCTTAAGTGTTTATGGGTATATTTCAAGTTTTCTGCCTTCATCTTAAAGCATTATTAGGCCTTAGAGCTGAACTTTTCTTTGTAACTCCTTATATAGCTGTACACTTTGGCATCAATCCCAAAACTATTGTAGAACCCTTCTCGATGTCTACTTCAGCTGGTAGTTCCATTATAGACAGGTGGGTGTATAGTAATTGCCCAGTCATAATATCTCAGAAAATCACCTCAGTCGATCTTATAGAATTAGAGATGACCAATTTTGATCTTATTTTTGGCATGGATTGGCTTCACTCTTACTATACATTAGTTGACCGTAGAAATGGAATAGTCCAATTCCAGTTTCCTAATAAGCCAGCCATAGAATGGAAGGGTAGTACTTTAGTGCCTATATGTTGATTTGTCTTCTACCTTAAGGCAAAGAAGATGATATCCAAGGGCTTTATCTATCATCTTGTCTGACTCAAGGATTAAAACCCAAAATTCCATGTCTTGACTCAGTTGTAATAGTTAATGAGTTCGTAGAAGTATTTTTTGAAGATCTGCCTGGAGATTCTCCTGGGAGAGAAACTAACTTCGAAATAGATCTCATGCCAAACACCCATCCTATTTCAATTCCACCTTACATATGGCTTTATCCAAGCTTAAGGAATTTAAATAAAAACTGAAAGATCTATTAGATAAGGGTTTCATCAGACCTAGTGGCTCTTCATAAGGTATGCCAGTTCTCTTCATGCACAAGAAAGATGGTTCTTTTAAAATGTGTATCGAATACTATCAGTTGAATAAGGTCACAACCAAGAATAAGTAACCTCGCCCCAAGATTGATAAATTGTTTTACTAACTTAAGGGTGGAAATTGTTTCCCAAGTATATACCTCAGATCTGGTTATAATCAGCTTAGAGTTAGAGAATATGATATTCTAAAGACAGCCTTCAAAACTCAGTATGGTCACTTTGAATTTGTATTTAATTATTTTGGACTAATGAATGCTCTTGAAGATTTTATAGACTTTCTAAACAGAGTGTTCAAGCAGTACCTAGGCATATTTGTCATAGTCTTCATAAATGACATCCTCATCTATTCTTATAGTGAAGGTGGACATGCAGACCATTTGAGGATTATTTTACAAACCCTTAAAGATTACTATTTATTTACTAAGTTTAGCAAGTGCAAATTCAAGTTGAAATCAGTAGCTTTTCTGGAGTGAAGGTGGAAAAAGATCCATAGGGCTTCTTGTGTGAAAAGAAAAATATATTTTGGGTTATGCAGGATACCAATGTGAAGGGGGTAAACTTTACAGCTTATCAGCTCAAGGATGTCACATATCAGTAGTATGAAGAGTGGGATAGGGATAGGGGTGATGTGGTAGAATCAATCTTATGGGATACTTTTTCTAAGGCCTTCTTAGATCATTTCTTTCTCTAAGAGTTAAGAGAAACAAAGATAGAGGAGTTTGTGAACCTCAAGCTTGGGAGGATGTCTGTCAAGGAATATGCCTTGAAATTTCACCAATTATCAAGGTATTCTCCTAATTTAGTAGCGACATGTAGGCAAGAATGAGAAAGTTCACTTCTGGGTTGAATCGGGATTTAATCTTAGAGAGAAGGAATGTCTTGCTAATTAAAGATATGGACATTTTTATATTGGCTATTCATATGCAGCAAGTAGAGGATGAAAAGAGGAAATAAGTAGAGTTTAAGGATAGATAAGGTAAGAGGAGTAGATTTTCTGACTAAGGAGGTGCTCTATCTCAGGGTGATCGGGATAGTGACAAATGGCAGAAAAAAAAGTTGGGGAGTTCTAGTTCCTACTCTTCTGCTAGTGCTCCTTACTAGACGGGTGACATACATCATCAAGGTGGTGATAATTTTTGGACACGGGGTGCCCAATCACAAGCAAGTAGAGGTCAGTTAGTTTCTTCATACCCACTTTATCAGTTTCATGGTCGTCCTCCTCGGGGTTATTGCAATGAAAAAAGGGAAAAATACTTCAAGTGTCTCCAGGTGAGCCATCAGCTCAAGGATTGTCCAGTTAATAAGGTCACTATGGGGGCAAATAAAATTCTTGTGACTTCATCTTCTACTCATACACCAGGTAGTGTTGCATCTACTTTTGTTATTGGCACTGGTTCTAGTGTTGGTCAGAACAGGTTATATGCTTTGGCTTCCTGACAGGAATTCAAGGCATCACCTGATGTCTTTACTGGTGTGTTATAGCTTTTTTCTCATAACATACATTATTCGCTTGATCTGGGGTCCGCTTTCTCCTATGTGACTCCTTATGTGGTTGTATCATTTGGTTTTAATCCAAAAGTTATTTTGGATCCTTTTTCTAATTCTACCCCAATAGGTGACTCGGTTATTGGTAAAAGAGTCTATAGGAGAAGTGTGGTATCTATTGGTGGTAGGCAGACTTTAGTGGATTTATTTAAACATGATTTAGTGGATTTTGATGTCATTCTGGGGATGAATTGGTTACACTCTTGTTATTCATCCTTGGATTTTCAAACCCATAAGGTTGTCTTTAGGTTTCCTGGAGAGCCGATTATTGAGTGGGAGGGTGGTTCTCTTGCTCCTAGGGGGTTTATTTGTCATCTTAGAGATCGAAGGTTAATCTCCAAAGATTGTACTTATCACTTGGTCTCGGTTAAGGATTCTAACTCGGAAGGTCCTTCTTTATAGTTAGTTCCAACGGTTAATGAGTTTCCAGAGATCTTTTCGGATGATCTTCCTAGTGTTCCTCCGGATAGGGAAATCGAGTTTGGTGTTGACCTAGTTTCAAACACTCATCCAATTTTTATTCCTCCGTATAGAATGGCTTCAACTGAGTTATGGGAACTCGAGGAGCAACTTAAGGATCTTCTAGTTAAGGGGGTTATTCGTCCTAGTATATCTTCTTGGAGTGCACCGATGTTGTTTGTGCGCAAGAAGGATGGTTCCCTTTGGATGTGAATTGACTATAAGAAGTTGAATAAAGTGATGGTCAAGAACAAGTATCCTCTTCCATGGATAGATGATCTATTTGACCAGTTGCAAGGTGCCAAGTTCTTTTCTAAGATAGCTCTTCGATCTGGGTACCATTAGCTAAAGATTAAAGAGGTGGATATTCCTAAGATGGCTTTTTTTACTTGATATGGGCACTTTGAATTTTTGGTGATGTTATTTGGATTGACTAATGCTCCAGTGGCATTTATGGGTCTGATGAACAGAGTTTTTCATTAGTATTTGGAACTTTTAGTTAATGTGTTTATTTATGACATTCTGGTTTATTCGAAGAGTGAGGTCATCATCCTTATCACCTTTGTATGGTATTTTGAACCTAAATAAACAGTAGTTGTATGTCAAGTTCTCTAAATGTGAGTTTGGATTGAACACTGTAACTTTCTTGGGTTATATTATTTCTAGTGAGGGGATCATGGTGGATCCGCAAAAGGTTATTGTGTTGAAGATGTAGCCTAGACCCATGAATCCATCCAACATTCGAAGCTTTTTAGGTTTAGTCGGGTATTATAGGCCGTTTATGGAAAGCTTTTCATCGATATCTACTCATTAGACTAAGTTAACTCGGAAGAAGGTTAAGTTTTCTTGGTCGGATGATTGTGAAGGGTGTTTTGAGAAGCTGAAGGATAAGTTAACTTTGGCTCAAATTCTGACTTTGCCAAAAGGCAATAATCAGTTCATGGTTTATTGTGATGTATCTTGGGTAAGGCTTGCTTGTATGTTGATGCAGCATGGGAAGGTGATTGCCTATGATTCCAGGCAGTTGAAAGTGCATGAGAGGAGCTAACCTACTCATGATTTAGAGCTATTGAATGTTGCGTTTGCTTTGAAAAAATGGCGACATTATTTGTATGGTGTGCACATGGATATATTTTTTGATCATAAGAGTCTACAGTATTTGTTCACCCAGAAGAAGCTTAATCTCAAGCAAAGGAGATGGCTTGAGCTTCTCAAAGAATACGATATGAGTCTTTACTATCACCCAGGTAAGGCTAACGTTGTTGTTGATGCTCTTAGTAGGTTATCCAAGGGGATTTTAGATCGTGTGGAGAAAGAAAAGTAGGAATTAATGAAGGATATTCACCGCTTGGCTAATATTTGAACTCCAAGGATAGTGGAATAATGGCGCAAGAAATGGTTCGATCGTCTCTTGGTGTAATGATTAAGGAGAAGCAAGTGCTAGATCCTATATTAATGAAAATTAAGAGTGACATTGGTGGGCAAAAGGTAGTGGTGTTTCAGATCAGTGGTGATGGTCTTTGTGGTACCAAAGGAGGTTGTGTGTTCTTGATGTCGACAGTTGCGACAAAGGATTTTGGCTGAAGTGCATGAGTTGCGCTATGTTGTTTATCTCGGCTAGACTAAAATATATTATAATCGCAAAGAGATCTATTAGTGGAATGGCATAAAGAGAGATATGGCTAATTTTTTGGCGAAGTGCATGGTGTGTCTATAGGTTAACATTGAGTACATGAGGCCAGGAGGGTTGTACCAAGAAATTGATTTTCTCGAATGGAAATAGGAAGAAATCAATATGGAATTTGTTATCGATCTTTCTTGGTGTCAGAATTAATATGATTTGATTTGGGTCATCGTGGATAGTATGATTAAGTCTGCCCACTTTTTGCTAGTGCGGACTACCTTTTCGATGGAGGATTATGCGAAGCTGTGTCTTTAGGAGATTATGAAGCTCCACGGGTAACTGTTTTGATTATTTTTTATCGTGGTATGTAGTTTATATCTCACTTCTGGCAATATTTTCAAAGAGAGTTGGGTACTAAGGTTAGTTTGAGTACTATTTTCAACGTGCAGATGGATAGGAAAGTGGAGAGAACTATTCAGACATTGGAGGATATGTTTTGGGCTTGTGTGATTGATTATGGTGGCAATTAGATTGAGCATCTACCTTTGGTGGATTTTTCTTACAATACTATCATTCTAGTATTGGTATGGGCCCTTTTGCGGCATTGTATGGTAGGAGGTATAGATCTTCTATTAGTTGGTTTGAGCTTGTTAAAGCGGATATGTTTGATCTCGACTTGGTTTACCAAGCTATGGAGAAGGTGAAGGTGATTTGAGAGAGGCTTAAGGCTGCCCAAAGTCGCCAAAAGTCCTATACGAATGTTAGGCATAGAGACTTGGAGTTTGAGGTTAGGGATAAGGTATTTCTCAAGGTATCTCCCATGAAGGGAGTAATGCAGTTTGATAAGAAGGGAAAGCTTAATCCCTGTTATATTGGTCCTTATGAGGTTTTACGGAGATTTGGTAATGTTGCTTATGAGCTGGAGTTTCCTTCTAGACTTAGCTTGCTTCATCCGTTATTTCATGGTTCCATGTTGAGGAAGTGCATTGGTGATCCTTCTTCGATTGTTCCTTTTGAGGGGTTGGGTATCACAGATTCTCTATCTTATGAGGAAATCCTGGTTGAGATCTTAGATAGGTAGGTTCATCGGTTGTGGACCAAGGATATGGATTCCGTTAAGTTCTTTGGCGGAACCATAAGATGGAAAAATCTACATGGGAAGCAGAGGAGGACATAAAGTCCAAATATTCGTATTTATTTTGCTCCTAGGATTCGTGCAAAAGGTATGTGTTCTTCAACACATCTTTATTTTCTGAGTTTGTTAAAGGAAAGATTAATATCCTTATCTCTTTGATTTCAAACTCTGTTAAAGATTGGGAATATATTTGATAACATAATACAAATGACTCGTGTTTGTGGTTACCCCTACCTTGTCCGTCATTCAGGGATGAATGTTCCTAATGGGGGAGACTAAAATACCTTGGTTTATGAACCTTAGAAAATTTCTAGGAAATCTGATCTTAGGACCCAATACAACTTCTGGAAATGAGCAGTATATTGGGGTACGAATGGTATGGACCTGCCGTATGCTGACCAATGTTGGTTGGTGGGATGGATTTTTGTTATTGGAATGGATACGACTTACGGGTATGATTCATATTGGTGGGTATGTATTATTTAGTTCCTTAACTTAATCTTAGACTTAGATAATTAGGTTGGATTTGAGTACCAGTGGCTCACCATAAGCCGTAATCTAGGGTATGAGTCGTACTATGAACTCGTATGATGGATAGTGTCTAAATTTTCCCTTGGGTTTAAATCTGCCAAGGGTACGGATGAAGGGTAAGGATCGTATGCTTTGGATATGACTTAGTTGGATGAGTCATATGCTGGACAGCATTGAAACCAAAGGTTGGTGCTAGGATACAAGTGGAGGGTACCATTCGTATTGGAGGGTACGACTCATGAGGGTCAGTCGTACCCCTGTGATGGGATTTTGTACAACATAAGTAGGGGCATTCTGGACATTTTTCCCTTATCCTAATAAGGTCCCATGACTTCTAACCTACTTGGGAGGTTATTTACCCTATTATTTCATTCATTAATACTTAGAAACTCTTCTAAAACACTATAATTCTATCAAAAGCTTTTGGGGAAAAGGAAACTAAGGTTTCAACTAGAGGATTGATTTGGGGCTTGTGGTAGTGATTTCTTTCAATCGTCATCTTGGTTTAAGGCATGTTCTCTTCCATCATTATTAATTCTAACAATAAGCATGATTTTTATGAATGGTTTATGACTTCATTGATTGTATGGTTTGGTTTTCAAATATGAATTGGGGGTTTTGGTGTTAAATGGTTGTTATGGTTTCCTGTGGTTTTAATTATGCTTTATGTGCATTAATGGTGGCTTTGGATAATTGGAATGGTTTAATGGTAATTGAAATAGGTTTTGGTTAAACTATACCACAAATGTGTTTGACAAAATGCCTATAATAATGTTTTCATTGCATTGAGTGCTTTTAGTGGAACTCTTGCTTGTTTTATAACTTAGTAAAGGAATTATGAATGGTTTAAATGGTTGATGATAGGCGAAATTACGCGCCTATATCAATATATTTTGCCCATATTTTAGCCTAGTTTCGAGAACTAATTATCTATTTCGTACACTTTTAGTCCTTTTTCCTGTAAATGAGCTAACAAATGTGATTAGGAAAGTTTCAGGTATAAATGATGCAAAATACAGCAATTTATGGCTTACTTGACGCAAAAGAAAGCTCACAAACGAGATGGAAAGGAGCTGGACGCATAAAGGACTAAATCTGCTGCATGGAAAATCTGTCCCGGGCTAAAACAGCATTTCTGAAGACTTTGGGACTTACAGACACAAAGCTGGATTTTTGCCATAATACATTAACCTAGTGCAATTAGGTTATGTGTTTCATCATTCTATTTGGATTATAATTTTGTAACCTTACCCTAGTACAATTGGGTCAAGGATTTCATTAGTATATTAGGATTTGGTTATTTATTTTATTAGTTTAGTAGGAGTAGGATAGGAGTATTATAAATACCCTATCATGTTAGAGATTTTCAAGAAGGGGGAGACATTCTGACAATTCATTCATCTCCTTACAATTAAGACATCTTCCTACAACCCATTCTCAATTCTTCATTCTTCTACTCTTAAATTCCACAACAAGAGAATCGTTACTTGCTACGGAATCACTAAAACCACACGCCAAACACCTACTATTCACGCCATCCACCATGCAAAGCGTGATATCCTTCGCATTCATGGGTAACTAAATCTCTTAGTTGGGGTTATGGAAGCCGAATGAGTTACTATCTATAGCTATGAGTTTGTGAGTTCAAGACAAGTATATTGCTTATATCATTATTCTCTTCATCTTAAATCTACATTCTTTGCGGTTCAAACACAAGAACACGCCATTCTAACATCTAACCTGTTCGAGAGAAAGGTTATTTGTCTAGAAAAGAAGACGCATAGACCAACGCCAGTCTAACATCTGACTTGTTCGAGAGAAAAGTTATTTGTCTGGAAAAGAGATAATGTCAAGGTAGTAGGACACCCTTTCCTATTAAAAAGCTAGTGCCGTACCTGGACTAACTTCTTGGAGAATTCGTACCGTTAGTCACGCTTTAAGCTCGAGAGAGTTAAAGTGAAATAGTCCTTGTTTAGGTCGAGAGACGCTTGGATTTACCATCGACTACAATTCTCTATAAGCAATTACATGTCAAGACTCTACACACTCATAGCCAATAGAGACGTATACCTCAGAAGGTGGACATAACCCCAACGCCTCAATTCTCATTGTTTACAACACACGTGACAATCTCTCTTTATTTTGCTATTTTCAGTTCTTACATTCTTGTTTTGGTTACATACTACAATCCCCCCTCTCCTACGAGACTTGCACTAAAAGTCTAGTAATTTTTCTTGCTTGTTGGCCAAGCTATTCTCTGTGGGATCGATACCCAACCCAGGTTGGGTTCTATATTTGCTAACGACCGCTTTACACTCCCACGAGAGCTGTAGATTGAGCGTTATCAATGGTTTGGAAAGGTAAATGGATAAATATTTATGCTTGAAGGGTACATGGAATCCCTCAAGTGGTTTAACATGATAAACGGAAGGGCACTTGGAAGTCCCGTTAAACCTATATATGGTTGGCTATGGGTAGTACTTGCAAGTATGGTCGATATGACGATACCACCACTAAATGGACATGGTTAATAAATTGTCAATGGATTTATTTGTTGCTTAGTAATGGTTTTAATTAGACAATAATGGTAGGATGTGTATCAAAACTGTGAAAGGTGGAGGTCCCGCGGGGACCAAAACTGGAAACTCATGTTTACCAATGTGAGGCTGGTCTTGGTGACCGTGTGCATGATGTCACACTATATTTTGGAGGATATACTAGTCATCCCAGGTTTCTTCCCTGGTCGTGCGGCTTCACGCACCGGGCCCTTTTATCAAGGGGAGCTAAACTCATATATCCCATGGATGGTTTAGGACAGCAAAGCTACACAACCCAGGTAAAGTTTTTAAAGGCATGCTAAACGCGATCCCTTTTCCCAGCATAGTTATATAAATATATATATATATATATATGTATGTATGTATGTATGTATGTATGTATGTATATATGTATGTATGGTTGTATGCAGATTGATGCTTTTACTTGGTTTTCCAAATGGCATTATTTTAACATTATCCTGAGATTATGCTAGCGTTCACCCGCTAACCCATCTAGTGGCTGGCTGTATACCCACGTTATGCAGGAACCAGCTGTTCTACTCCTCCTACTTTGTGATTTTGGCTATGGTTGGTGGTATATCCCAACCAAATTTTATTACTCTTTTGGTTAGAGGCTTTATGGTACTACTATGGGTTGGAATAGGTAGGATCGGTATTTGTGTAGGACTTGGCATTTTAATAAGCTGGTGGGCTGACACCATTGGATGATATTGTTGGTTGTTCCATCGTATTTCATTTTAGGATTAACGATATTATGTTTTGGAATCTTCTTGGTAATGGCCAAGTTTATGGCCCTTGTTTTGGTTGCATCAGTTTAGGACGTAAATAATCAGTTTACCCTTGAAAAACTAAGAGTAAAGCAAATTTTAGCATTTTTGAACACAAGTCCTTTCCACGCTGCCTATCGCGGAGCACAAGGTCCGTGCCATGTCGAAATCGCAGACTCTACTGGTTTCTCACAAAAATGCTCATAGCTTTTCGGTCGGGTATCTAATTAAGCCAAAGTTGGATGTGTTGGAAATAGGACACATTTATCTATAATTTAGTGGGTCTTAATCTCCAAAATTCCATATATTCCAGAAGTTATACACGTTTAAAGTTGACCCCTGTAGAATTGAATTCTAAAATTTTGTCGAATCAAAAGTTTTTAACTCTACTCCAAGTGTTTAGTATGAACATTTTTCCCCTCAAAATCACTTTACCACTAGGTAAATGATCATGACACTTATAGTTATATTGAAATAATTAGATTCAAGTTTATACACGTAGGAATAACGGTTTGAATTCTAGCCCAAAAATGCGAGGTGTTACATTATCTCTCCCTTGTAATCATTCATCCTCTAATGATGGATAGGAATCTTTAGAAGCTTTAGAATTATGGAACATGGTATGTAACTTCACATTAAGAATTATCCCTCAACGAAACACGTATAGGAATCAAAAGAAACGAGCTTCATAGCATCACCAAGTAAATTATGTAAGCACGAATCAAGAGACAATGAGACTAACGTCGTACAAGGGGTAAAAGACCTAAAGCCCCTCACCCCAAGTGAGAAAATCAAAACTGGAAAAGATTTACACCTCAGCGTGGCACGCTGCCTATCGCGGAGGATAACCTTCATTCCACATTGCTTATCGCAGAGAGTTGCCTCTGCGACACGTTGATATAGTGGAGGCTTACTGCCTCCGTGTTTCTAAATTGCCCTGAACCCCTTTCTAAAATTCTGAAACTCCCTTGGATGATCCTATTAACATAACCAAACACCATTTAAGTCAAAAAATGATGTTTCGAACATAGAAGGGTCAAAAATAAAATGATAGAAATTTTGAGGGTATTATACTAATAGTCCTTAAATATCGCAACAATTCTCAACTATGAATTCAGCTAAGAATACCACACTTTAACATTACAATCTTACTATTTTCCCACAAAGCACCTCACTATAAGAGCCTGAGTCTAACTACATATTGCTTCGCTATTAAAGTCTACTCCAAAGTTAAAAGGTGCTAACCTAAGCTACAGAGATCAATACATTACATCCATCCAAGAATACTACTCAATCCTATCACTGTAGTCAAACAACATCATGTCTTATTAAGATTAATAATCACATAACACAATGGTTTGTGTATCTATTAATTGCAATATTCGAGCATATCTTTACTACACCCATTTTATGGATAATCGAGCAACCTTAATCACTTTCATAAGGATTTTCACCACATATTCCCCTCCTAACTATTTCATAGAACAAAAGTTTCATCTCACTCTTCCCGATTTATCTATAACCTTAGTTTGAGTAGCCACACCAAAATTTTATAGTAAAGATCAACCAATCTCTAATCTAGAACATTACTATGCTTCTATAACCACTACCATCCTGACACAAGGAGAGTAACTGAGGGAATAGAGTATGAGCGTCGGATATAGGAGTGATAGTATTCAATTACATCATATATTTGTTGCACTCCTCAAGGTGGGGTCTGTGATGTAAGATATGATCCAATAAGCATGAAGGGATTTCACACATCAAACACCTAGATCATAATTAGAGCGTAAAAACATGGGCGTAGGTTATATAGATAACTAGAAACTTAGGCATAGACATTATTTGAATATGGGGCATGTTGGTAGAATGTCCTCTTAAATTAAAATAGGAGGAACTTGGTAGAGTAAGAATAGATTTATCATGACTCTCCCCTAAAACTCACCACCATGAGAAAATTCAAGATTTGCATCATCTTTTCCTTAGATCAAAGGTTACTATCCCAATCTTGAAAGTACATCCCCTCATTAAATATACGCACATAATACTCAGCACAATAGGGGGATCACTATGTACAAGAACACAAACTCCCCTCGACAACCTTAAAATGAAAACACTAAATTTTTTTAGGGCATCCCCTTCAGGGATACTAATCATAACTCCCTCCAACCTCCAAGGTCATTTCCTTATAGCTAACATTTTCATGGGCATAGATATCCATTCTTCTAAGCACTTAACACTCCATTTTCAACTCCTTAGAGTACTAGCATTACACCTCTAATATCATAACCTCATAACTTAACAAAACTTTTAAAACTACACCAAGGGTTCACATAGCCTATCTATTTCTCCCTCAATTCAGCTCTACATAACACCATATAACAACTCCCTAGGCTTCTCTATGCTAAGAAATTTAAGAACATAAGTTAGGCATACATGGCACTCACAGCTCAAAACTAAGTACACGTTATTCTTATAACCTAAGGCTCTTATCCATCTATTGATTTAGCCACCATTTCTACTTTAACACTAGAATCCATGCATATATCACAATTACACACTTTAATATTTCATAATTCATCAACCTAACCTCTTTCACACATTACATCAAACCTACTAATTCACTTCCACAAATCTTGCATCAATATCCTTGATCTAACATTCTTATCACCACAATTAAAATTTAAAGTTAAAAATTAGGGTCTAGCAACAATCATGTACCACCAACAAAATATCCAACATAATATATTAGTCCACCAAATAGATAAATCTACCAAAATTCCCTAATTAACTTAACTACAGCCCACAAGCACATTCTTCCTCGCCACGTTACTGCTACACCTTAATATTCTTATACGTCTTCTCACATACCAAACCAACTTACAACTACTAGATAAAAATCAAAGGGCCCTTAGTGTGTTAAAACCACCTAATAAGAATAGTTGATAATAATCTTATCACTTAACCCCTTATGGTCTATGGAACATTCACCTCCTCACATTACATCCACTTACCCATGTATATACCCTAACTATCTTCAAGATTCTATAAACACCACTGAGTCCCGTCTTTCTATGATCTCCCCAAGTGAATGCTAAATTCATAAATTATTAGCCGACCAGTCCTTCAATTAACAACATATGATTTATTTTACTACTACCATATCTAGACCTCTTGAGATAATTTCTTATTTTAACTAAAGATGCAAATATTGTAACTAACTACTCTTTTTTACTAACTACCATAAGTTTGCCAATCTTTGGTGCATATCCACCTTCTATGGCGAGTTACACAACCCCCTTTAAGCCCAATTAAAATGTTTAACATATAACCAACCATTACATTAATAACTCAATCATTAAGGCATCATTAAGTGGTATCGTCATACCAACTATAGCTTGCAAGCAATACCATTAGCCAACTCTTTGGGGATTCCTTTGTTCCCCCCTCCCCCCTCTGGGTCTATTTGAAAAATCACTCGTGGAATTTCTTTGTACCCCACAAGGTTTTTTTTTCCAAAACTATCCTTAATAATTTTGTCATGTATGCAATGCATTAGTTTTAAATAGTAAATCAAGCAATTGATAAATCACATTCCAAAACCAATTATGCAAGTGGGTTAAGGTTATTACCAATGTCCATACCAAAACCAATTATTTGGGGATCAATTGTACCCCTATTCCATTCACCATTCCCATGCACCCCCAATGAATGTATAAATCAATAATGTAAAGCATAGTAGTTCAATTATAACCATGAGAAAATATTTAAATAATTTATATCCAAAAATCTCAACCCATAGTTTAAAACCCAACATCAAAACCATGAATAATAAACCAATTTTACTGCCATTAAGAAATCACAAGTATAGAAAAAGAGATACGTGCCTTTTGACGGAAGTAATTCAGAGAAAAACTTGAATCCATGACTTTAAAGCTTGAACCCTAGATTAAAATTGATATGAACACTTGAATTTATTTTCCATACCCTTAATGATGAAATTAATGAGGAAACATGGAGAAAAAACTTGAATTAGAAGCCTTGGAAGTTGAATTTTTGGAGAAGAACCCTTAATTGGTTTTCTTAAAGATTAGGAAGAAGGTGGATTAGGTATTTGGTGTGTTTTGGGGTTATGGGATGATGAATTCACGTTGTTATCAGTTATAGGATATTTTAAGATGTAAATGACCAGTTTACCCTAAAAAACTAAAGAGAAAAGTAAATTTTAGCATATATGAACATAGGTCCATGCCACGCTACCTATCACAGAGCACAAGGTCCATGTCAAATCAAAATCGTAAATCCTCACAAGTTTCTCACGAAAATACTCATGACAATTTGCTTGGGTAATGGATTAAAGCAAAATCAAATGCGTTAAAAAGAGGACACAGTTATCTATAATTTGGTGGGTCTTAAGATCCAAAATTCCATATATTCCAGAAGTTATACACATTCAAAGTTTACCCATATAGAATTGAATTTCAAAATTCTGTCAAATCAAAAGTGCTTAACTCTACTTCATTCTAAGTGTTTACTATGAACATTTTTCCCCTCAAAAGCACTAGGTAAATGATCATGAAACTTATATTTTTATATAAATAATTAAATTCGAGTTTATACATGTAGGAATAATGGTTTGAATTCTAGCCTAAAAATATGGGGTGTTACAATACCCTTGACAAGGTACTAGCAACCCTGCAGCTGGGTGAAACACCCCGAGTCTGTACCCCGGATGCCACACGGTGCTCATGACCCCGAAGGACCACAAGCTAACCCATGACCAGCACCTGCTATGAGCACTAAATAATAGTACTAAAATAATACATAAAATAGGCTAAAATGCCATAAGGTTCATAATTTTAAAACAAATACTAAATACTGATAAGTAAATACTGAAAACTGAACATTTGTCTGAAATAATCTAGCCTGAAAGCCTCTAGCTGTCTGAACATAGAGTTGATGGGACAAGTCCCCAACTAACTCCGACTACTAAATATACTAAACTATTGAAATACTAAAATGATAACTCTGTCCTCAAACTATGAGGACTCACCATAAAATCTGTTGCTGATAGGCTGGGCTGCTAAGTACGGTCAGGAGACCGTATGTCTGAACCCATGATATAATATATCATAGTACAAAAGAAAGAGTATGTGTCAGTACTTTGAATATACTGGTATGCTAAGTTAGGTAGGCTGATATGCAAGGGTTCATATGCATAAACAATAACTGGCAGAGTAACATAAATATAACTGAATAAGAACAAATGCATATCTAAAACTGCTATAAATACTGATTATGTAATGCTATATATGAATCTACTTTACTGTAACTAAGATCATGGATAACTAAATTACTGATAATTGGGTGACTATTTCTGACAGTCCTAATTCTAAAAACTGATCTAACGTTTCATACTGAGTCTGAAACTGAAATTGTAACTATGTGAGAGTTCATCCAACTGACATACTCCAATTATAAACTGAGTTGGGGTCCAACCTGTGATCCCAGTTGGAAGAGTGTTAACACCTTCCTAAGGGATACTAACAATGGTTGTGATTTAACCTTATTTGGCAGGAAGACATTTCATCAACCCTCACTGGTATGAAAACTCATACGAGATATATCAACCCTTATCTAGCAGGAAGATATCTTAACCTACGCTGGCTATATAGTTCTGTAACACAGGGATTGCTACAAGGAACTAACCCTTCACTGACAGGAATGCATCTATCCTTGGGTTCGCTCGGTGCTGATTTCTACTCCCAACTGAATAGACACTGAACTGATTTCTAGACTATACTAGGCTTGACTGAACTATTACTGATCATGCTAACTAATTGAACTGGACTGAGTTCATTGAGTTTTGTTAACTGACTGAATACACTGAGTTCTGTAACTGATTAAGTACTACTGTACGTAACATCACTGAGACCATTTTGAAGCTACTATAATTCTAAGTAAATAGCTAGATTTTGGGTAATGAATACCCCCAGAACTCGATAGCATTGAAAGTAAAACATGGAATGGTTATAATAGCAAAACAATAGTAGTTTGTTAATAATGCTTCCATTTAGACATTTTGTCAAACATTTGAGAGGTATGAATTTGTGCACATACTATTATGTCATGATTTCACCCTTCAACTCACAGGAACACTCTATCAAACATTTAGGGATATAATGTATACACATAATAATAATTAACATGCAAGCATTATGATCATAATCCCAACTCATAATTTCAAGGGCTTTTAACATAAATCCATATAACCCTACACACATGTTAATTACTTCACATGAAAATTGTAATAAATCATGGATTAAAACTCAAATAACATCATAATCTTAAATACAATCAAATTCAATATGAAATTCATGAAAGCAATCAACTTGTAGTTTTAAAAGTAGTTCTTGAACTCCAAGTGTGGAAGGAAACCTAAGGATGAACACCTAACATACCTTGATTGTTAATTCTCTTAAAATAGTGGTGAATTTCTTAGGACTTGAATCTTAAATTTGATGGCTTAAGGTTTGTTCTTGAGAGTATTTGTGAATGATGAGTGAATTTTGCCTTTAGAAAGACTTAATCTCATGTTTTGGGGCTGATATAAGGTGGGAAAATGACCCAATTAGCCCTTCTAGATGTATATTTTAATTACAGAAAAATGTGCGCAGCAACGCACAGACCGACATATCGTGTCGATGGAGTCGATGCGATAGACGATGCGATGTATCGATATCGCGTCAACTTACTAGAATTTGTACTGAATATTGGGGGAAAATATTTGTTGATGCATCGAGATCACGTCGACCCACTATTTTGGTCACTCAACTATGCTTTAAACGACGTTCAAAAAAATTTAAAACTCTCCCAAAGTGACCTATTGACACAACTAATCATGATTCAATCCAAGGATCAACATTTTAAGGTCATAAGGGTTGAAAAATAATATTACCAAATCAAAAATTCTAAAAAATAGTTCTAACTATAAACACTTAGCTAAAATCTCTAAGTTTAGAACCTCTTGTCATGCTAAGCTAGGATTCTACAGGGTCTTACAATATCTCCCTCTTGGGAATATTCATCCTTGAATGAGACTGATTAAACTGAGAATACTGCTAGACTGAGTTTACATACTGAACATGCAAAACTGAAGCATGATTACATTACTAAAACTACTGATATACTGAGTTTGCATACTAAACATGCATAACTGAAGCATGACAGAATTCTGAAGGCATGACGCACGACTGAACTATTTTATAAAGGTATGCATGATATAAAAATATCATGGAATTAAAACTGATATAGAGTTTGTAAAGGTAATCTGAGCATGGAATTGAGTAATTTTAAGAAAAACTATTACCTTGAGTTAATCTGAGTTTGCGAAGTAGAGGTGAGGATACTTGGTCCGTATATCTGTTTCTGCTTCCCAAGTATCTTCCTCAACAGACTGATTCAGCCAAAGAACTTTGACTAGAGGAACTTCTTTGTTCCTCAGTCTGTAAACCTGATGATCAAGAATTTCGACTGGAACTTCTTTATAAGAGAGACTATTCTAAACATCTATACCCTCTATAGGGATTACAACTGCTGGGTTACCTATGTACTTCTTTAGAAAGGAGACATGAAACACTAGATGTACTGAAGCTAGGTATGGAGGCAACTCAAGCTCGTAAGCTACATTTTTTAAACGGATGAGAATTTTGTAAAGACCGACATATCGGGGACTGAACTTCCCCTTCTTGCCAAACCTCTTCATTCCCTTCATAGGAGAGATTTTCAAATACACATAATCACTAATCTCAAACTTGAGATCCTTTCTTCTTACATCTGCATACGATTTTTGTCGGATTTGTGCTATCTTAAGCCTTTCCCTAATCAACTAAACTTTTTCTAAGGTATCAAATACCAAGTCAGGCCCTACAACTGTGGCCTTACCCACTTCAAACCAACCAATTAGAGATGTACATCTCCTCTTATAGAGCACCTCAAACGGAGTCATTTGAATGCTGGAATGATAGTTGTTGTTATACGTGAACTCAATCAAAGGAAAGTGATCATCCCAACTACCCTTAAAGTCAATGGCACACACTCTTAACTTACCTTCTAAAGTCTGAAAGGTCCTTTCTAATTGACCATCTGTCTGAGGATGAAAGGTTGTACTATGGTGAACTTAGGTACCAAGAGCCTTCTGGAAGGCTTTCAAGAAATAAGAGGTGAACTACGTACCTCTATCTAAAATGATGGACAATAGAAATCTATGCAATCTAACTAACTCTCTAACATAGATCTTGGCATAATCCTCGGCTGAATAAGAGATGTGAACTGGTAAGAAATCAGCTAATTTGGTCATCCTATACAGAATGACCCAAATCAAATTATGCTGACGACAAGTATGGGTCAAGCCCATACAAATATCCATGTTCACCTCCTCCCACTTCTAAATAGGAATACTGAAATCCTGCATAGATCCACTAGGCTTCTGATGTTCGATCTTAGTCTGCTGACATGTTGAGCACTTATCTATAAACTCTTCAATGTCTCTCTTCATCCCACTCCATCAATAGACTTCCCATAAGTCGCAGTACATCTTGGTGGCCCCTAGGTGAATCGAGTAGCAAGCACCATGCGCCTCTTCAAGAATTCGTTGTCTCATGCCATCCACACATGGCACACATAGTTTACCCTAGCAGCGTAACACACCATCTCTCCCTTAGGAAAAAACCTTTAATAAGTCTGCTGAAGAAACTTTTGGAGATACTATAACCAGACAATTCCTGTATACCCATTGGGGTATAATTAATTTACCCACTAGGGCATAAACTAAGAAGGGATCTACTAGGATTTCAGGACTGACTCCAAAGTCAATAGCTATATAAGAGTTACAAAGGACAAGAAATCTACTGGATCTAGCAAAGAATAAATATGTAAATAATAAACTTTCAACGTACCAGTGACCATATCAGGAGAACTTTTATGATCCTATCGGGAATGAAGTGCATAGAGTCTGTTTGGGTGTTGCCCACTAGTGGCACTGGAAGTGGCACCCTATTGATTTGGGCAATCGTACTGAACTGGGGAACGATTATGCTGAATTTGAAAACCCACCTGAGGACACTCTCTGAACCTATAGCTTAGTTTTTTATATCCAAAACATACATCACTGCTAGCTCTGCAGACACCCTGGTGGTTCCTGCCATACTTCTGGCAAAGATGATTTGTTAAGGCACTGCTAACACTACCCTGAGGTTTAAGGATTGGTGTATTATATTTATTACTATCTCTAAATTTTGGCACTGGGGCACTGGCTGAGGACGGAGCTGGAACTGAAGATTTTGGGCAAAAGTGAGAACGATTTCCACTCTTTGAATTAGACTGAGTGAAGTTGAAGCTACCTATTCTAGCCCTCTTTCTCTTCGTATTCTTAGCCTCCTCCATCTGTTGAGTATGGAACATGAGCCAGGATAAGTCCATCTCTTTAATCAACATTGTACCAACACTCCTTGACCATACTATTAGACACACCCAACAAAAACTTTCTTATCTTAGATCTACTATCTGCTACCACATGAGGGACATATCTAGCTAACTGAGTAAACTTAAGGAAATACTCTTTCACTGTCATGTTGCCCTATTTCAGATTAATAAACTCTGAAACCTTAGATTCTCTCAAATCTTGTGAGAAGAACCTATCAAGGAAAGCAATAGCAAACTTCTCCCATTCTACGGGCCTTGTATCAGTGCGCCTATCCACCTTCCACTACTTAAACCATGTGTGAGACATATCCTGTAATTGATATATTGTTAAATCCGTGATCTCACTAGAAGTCACCCCCATGATATCTATGACATTCTACACTATGTCAAGGAATTCTTGCGGGTCTTTCTCAGACTTAGACCCTATAAATAATGGAGGATTCATTCGGGTATAGTCCTAAATTCTAGATGTTGCAGTACTGGCCACTGGTTTATCCTGAATCAGAGTTGGGCGTTTATTCTAGGCAACCATAGAATAAGCCAAAGTGGTTAAAGCTGATCTAAATTATGCATGGAAGACATGCTCATCCAGGGGATCTGCCTGAACGGGAGGAGGTGCTGGCTGATTTCTAGTTCTTATTCCGTTAGCCCTTTTTGGAGGCATATTCTATTAATAGAAGGAAACATTGGATTAGATAAAGAGTTTAACTTGAGGTCATGCTCACTCGTATGATATGAATACAAAAAGAAGGGAACTTATTCCTAAAATACCACATACCCTCTTGTCCATAAGTGTGGCACGCTACACACCCATGCACAAAACTCTACTAGATGTGGATTTCAGACTTCCTAGGACTTTATTGAACCTTAGGCTCTAATACCAAGTTTGTAACACCACGAGTCTGTACCTCAGATGCCACACAGTGCTAATGATCTCAAAAGACCACAAGTTAACCCATGACTAGCACCTATTGTGAGCACTAAATAATAATACTAAAATAATTTAAAAAAATAGGCTGAAATGACATAAGGTTTATAATCTGAAAACAACTATTGAATAATAATAAGTAAATACTGAAAACTAAATATTTTTCTAAAATAATCTAGCCTGAAAGCCTCTAAATGTCTGAATATGGAGTTGATGGGATAAGTCCCCAACTAACTCCCACTACTTAATATATTAAACTACTGAAATGCTGAAATGATAAATATGTCCTCAAACTATGAGGACTCACCACTAAATCAATTGCTGATAGACTGAGCTTCTAAGTACGGTTAATAGCACGTGCATCTGAACCTATGATATAATACATCATAGTACAAAAGAAAGACTATGCATCAGTATTTTGAATGTACTGGTATGTTAAGTGGTATAGGCTGATATGCAAGGATTCATATGTATGAACAATAACAGGATGAGTAACATGAATATAACTGAATAAGAGTACATATATAGCTGAAACTACTGTAAATACTGATTATGCAATATTGCATATGAATCTACTATACTATAACTAAGATCACTTATAACTGAATTACTGATAATTGGGTGACTATTTCTGGCAGTCCTGATTTTGTGAAACCAAACTTAGTTCTATACCAAGCTGGGTAACTGTGCCTAACAATCCTGATTATGAAAACTAATTTGAGGTTTTATACTGAGTCATCAACTGAAACTATAACTATAGGAGTGCTCATCTAACCGACATACCCCGATTATAAACTGAGTTGGGATCCAACCTGTGACCCCAGTTGGAAGGGTTTTTGCACCTTGCCAAGGGATACAAACAATAGTTGTGAGTTCACCCTATCTGGCAGAAAGATATTTCGTCAACCCTCACTGGCAGGAAAACTCGTACAAGATGTATCAACCCTTATCTGGTATGAAGATATCTCAACCTATACTGGCTACGTAGTTCTGTAACATAGGGATTGCTACAGGGGTCAAACCCTTCACTGATAGGAATACCCTTATCCCTGGGTTCACTCGATATTGATTACTACTCCCTGAAAAGACACTGAACTGATTTCTAGACTATACTAGGCTTGACTGAACTATTATTAATCATGCTAGCTGACTGAACTGGACTAAGTTCACTGAGTTCTATTAACTGACTGAATACACTGAGTTTAGTAACTAACTGAGTACTACTGTACATGACATCACTGAGACTATTCTGAAGCTACTGTAATTCTAGGTAAACAGCTAGATTTTAGGTAATGAATACCCCCAGGACTTGATAGATTTGAAATTAAAACATGGCATGGTTATAATAGCACAACAATAGTAGCTTGTTAATAATGCTTCCATTTAGACATTTTGTCAAACATTTGAGAGGCATGAATTTGTGCACATACTATTATGTCATGATTTCACCCTTCAACTCACATGAACATTCTATTAAACACTTGGGGACATAATTTATGCACATAATAATAATCAATATGCAAGCATCAATATCATGATTCCAACTCAAAATTTCAAGGGCTTTGAACATAAATCCATATAACCCTACACATATATTAATTACTTCACATGAAACTTATAATAAATCATGGATTAAAAGTGAAATAACATCATAATCATGAATACAATCAAATTCAACATAAAATTCATAAAAGCAATCAACTTGTCATTTTAAAAGAGGTTTTTGAACTCCAAGGGTGGAAGAAAACCGAAGGATGAACACCTAACATACCTTGATTATTAATTCTCCTAAAATTATAGTGAATTTCTTGGGTCTTAAATCTTGAATTTGATGGGTTAGGGTTTGTTCTTGAGAGGATTTGTGAATAATGAGTTAATTTTGCCTTTAGAAAGGCTTAATCTCATCTTTTAGGGCTGATATACAGTAGGAAAATGACCCAATTACCCTCTCTGGATGCAGATTTTAATTATTAAAAAACATGCCTAGCGATGTGCAGACTGACGCACCGCGTCAATTGGGTAGACGCGATGGATGATGCGATGCATCGGTAGCATGTCGACTCACTAGAATTTGTACTGAATACTAGGGAAAATATCCATCAATGCAATGTACGATACGACGCATTGAGATCCCATCGATCCACTATTTTGGTCGCTCAACCATGCTTCAAATGAGTTTCAAAAATCTAAAACTCACCTGAAGTGACCTATTGACACACCTAATATGATTTAATCCAAGAATCGACATTTTAAGGTCATAAGGGTTATAAAATAAGATCACTAAATTAAGAAGGCTAAAAATAGTTCTAATTATAAATACTTGCTGAAATCTCTAAGTCTGGAACCTCTTTTTATGCTCTAAAGGACTGAGTTAAGCTAGGATTCTGCAGGTTCTTACATTGGGGTTACAGGTTGGACCCCGATTTTGATCAGATTGGGGTGTCGGTTATAGTTAGCTCCCACAGTTCTAGTTCAGTATTCAGATTATGTTCAATTCAGGTTTGCATGACCAAGTGTTTAGTATTCAGTCATTCTTTTCTTAGATACAAGGTATATATCTTTAGTCTTCCATTAAAATTTTATGTTCATTCATTCATACTTAGTACATATGTATGTCAGCTATCTTTCATCTCGCATACCAGTACAATCAAAGTACTGATCGCATACTATCTTTGTACTATATTGTGTTATAATATATGTTCGGACACTCAGTTCTCATATCACGCTTAGTTCATTCTTGTTCCACTCAGCTGCAGCATTGGTAAGTCCTCATCAGTCGAGGACTAGTTATTTTATTAGTTATGTATTCTATTATTTTTGTTTCATGCTACTTCGGTTAGTCAGAGTTTGTTGGGGACCTGTCCCAACAACTCATCATGTTTAGAGGTTTTCAGACAATTAGACATCTTTTTTAGTGATGTGTTTTAATTACATTTAATATTGTTTTGATTATCAGATATTTTAAATGACTTCCACATAAGTATTTTGTTTCCTTCTTTTAGTATTTACAGCTTGTTCTATATCATAGGTTGGCTTAAGGTCACTTATGACCTTTGATCTTGGGTGTATTTATACGCCTAAGCACCATAATTTAACCATGTTTTAACTAAGTTTAGAGAACAAAATTCCTACTTTCTTATGTTTTTACTCTACTTCTATGTAATTGAGCTAACCGATGTGATTAGTATGATTTCAGGTTTTAATGAAGTAGATGAAGACATAATGGGATTATGGAATGCAGATGGCATATGACACAAGAGAGAGTAGTAGTCTAGACCAAATGTGGTGCCTAATAACTATGTCCAAGACTAATTTGTCATTTATAATTAGTTCAGAGACTTAGAAGGTAATTATGAGAGAAGAGATTATTAAAAGACTTAATGCTGAATTTTTATTCATTATTGAATTATTCTGTATTAGTTTTTGAAAGGAGAGTGGCGGCTTAGCTTGGGGAGAGAGAGATAAAATGTTTCTTCTCTCTTATTTTCACTATTCACACACCAAGATCATCTTCTAGTTTTTGGTATGATGAATATTTCTATTGTGATTTCTGTTTTATTTATGAGTAGATAAGTCTATTAGTTAGGGTTATGGAAGCCTTGTAGCATACAATCTATTACTTTGGGTTTTGAATTCATTATGCATTGATTTGTTTACATCATACTCTCTTCGCTTATCTTGAATTCTCATGGTTACAAACTAGAGGATATTCCCTAAAATGCAACTTGTTCGAAAGAAAGGTTGATGTTTGGAAAAGAGAGTAGTGACAAGAAAATAGGATTACCAACCCTTATTTCATATGTTAATGCCTTAGCAGGATTAACTACTTTGAGATTTCGTATTGTATTTGGTAAACGCTTTTGATTTGAGAGTACTAACATGAATTAGTCCTTGATGGTTGAGAAACACTAGGATTATGTTATTAAATACAATACGTTTCTCTATAAGTATGGTGCATGTATGAATTCGTAAAACCCATAGTTAGAAAGTATTGAAAACTACAAGGTGAAGATAACCCTAGCTTGCTATTCTCTGAATTTTAATACTACTGCACGTATTTCATCTTGTTAAACTGAAACAATTAATTTATGAACTGAATCAAATCCCCTTATTTAGTTTACATAAATGAATTATTAAAAGTCAACTAATTTGCATACAACTTAATTAACACCATATTTCTTGTGGTATTCGACCCCAACCTAGTTAGGTTATATATCTGACAACGACCACTTACTCTCTCATAAGAGAGGTGTAATTTGGGAGTATCAAATTTTGGCGTCGTTGCCGCGAAATACAATTGTCGATTGAGTTTATGTGTGTTAATTGACTATTAGTCAAGTTTCCTAATTTTATGTTTATTTGTTGTTTTTGTTCGTTACAGGATCATTGTTGTTTATTCCATGAACCAGAAGTTTAGGAGAACCATTATTATCCTTCAATCCTAAACCTCATCTCATTGAAAGAATGGCTAACCAACAGGAAGCTGAAAGATTAACTGCTTTGCCTAATGCTCAATTAAATCTACAGAATGTAGATAACCCAGGTCGGGTACCTAATCTAGATGAAGTGGACCTGGGAGATGATGATTTAATTGACCCGACTAATAGGAGGCGTGCAGCAGGGGTTGTTACACCTGTAAATCGAAATCGTCCATTCAGAGGAAGACCAGACCGCCAAGCTACACAGTTTGATATTGACAATGATGAGGACGATTTAGATGGAACTGGATCTACAGGGGCAATCATTCTACCACCACTAGCTCCTGGGGTGAAATTCAACATCACTAGTACTATGATCCAACTACTGAATCTAAAAGGACTATTTGGTGGATTACCTGGTGATGATCCAAATCTATATTTGGTGAATTTCATCGGTATTTGTAAGTCATTTGATAATCCTAGAGTGGAACAAAATTCTATTCATGTAAGATTGTTCCCACAGTCTCTGTCTAGAGAGGCAACTATGTGGTTGAATAAGATGACTCCTGATTCTATAACAAACTTGAGGTAATTGAAAGGAGCTTTCCTAGAAATATTCTTTCCACCCTCTAGAATGTTATAGTTGAGGGATGAGATCAGCAACTTTAGGCAATTGGCCAATGAAGCTTTGCATGAGACTTGGGCGAGGTTTAAAAAAAAGTTGACTCAATTCCCAAACCATAAGATGACTGACGAACACTTGATGGAAATATTCTACAGAGCTTTGAACTCACTTACAAAGCCAATAATGGATAATGCTGCAGGAGGAGATTTTATGGAGCTCACCTTTACTGAGGCTGGAGATATGTTAGAAACAATGACTAAGACAAGTAGAGCTTGGCATACCAGAGATTCTGTGGTAGCAAGTAATACTGGGTCTAGTATAATATCAGCAGAGCAACGTAGGAGACAAGAGGAGCGTGATCAGGATATAGTTCATATGAAAACCCAGATAGATCTGCTCACGAAATATTTACTAGCAGGGAATATAGAAAATTTAAAAGTTATGAGGTCCCATGGTAATGGAGCTGAATCAAACACCGAGGAAGAGGCTAACTACTTGTATAACCAGGGGGTTTTCGGACCTGTGGTCATGGAAACCAAGGTTGGAACCATCAAGGAGATTGGAAGAATAAACATGACAGGAGTGGACTGTATGTACCTCTTAGAAGCCATGATAATGCTGCTACCAGTTCAGGAAAAATATCCATGGAGGACATAATGGAGAAACTATTAAAGAGAGTTGAGGTGACCAATTCTAGGGTGACTACTATGAAGATTGACATATCTTTCATGAGTTAACTAGTAAACTTGCACTCAATTACTATTGAACAACTGGAGCAGTAGATGAGCCAATTATTCACAGCATTCAACCAAAGATAGAATGGGACTCTACCAAGTGATACAGTACAGAATCTGAGAACTGATGGATCGTGTATGGCCATTACTACTAGAAACGGTTAAATGTTATCTAGTCCAAGATTGGAAGCATCCTCTTATACTGATGTGGTCAAAATAGATTGGGAGATGGTTGATGAATCTTAAATAGTGCCTGTGGAGTTGGGAGGTTCAAAAAAGAAGAGTGCAGAAGTGGAACAACCAACTAAGCTGAAGCATGTTAGTGATATGGAGCAAGGCATAAGAAAGGAGGTAAAAGTTTCTCCAACTAAAATCCCAATGTCACCACCCCCATTTCAACAACGATTAAAGAAAAAAGAAAATGATTGCAAGTTTAGCAAATTCATGGCTATGTTAAAGCAATTGACAGTGAATGTGCCCTTAGATGAAGCACTGGAACAGATGCTCGGATATGCTAAGTTTATGAAAGACCTGCTGATAAAGAAAAGGACTGTGAGCTATGAAATAGTAGACAATCTTCATCATTGTAGTGTTATTTCTACAAGATCTATTGTCCAAAAGAGAGCTGATCCGGGATCATTTACTGTTCCATATACGATTGGATTGCTGAAGTTTGAAAAGGCCCTTTGTGATTTTGGGGCAAGTATAAATCTTATGCCATTGACGGTTTTTAAGAAACTGGGTTTGGAAGATCCTACGCCCACCAATATGCTGCTTCTAATGGAAGATAGATTGGTAAAAAGGTCGATTGGGATTCTACATGATGTACTTGTAAAAGTTGCGGATTTTATATTTCCTGTCGACTTTGTAATTCTTGATTGCGAAGTGGACTTTGAAGTACCCACAATTTTGGGTAGGCCATTCTTAGTAACTGGGAAAGTGTTAGTTGACATGGAGCTGAATGAGCTAAAATTTAGGCTCAACGAGAAAGAAGTTAGTTTTGAAGTATGTCGATCTATGAAACAGCAAAAGAAGATGAGTGTATTCTCTATTGTTGATGTATTCTACGAAGATGAGCGAGATGTACCTGTTAAGGATAGGTCTATTGTTGAGACCATAGCTGGTTTTGTTGAACTTACAAGCAAGGATGTGAGTGACTTCAAAGTGATTGGACTAGGAATAAAGCATTGTATTGATCCAACAAATGAGGTACAAATAGTATCATCGATGTATCTTGATGAAGTCTGAGTAGTCAAGATAATCGAGTCATGCCGCAATGTTAAATCAAGCGCTACATGGGAGGCAACCCATGATTTTATTTTCACTTTATAATGTTAAAAAAATGCAAAAAAAAGAGTCGAGCCATGACTGAAACTACAGCGCTTGGTGGGAGGCAACCCATCCTTCTAATCATTTTTGTTGTTTTTGAGTAAGTGTAGATGCATGAATTACTAAGGAGGAGATTAGTACAAAATTTGATTTAGAATTGAGTTATGTCAATAGTGGTAAGTTTAGGAGTGATGGGAACATTATAGGTAAGTTGGAGTGGTCAAATGTGTAAGGCTCAAGCATGATTCGCAGTAGAGTTGTGCCTCGAATTATGTTAATCCGACCCAAAAAGTTTTTCGGTGCAATTTTATTTTGTGACTTTCAATGAGGTCTGTGGTGGTGGCGTAGGGATCGGCCGATAGGCCCGATCCCAAAGCCCACCACTAACCTCGATGGTGGTGCGAGGGAAAAGCCCCCGTGGTATGGACCTTTCCCACTGCCTCATAAGAAAAATATTATGCATAGTGTCAGATTTTAAGTGTACTATTGGGTGTGGCACTCAATTTCACTTGAATCTTGGTAAGGGCATCATTTAGCACTTAGCATAGGTACGTTACTTCATACCAGGCAAAATGAAGGCATATGTGCATCGCTCATCTTTATGTGTGCGACCAAGAGTGAATCATACATCCCATCGCACATGCTCACTGGACCAACTATGCGATGCACAATGCACTACACACCTTGATATGTGTGATAACATATGCGTCGCATACTTTAACATGTGTGATAAGATATGCGTCGCACACCTAACCGTACATGCTCACTGCCTTAAGTCTGTGATACCTTATGCGACGCACACCTTGATGTCTGCAATAGGTAGTGCGTCGGCTACTTCTTTGCATAGGCTCACTGCCCAACTATGCGACAATGTATACGATGCACACTTTGAGATGTGTGATAAGATGTGTGTTGCACACTTAGTCCAAATAAGCCTAAAACCCGACTTCCAACTTTAACTTGGGTCAACCCGACCCAGATTTTCATTCTTCAAATAGACTTCACACCCTAAATGCCCAAATTCAGCCTTATTTTACCCTTAAGTCATCCAATATTGATCTCTCACCATTCTCTTTGTCCTTTACTAATCTTCCATCTTCGAGGTAAGTTTTACTTTTTTTTAATCCTTAGTTATTGTGACTCTATGTTATAGTTAATTGATTTCTTAAGGATTACGGATTAAATTCTTGCCATGGCGATGTTGTGAAAGTGATGGTATTTTGTATATTTTGGTATGGTTAAAAGTGTAGAGCATGATTCTGTTTAAAAAGTGCTTCATTGAAATAGAATTGGGGGAATTGAAATGAGTGAATTGTATTGCGAATAATATAGGTGCACCATACCAAAGTATATGTCGGCGAAGTTTGAGTACCCGATAATAACACTTAATTAGTTTATACTAACAAATTAACTATGGGGTGGTAACTTCACCACCCTCATCTTAATTGTAGTTAGTTTCATTATGTGTGGCTGACATGGATGATATGATGAACACAAGAAAAATAGCTCTGATGATGATATCAATGCAGGTGACATGACTCCTATTGTGGATGAGAAGTACTACGAGCCAGGTTCTTTATCTTGTTATTTGCACTGGGGAAAGTGTTGAGCTTGAGTGTGGGGTGGCTGGGTACTTTGATACTTGTTTTGTAAGAAAATAGTACCTTCTCCTTAGAATTCTTCTGTGATAGGATTAGTTATTTTGTTTATTTTGTTTCTTGTTAGATGTTTATTCTATTTAGTAATAATTAGGTGTTTTTATCAATGATGGATGGATGACGACCGTCTTAAGAGAAAACTAGTCATTTAATTGCATGTAACTATTCTTCTGGATCACATGACATTATAACATAAGTATGTAATGGATCATTACGTTTGAAACACCTAGGCTCTAGTTGTGACTCTTGTTGTGATTGTTGGTTTTATTTGAATTCATGTAATTATTAGGTCAAGAATCTATAATGCTCCTAATTGAGTTGACCATGTGCCATGAGTGTGTAAGAATGTTGTATATTCCTTATTGTAACTAATGCTAGAACTTGCCTGGTGTGTGGGCACAGTGAAATAAGGATTGTGAATTTAGGAGATGATTTAGGCAATTCTTTGATAACCATTGTTCATATCTTCTTTTGACCTACCTTTGTACATTATCTTAGCTAACCCTATTGAGCCTTTAGCTTGTTCTTCTGTTAGCCTCATATGTAGCCTATATCATTCTTTAATAGATCGTAATTTGATCCAAAAGCTCCTAAGCGCTTTAATGTAAAATCAATTTGAGTTCAGAGTTTGACAATTAGAGGAAAAAGGTGAAATTGATGCCCCAAAGTCTAGTTATTGGCATGTGAAATTGATGTTGTTGGGAGTAGCAAAAATTGTAAAAAAAATTTCCAAATATTATCCCGGACATGTTACAATGAACCTGTTTTGACCCTAGTCCTTCTTAAAAATTGTGCACCTCAACTAAGGCAAATCACTTAAGTTGAGGGTGGCTATTATAGGGGTGCTTAATGTGAAAAGGGTGTAAAAAATATATTTGAAAGGGTTGCATACTCCCTCCATAGTGTTATTAATTGAGCTTAACGAGTTGGGGTGAAAAGAAAATCTGTGAAGATAGAAGAAGTGGAAGTTGGTTGTTAGAGATTAGTCTTAATTGCATAATGTAGTGTATTAAAGCGTTTAGGGAAGATAGTCACTATTTCTGGCCAAAATAGTTCCTACCCATCCTTTAACCTGCATTACAACCTGTAAAAGACCTATTTGATCCTAATCTTAGCATTCTGATATTAGTGGAGCATTACACTAAGGGCAAGCATATGGTCATCAGTTATAATTTGAGAATTCTTTGTGAGAGTGAGCGCAACTTGATTATTGTACCCATTTTGTTAGAAATTCCATAATCGTGAGTGATTATGGGTAATTTTCTTGTTGTGAGGGCACATGGTTGATGAAGGTTGGGTTATTTATATGATTTCTTTGCTTAAATGGTATGCATCAATTTGCCAACTTAATGAGTCTATTCTTGATAGTAGGTTGTCTCTAGTAATGATTCATGAATCTACGTCTTGTTCATAATAGTTGTGTGAGCCTATTTGAGCATCTTGTTTTCCTTTGTGGGTGCTAAGACTTGTATAGTATGCATAAATGGATATGTTGTTCGAGGACGAACAAATATTTAAGTGTGGGGTGGTGATCTTGGGTGTATTTATATGCCTAAGCACCATAATTTATCCATGTTTTAGCTAAGTTTAGAGAACAAAATTCCTAGTTTCTTATGTTTTTACTCTACTTCTATGTAATTGAGCTAACCGATGTGATTAGTATGATTTCAGGTATTAATGAGGTAGATAAAGACATAATAGGATTATGGAATGCGGATGGCATATAACACAAGAGAGAGTAGCAGTCTGGACCAAATGTGGCGCCTAAAAACTATGTCCAAGACTAATTTATCATTTATAATTAGTTCAGGGACTTAAAAGGTAATTATGACAGAAGAGATTATTAAAAGACTTAATGCTGAATTTTTATTCATTATTGAATTATTCTGTATTAGTTTTTGAAAGGAGAGTCGCGGCTTAGCTTGGGGAGAGAGAGATAAAATGTTTCTTCTCTCTTATTTTCACTATTCACACACCAAGTTCATCTTCTAGTTTTTGGTATGATGAATATTTCTATTGTGATTTCTGTTTTATTTATGAGTAGATAAGTCTATTAGTTAGGGTTATGGAAGCCTTGTAGCATACAATCTATTACTTTGGGTTTTGAATTCATTATGCATTGATTTGTTTACATCATACTCTCTTCGCTTATCTTGAATTCTCATGGTTACAAACATAAAGGATATTCCCTAAAACTCAACTTGTTCGAAAGAAAGGTTGATGTTTAGAAAAGAGAGTAGTGACAAGAAAATAGGATTACCAACCCTTATTTCATATGTTAATGCCTTAGCAGGATTAACTACTTTGAGATTTCGTATTGTATTTTCTACTTTGCTCAGTCTGTCTATGATAGAAATATATTTTCTACTTTGCTCAGTCTGTCTATGATACCTACTGAGTACAAGTGGACCATACTCACCCCTACTACGCCCTTTTGGTGCAGATCTAGGTACAAGTGCACCGCACTGTAGCTAATTCGGGTGGTGTTTTGAGTATTTTCAAGGTAGCGGTCTATCTATGCTTCCAGAATTGATCTACTACCTCTTCTTGTTTAGTTTATATCTAGTTTTCATATTCAAAGACAGATTATGTTCCTTTGCGAACTATCAGTTGTATATTTGGCCTTGAGATTTATTTAGTTGGTTCTTACACTGTGACACCGAATTTTGGGAAATTTAAGGTATTTTATTATGTATTTTTTCCGTTGTGATTGTAAATATTATTGGCTTTGTTCTAGAAGTCTTGCCTTAGATTTTAGTGTTATTTTTCCTTTTCATGTCAGTTTGGGTGATAAGGTTACTTATCAAGGCTTACTGCAACAAGTACAATCATGATCCTTGGTTTTTGGGCCATGACACTTGGTCACCACATGTCCTAATAAAAACATCAAACTCAATCAAAACTCACACTTTGAGAACTTAGCATACCATTTCTCATCCCTCAATCTCTTAAGCACAATCCTTAACTGCTCAACATGATTTGCCTCACTCTTGGAATATACCAAGATTTTATTAATGAACATGATCATAAATGAATCAAGATAATGCCTAAATACTTAATTCATCAACTACATAAATGTTGCCAAGGCATTATTCAACTCAAACGACATCACTGAGGACTCATAATGATCATATTAGGTTCTAAAAGTTGTAGTAGGAACATCTAAAGCCCTAATATTTGATTAATGATGCCCTGATCTCAAATCAATATTTGAAAATAACAAATCTCCTTAAAGTTAATCAAGCAAGTCATTAATAAATGAAAGAGGATACTTATTCTTAATGGACACCTTATTCAATTACTGACAGTCATTAATAGATCCATCTTTCTTCTTCACAAACAATACTAAACCACCTAGTGAAACAGTAGGCCAAATGAACCCTTACTCAAAAAATCTTCCAATTGGTGTTTTAACTCCTTCAACTCCATTGGAGCCATCCAATAAGGAGGAATAGAGATTATCTTAGTGTCTGACTCTATGTCAATACCAAAATCAATATCCCTAGTAGGAGAAACACGCTAAAATTAAAAGGAAATACATTCATAAGCTCTCTGACCACTCTCACTAACTCTAAATGAGGCGTGTCAGCACTATTATCATACATATAAGCCAATAAAGAAAGACACCCTTTCTCTACCATTTATTGAGACCAAAGGAATGATATAATCCTCTTAGGATAAGGATACAAACATGGAGCACCCTACTGCTAAAACCTTAACAAACCCAGCATAACTAAAGTAATGGTCTTGGCAAGACAAACTAAGAAAACATGATAGCGTGAAGGCCAATATATACTAAAAATCACATCAAAGTCTACATATTGAGGATAATCAAGTCCACCTAAGTGTCATACCCTAAAATAGTCACAATGAAGAATCCGCACACCCGATTTACCACTAAGGAATCACCTACTTGATGAGTAATTGAATAGGCATGATAAGGGACACACATCATATCAGTACCCAAAGCAAAATATATAGACACATAGAAGAAATTAGATTTAGGATCAAATAATACTAAAGTAGGTCAATGGAAAACAGGGATGATACCCGTGATAATCAGAGGCCTCTACCTTATGTCTACTCAAAAACATATAACATTAACCACGTCTTCCCCTAGACTGTAAAACTCTATATCCATCACTATGAGCTTTATAGGTTGCACTCTTATCACCCTGAGAACTACATTTCCCACTTTGCATACATTTTCTAGATGGTGATGTTAGTTCCTGATAATTTTACATTTAAGATCTCTTCTATGTTCAACCGTATCCATAGTTAGGTAAATTCCTTGCAATATGACCCACACCTTAACTAAAACTTCCTCTAGCCTAAAGTGGATGTTGTTTCTTTTTTAAAGAACAAGAATACCAGTTATGGTCTAAAAACTCAAAATAAGGACCTTTAGACATCTGACTTGAACTATGACCAACCAAAATACTTGAACTTGAATAACCACCATCAGAACCCTATAATATTGTTGAAGTAACCTGGTATGCTAGAAATGATGACCTCTACCTATAAAATCTCTACCTCGAGATAATGATCCTCTAAAACCACCCTATTTGTGAAGCCTTTACCACAACCCCATGGGAATTGGGACATATAAGACCATAATCCTTCTAGCATGGTAGACTATCTACTGGAAAGTGCCATGGTAGTCACAAACTGAAGAAGAGTAATCAACCCCTTCACAAACTTTCTAACCTGGTCCTCCTCTATCAAAATATTCATTAAGGCATGCCATCATATAATTCTACTCATATAGATCAAATTGATATTTCATCCTCTCTCACAAACTATAAGGTGCACACTTCTCAAGAAAGCCTCAAAAACTATTTTCAAGCCATGGAGATAAACCTATTGGCCAATAACAAAAATAAAACCTCCACCAGTGTTTTGCTACTCCAACCATATAAAAAGTAGTACAGTCTATGCCATAAAACCCAACTAAACCAAAGTTATGCAACCTTTCCTAGAAACTGACCAAAATCTCATATGCATTCTCCTTATGTAAATCACTAAATTTTGAAGGACCCAATTTCATAAACTTATCAAATATATTTTGCTCATCAACTGTCATCACTTGTCTAAACACAACCAGTGAAGCAACAAGTCTGACTGGTATGACATTAATGTGTGGAGACACAACAGCAGCTAGCTATGCCTCAAGAGTCTAGAAACCTGAACTGATACCTTCTCTAAAGGCTAAATATCATCCCTAGTCCAAGATCTATTAGGAGTAACAAGAAAAACTACTATCTTAGCCATACCTTTGATAGTGCACACGCAAGTGTACATGATCTTCTCAAGTAGTAAAGTGGCTTCAAGAAAGCCTAAGTATCAATCTCTCAGGTACTTGTGTTAGCCGTATATCCAATTCTATTTTAACAATTGAGATCAAGTAACCAAAAATAATGTAGAATAATTGTAAACTAAAATAAAACAAATAATGCATAAAATAAAAGTCTTAGAGCAATCAATGGAGTAAAACCCAGGGTTAAAGCACTTCAAACAATCATACTTTGTTATTGAATTTCATTCGTTAACTTGCTTATCTTGGTTGTTGATTTGTAGGGTTAATTGCATGATCATGGTTTCCTAACCTCTAATCTTTTACCTAATTTGGATATTACAACTACATCATTGAGCGGGGATGTAATAATCCAATTAAGTGAATTAAGGTTATCATCCTACGTTTGAATCAAGTAAGGCATCTAAGTACACCCCTATCCTGGACGCTAAGTTTAATTTTTTATTTTATAAGGAATAAAAACCCAAACTTTGTTTATTCCCATGTTTTATCTCCCTAATCCCTCTCCCGAAATCAAATGATCGACAATATATGTATTTTTTAGGTGATCAATCCATAAAATAGTTAAAACAAGAATAAGAAAACAACCACATATGATAAGCAAATCCAACAAAATTAATCCAAAACAATAATAATCATGTTCTTGGCTTTAGCCCTGAAAAGAGAGTTTTTAGCTGATAATATTAACAATCACGATCCAATTAATTGAATAAATGATATGAAAAATTAAAGACTAATTAATGAATAAAATAAACCTAAAAAATAGTAGCAATCGCCCCCTTATTTTCCAAATCCGTACAAGGTGTCTGTAATACCCCGATCATTCCTTAAGCCTAAATCTGTCTTTTGAGTAGATAGGAGTGGCTTCCAAAGTAATTGATGTTTATATTATGTTGTATTTCTCTAATTTCTACTTTTTTTCATGTAGAAAATTGAATAATCTTTCCATCGATACCAATTTCATCAAAATCCGATATCGAACTAGGAAGTTATGGCCATTTTACTAAGCGATGTCGGAATCGCCCAGGCCTGACGATAGACCTGAAGGACCGCCAAGTCCTTGGTGGACCATCAATTGTCCCCTCAAGCCAATGAAGTAACCCCTTTTTCCTGGCCATCGTGCGACGTCCAAAATGGTGGGCCACCAAAAATTTGATAGACCGTCAAGAGGACCATCAAGTCGAGGCAAAATATCCCATTTTTGGTCCCCGAGTGATGGACGATCTGGTGGACCATCAGTTTCCTGAAGGATCATCACGTCGAGGTAGAATGTCTCAGTTTTGCCACTCGAGTGACGGACAATCTGGTGGACCGTCAGTTCCTCTGATGGATCGTCAGTTCGACCGTCACAGACCCCGATCAACAATTTTTAACTCTATTTAAAAGGGCATTTTGGTATTTTCCACCCATTTTGGCTTTATATGTATATATCCAAGTGAAGGAGAGAAGATCATTTTTCTCTCATTTCTCCTCCAAAATTCTCTAGAAACTAGAGTTTCTTCCAAAATCCTAAATCAAATCATCTCCAAGAAATTCAAGAATCTTCTAAAGATTTCGCCAAGTTGTTCAAGAATTAAGTTCTCCAAGCCAAAGGCATCAAGAAACTTAGCTCAAAAGTGTAAAGAAGAGTTTCTAATCAATCTTGTTCATCTTAAAAATCATAATCCAAGGTACGTGGGGTTTTGAACAAGAGCAATTATTTCGTTCTTGTGCTCAAAGCTTTGTTTTTTATTATGGATTTATATGATTTTGTAAGTGGGTTTATACCCAAATTACTTCATCATGAGATTATGAGAATATAAATCGTTCAAGCTTTGTTATACATGATTATTTTACAATTTCCAAGTTATGACTTGATATTTAATATTATGAATTTCAAGTTTCTACCGTGAGTTGGTATATCAAGTGCTTTCAAGATATGTGTCAAGCTTTAAGCTTCCTTATGACAAATTGGATTATTGAGTATATTGATTCATGAAAATTGAGTTGTTACAATGAGTCTTGATATTTTCTCAAAGTTATTGATGTTGCCATGACTTAATGAATTGATGCATTTTGATATTGAGAAAGATTGATTTGATTTGAGTCGAGTTAGGAATCCAAAAATTGATTATGATTTGATAAATGAGAAAGAGATTTAATTTGGTCTTCATGATAGACCCTTGTGATGTTTGTGGTGGATTTCCTAACGCGTTTTGAGCTTGTGCTGGGAGTAGTATTCAGCAACGAGCAGGAAATGTGGTATTTCCTTCGACACTACATGCCACCATAGGATTGATGTTGATAATTGTGGACTGGAGGTCCAGTATGAGATTGTGATCACTAAAATTAGGTTGTACTCCCTGGCAAGACTACGACGCTCCCGCCAATGTGGGGTTCTCTCCTTATGAGGGGAAAACGTTGGACTCCATGTAGCTCACAGAGTTTATGTCGGTTATAAGAACCTCCCATGTCCATAAGAGTCAAGTTTCTTGAATTACAGAGTCACTCCAAGTCTTGAGTTGAAGAATTGGGTTGTTTATGATGATTTATAAGGTTTTTATCATATGATTTATTTACGATGAGATCATGAAAAGTATGTTTCAATCTAACTTAAGCCAAGTGATCCATCATTGTACATATACATATTTTCATGAAATTGATGATGATATTTACATGGTTGCATGCACTCCCACATACTCAGTACATTCCAAAGTGTTGACCCACATATTTTTCTATGGGCTACATTTTCTAGTAATGTAGGTTCAGGTACTCAGCTGCGTTAGCGATATTTGGGTGCCTCTTTCGTCTGCTCAGTAGTAAGTCCTCATGGTTCGAGGACCGTGTTTATATTTTGTGATACTGTTTTGTTGTTATGGCTTTCAGTACTGTTTGAGTCAGTTGGGGGTTTGTCCCAATGTCTCCTTGATTTTGATGTATAGAGGCTTTGTCAGACTAAAGGGTTGGTATGTACAGAATTTCAGTATTTTGGATTGTACAGGCTAGTTTCTTATCTTATCCCAGTATGCTTATGATATGTCATTCTCTCGTATATTAGCATGACTATTGTCAAAGTGAGTTCTAGAAGTGATGGCAGGTTTAGAGGGTTAGCTTAAGGCCGCGTGTTGCCTTAAGCACCGTGTGACGTCTCGAGATGGGATCTTGGGGCGTTACAGTGTCCAAGGCGTATGTTATCGGGTATTTTATATCCAAGAATTTTCTCCTCTATGAAATAATGTGTCCAGCTGTATATATAATATATTCCTAATTTTAATAGGATTAGAAGGCTTGCACTTTTTCCTAAGAGTGTCATGCAATTTGAATAATAGTGGGACAAGCATCCACTGTGTCGGCGCACTTTGACTTTGTAGTTTTTAATTCAAGCGACGCGTCGCTGAATGCATCGTTGTACTAGCAGGAATGGAAATGTCGAAGCAACGCATCGAGTTTGTGTCGACTCACTGGAATTAGCTTTCCAAATTTGGTTAAGTGTTGAACGTCCTATCCTTTGCCCATGCCTTTTGTAGTGTATTTCCAATGAATTTTTGGCCTTTAAATCATCAATATATCACCATATTTATCTCACAAAGCCTCCTATAATATTACACACCACAAATTAATAATTAAAGCAATACTATATTCTCAATGACGAATCAAAACAAGAGCTAAGATAAGGCAAATTCGTAATGATCTTCCACTTATTATTCCGACTCTTGACTTACTTAAATTGAGCTTTGCACATTACAAACAAGTTATTCTACTCATAATTACATATTTAAACCATTTGAAATAAATTAAACACATTAGAGTCCACCGAAATCAACTAGACACACACCTAGCTCAAGCTAGTAAAACTAGTTTTCTGGGTTGTCACTCTAAATGACTCAATTAATTACAAACTTGTTTGAAAAATACTTTAAACATTGTAATCAAGCACTTGGACACTTAAAAGCTTATTTATATCAATATGAACACGTTAAGCACACAAATTGCTCTCAAAACAAGGTAAAATAAGCTAGAATAATGACACCAAAGTGAATAAAAGCACCTCAGATCATCACCCCATACTTAAATCCTTGTTCTTCCTCGAACAATTCTTTACCCTAAGCATAAAAATCTGAGGTGACACTACACTTATACTAGACAAAAGACATCAAGTTAGTACTACAGTGACTACACGAAATGCAAGTTTCTACACAATGCATGTTATTTACTCAATTGAAAGCTCATGAACACTACTCCGAAACATACTAGCCTCAAGAATTGACTCACCTAGTTGGCAAACTAATGCTTATTATACTTTTTCTATCCACCCATATATTTTGTTTTTTCCCATCTTTTTTAAGCATTTTCACAAACACTTGGTGGACGTATAGTTTACTACCACATGAATCAATTTTTCTCTTTTTTTTCACAACCATGGCAATATTTCTAGCATCAATTATATCTCATCCATCCACCACACATCAATTATCAATTCCAATAACTATTACCTTAGGAAATCAATTTCACCTTTTTCTTCTTCAATTTCTCAAATTCCTTATTAAATTAATTTTTTATTAAAGCACTTAGGAGATTTTTGGATCAAATTATAGTCTATCAAAGAAGGGATTAGGCTACATATGAGGCTACCAAAGAAAAAGCTAAAGACTCAATGGGGGTTACTAGGATTATACACAAGGTTAGGTCAAATCTGCATTCTTTATTTTGCTTTGCACATACACCGGGTAAATTCTAGACGTCACATGCAACAAGAAATATCAAAAACCTCACACACACCTGGCACATACTCAACTCAATAGGATCATCATAAACTCCTAACCAAACAATAACATGAATCCAAATTTAAGCCATAAGTACTAGAGTCATAAACTTGAGCCTAAGAGACTTAAAAGTAGCAATTTACACAATTCAACATGCTTTTACCAACAAACCCACTTGCATCATGTAATCAAAAATAGCACCAACAAGAATATCATACAAAAAAAATTTAGCCAAAATTTGAGAATTTTCTCACCCCACACTTAAAAACCTACTTTGTCTCAAAAGTGAATTTTAAATGTAAGATATAGAAATACTCCCTGGGGCCTCTAGGCCTAGCTAGTAGCATCCTTAAATATCAAGAGGGTCCGAAGAACCCACCCTCAATTTTGGTCATGCTTCAAGCTCAAGTTTATGATACTCAGACTTCCCATTAACCTGTGACTCAACCCAAAACAAAAACTACGTGAAGTAAAAACTAAAGAAAAACTAAAAAGAAAACATACCTTAGCTTGGGTTGCCTCCTAAGAAGTGCCTAATTTAGTGTCGCGGCATCACCCAATCAATTTTTTCCTCCACCTTGAGGATATAAATTTTATCCCAACATCGCATGCATCTTTTTGCCTCGATCATAAGGAGGTGGTACAAAGATTAAGGAACCGAGTAACGAAATGTGCATGGTAAACCACTCAGCCTTGAAGTGAGGTATGTTTTTATGTTGCTTGTCTTGTGAAAAATTAAGAATATAGGATTCTTGTTTCTTATCTTCACACTCTTTCATTATTTTAAATGATTCCACAAACAAGATATCATCTAGACATAATGTAGAAAAGTGCTTTGAATGCGGCCTAACCAATCCCAAGTCTAAATTTACATTATCCTCAACACCCTCACTCTTATTAACCTTCTCAATTTCATTCTCAAGAGAAAGATGACAGTTGAATGGTTGCAATTCTTGTGGTGGTGGTGGTGATGGTAGTATCTCCTTAACCTGTTCAACAATTTTAGTTTTCGAGTAGTCAGACTTTCTCAAATTTTTAGCAACTTTGTCTTCAATAAGTTAGGAAGTCAATTCTGCATCTATCTCCTTAGTTGTCTTTGGAGAATTACCCTCAAACATGACTGAATCAGGATTAAAACCACACATATTTGCAGAGTAATATATACTATAACAAACCACACTCCAACTTGTGGGCTACTCCACAAGTTGGAAACAAACAGGTTCCCTCCAAACGCTTGGATCAAAATATGGGCAATAAACCTCGTGGTGGGGTCCTTCACAATAATAACAAGAATCATCATCCCTCGAAAATCATCTATCCACGACTGACATCTCAAGAAGAGTGTGAGAAAAATAGAAATAAAGAAAAATAAAAAGAAACTAAACAAAAATAATTTACAACTCAATATTGGAAAACTAAAAATAAGACAGTTGCCTAGTTACAAGTCCCCAGCAACGGCGCCAAAAACTTGGTAGAGCCCAAGCGCACACGCAAGTGTACATGGTCTTATCAAGTAGTAAAGTGGCTTCAAGAAATCCCAAGTATCGATCTCTCAAGGACTTGCGTTCACCGTCAATCCAATTCTAGTTTAACAATTGAAATCAAGTAACAAAAAAAATGTTGAATAATTGTCAACTAAAAATAAAATAAATAATACGTGAAATAAAAGTCTTAGAACAATCAATGGAGTAAAACCGAGGGTTAAAGAATTTCGAACAATCATGCTTTGTTATTGAACTTCATTCGTTAACTTGCTTATCTTGGTTGTTGATTCGTAGGGTTAATTGCATGATCATGGTTTTCCAACCTCTAATATTTTACCTAATTTGGACATTACAACTACATCATTGAGCGGGGATGTAATAATCCAATTAAGTGAATTAAAGCTATCATCCTACGTTTGAATCAAGTAAGGCCTTTAAGTATATCCCTGTCCTAAGCTCTAAGTTTAATTCTTTATTTTATAAAAGAATAAAAACTCAAACTTTATTTATTCACCTGTTCTATCTACATATTCTCTCTCCCGAGATCAAAAAATCAATAATATATGTATTGTATGGGTGATCATTCCATAAAAAAATTAAAACGAGAACAAGCAAACAACCACATATGATAAGCAAATCCAACAAAATTAATCCAAAACAATAATAATCATGTTCTTGACTTTAACCCTAAAAAAAAGATTTTTAACCTATAATATTCATAATCATGATTCAATTAATTGAATACATGATATGAAAAATTAAAGACTAATTAAAGAATAAAATAAACCTAAGAAACAGTAGCAGTCACCTCCTTGTTGTCCAATCCGTACCAGGTGTCGAAGGCGTATGTCCCCAGGTATTTAATATCCAAGAATTCTCTCCTCTATGCAATAATGTGTCCAGCTGTATATATAATATATTCCTAATTTTAATAGCATTAAAAGGCTTGCACTTTTTCCTAAGTGATTTAATAAAAGTGCCATGCAATTTGAATAGTAGTGGTACAAGCATCCATTGTGTCGGCGCACTTTGACTTTGCAGTTTTTAATTTGAGCGACGCGACGCGTCGCTGTACTGGAAGCAATGGAAATGTCGACACGATGCATCGAGTTCGCATTGATTCACTAGAATTTGTTTTCAAAATTATTGCTAAGTGTTGAACGTCCTATTCTTTGCTCATGTCTTTTGTAGTATATTTTTAATGAATTTTTGGCCTTTCAATCATCAATATATCACCATATTTAGCTCTCAAAGCCACCTACAATATCACACACCATAAATTAAAGATTAAAATAATACAATATTCTCAACGATGAATCAAAACAAGAGCTAAGATAAGGCAAATTCACAACGATCTTCCACTTATTATTCCGACTCTTGACTTACTCAAATTGAGCCACATTACAAACAAGTTATTCAACTCATAATTACATATTTAAACCATTTGAAATAAATTAAACACATTTGAATATACCGAAACCAACTAGACACATACCTAGCTCAAGCTAGTAAAACTAGTTTTTCGGGTTGAACTCTAAATGACTCAATTAATTATAAACTTGTTTGAAAAATACTTTGAACTTTGTAATCAAGAACTTGGACAATTAAATGCTTATTTATATCAATATGAACACGTTAAGCACACAAATTGCTCTCAAAACAAGGCGAAATAAGCTAGAATAATGATACCAAAGTGTAAAAAATCACCTCAAATCAACCCTCCAAGAAAACTCAAGAGATAAACGATTGTATCTTGTGGCACTGGAGTAAACCCAAAGGAAATTATGTTGGCTACGCACCCTCAAGTTGATATATTACATCATCAAACTCAATTTCTGTCTCTGGGGATGCCTCTCAGAATTCCATTTTGTTGGCCCTGCACCCTGAGCTCTACCTCTATCTCTACTTTAAATATGATCCTTAACTTCAACCCTAGCTATGGCTCAGTAGAGGGTGCTAGTTCATCACCCTCAGTAGCACCTCATCATATCTAGGCTATTTATTGAAAGAGTGAAAATTCAAAGTTTAGAATTCTAGAAGTGCACAATGTGTATGATACAAAATCAAAGAATCGAGTTATTCCTAAGAATGTCCCATAGCATCCTAAAAATAGATATGGATGCGAGAATGTTCTAGATACTTGTTTTTGTAATCATGAGACAGTGAATATATTACTCCAATATCAATTTATCACGATTAAAAATCTTATAGGTTGTGATGGCACCTATCCAACCCCACTATGGTAGGTAAGTTTGACTCACGCCCTAAAGAATCTAAAGAAATGGAAATAACAAATCCCTAATATAGATAGATAGTTTCAAACCATAAAGTAAATTCACACAATATCTAAAACAACTGAATAAGACAAATCCAAACTAAATCCAAAGACCCAATAGTCATAAACACATGAGTGACTCTAAATATACAATATCATAGCTGGTAAATACATAATTGTCTATGATAAGTCAATAAAGATACAAATAAAGATAGAGAAAGCCGAAGTAGACTCATAGAAGAAGGAGCTCACCACAACTTCAAACTGCAACCAACAAGCCCAATTACACACCATGAGGGCCATTCAACCTAGGATCTACATCGAAAGGATGCAGAAAAGTAGGAGTGAGTATGATCCGCATGTACTCAGTAGGCATCATATAGGTCGAGTAAGTTTAAGTAGAAAAATATATTGAGTAAATAACATTAAATAACCTTGCACACAGAAAAATTCAAACCACTCAATATCAATATCAATAAATAACACTATTTATCACAATCACAACAACACTTCAAATGATAATGCAATACAATAATATGAAATGATATGCAATAGTCAATGCCTACTTATGGAACTATAGGGGACTCACGAGTTTCATATACAATCACTCAAATATTACTCAATTGCATAATAGATCATCATCGGGCGAATACACCCAATCACTCAATTGAAAAATTAGTTTTCTCACAATATCCTTCTCTAGAGGTCCATAAATTTAATGAATATGCATGCTCAATGATAATAATATAAATTCAGATATAATAGATATCAATGAAAACTCAAAATGTCAATTAATTCATAAACACAGGCTACAAGCCTCAATATCAAGCCAAAAAATTTAACTTCACATCACTATCACGGTATAAGTCTCAACTCGGGCATCACAATAATAAACAATCTCAAATCCACTAGATATTGCCAAATTTATCCAATCCACACAACATGTTTTACATGATAAGTTCCCACCAAGTAAAGTCTGGACACAATTAAGTCATAACCTAACTTGAAGCCGAACAAAAAAAATTATATATCAATCACAAGCTCATCTTCCCCTTCCAAATAGATTCAAAATGATCTAAATTTATCAAGAATGAATTGAAATGTTAATACGGGTCCAACAATATCCATATCATAATACTTCTATTTCGGATCAAAAATATCAATCCAAAAGTCAACCTCGAGATTTCAAGGGGTAAATTATAATTTTATTAGAAAATTAATTTACTTATCACTCCCTTCATTAAGAACGTGATGGGTCTATTATGTTCATGACTGACTTGACCCGGGACCCATCATGAGCGCGCCCCCTCAATCACAAGAGATGAAGAGATATCCCGAGCTGAACCCGATAGCCCATCGATTACGTGGTGCCCCTCCTCGCATTCGAAATGATTGATCCCTATACTCCTTCACAAACGAGACCCTAGCCTCGCAAACGTGAAGGAGAAAAGCTTGTTGCACTGGTATTTGTGCACAAGCAACAGAATAAGGCTAAAAATGTGCCCAGTTGACCCTCGAAAATTATTCGAGACCCGACTAAAGCAAATCAACTATACTACTATGCTAATTTTAACATTACAGACTCAATATAACCATCAAAATTTCTAACAGAGGTCGGTACCATCAAGTATTGACAAAAATCAACTCTAGGCCAAACTTTATCAACATTCTAGTCAAAAGCTCAAAACACATTGAAACGCCACGGGATCCGAACCAATAGCGCTACTAATCCAAAAATGGCATCTGGAGCTAATGAAACTAATGAAATTCTCATACGACGCTTAAAACAACAAATGTTGATCACAGTCAGCTCTACCAATTTCACAACCATCCAAAATCAAAAACTCACATAAAACTCAGTCAAACATCTTAAGAATCGTGTCACCCTCTCCCACAACTCAGAAATATCATGAAGCAACTATGGATAAGGGTAAAACGATCAAAATACATAAAATTTCAATAATCACTAAGGTTTTTACATATATTAGTATCAACAAGAGTTTTGATCACATGATAAAATAAGCTAAGTGAAAATAGGTAAACATACACCAAAATTTCGTTTATGAAGAGATATTAGGTAGATTGAATAATATAACAACTATTATTTGATTATGATAAAATATTTATAACTAAATAGAATTATTTATCCTTGCAAATTGTAAGTTTAGAAGATATCAAATTATTTTGAATGCAACTTCCGCATCATGCAATAACATTTTTTCTGTTATATAAACGAAAAGTCTATTTATATTCTAACGCCAATTGTTATTTTATTTAAATTTATTCTTTTTAAATTTAATTGATTGATGCAATAAATACATGCAACACATTTATATTAAAAGTCGTTTTAAATGTGATGGAGTTGTTTCGATATGAACTAATTTATGAGTTGATTTAATACGACGTAGTTGCTTCATATGATTTATGAACAATGAAAATTCGTAACAGGTTCTGTGACAGGTTTATGCCCGCTTAAGGGAGCTTTTATTAGAATTTTAGATCGTGGCAATAGTCATGTTCAGATTTAACACTATATTTCTATTTTCTCTGTTTTATTTATAATACAACATGTTTAGATTTACAAAAGAAATGAAATGTATCACTTTATCATTGAAACATAATTCATTGGATAAAAAGAATATTAATATTGAAGAAACAAGGAATACTATTCCAGATAAGTGACTTGCTTTGCCAAGCATTAGAGCACTTGGGGAGACAAAACCAATGAAAGGAAAGTTGGTGCGTTTGGGCTAAGATTCCAATGCCTTATTTGGTGGCTTCCCACCTTACAAATTTTCATGCAAAAAGGACTAGTGAAGCACTCAATTCATTATTAAACATCTCAAAATAATTTTCATGTGTAAGGATGATTCAATTACTTTGACATGAAAAGATAGATAGATACATGTGGTTCAAAATTTTCACCACTCAACTTCTTTTCTCTTTTAAATAATTGTTTTCCTCTCCTTTTCTTGATCTCCTGAATATAATATTGTCTTTGCATGCAGACTCATATTCCAATCATCCGTTCCCAAGTGGATCTTCTAATCATTTTTAGTTTAGTTGTAAGGATATATTTGGAGAATCTTAGTAGTATAGTTGATTAGTTACCTGAATTTCCACCTTGTTGGTGAAGGTTCGATTCCTCATATTACAGTTCCGTCCCACATTCCCCTTCCCCTACCCTAATTGAAAAAAAAAAAAAAAGAGGATATATTTGGTATGTTAGGGGACATTTATTTTTAAGAAGCTTGTTTTTGAGGAAAAAAAAAGTATTTTTTAAAAAATAGAAAAATATTCTACTGTCATACGCGCGTATGTTTTTCTCAAATAATCCATTTATATATATTATTAATTATTGAATAGTGAAAAAAAATACTTTTTACCTAACGTACTTTTCAGATGGAATAGTATATATCCTGTACATGTGTACACAATGATTTGTGATGGCTTCTTCTACTGTTCATTACCTAATCAAATCAAAGTATTTATTTTCCATATTCCTTTCTCTTTTTTTGTGTGTGTTGTGATTGCACATCGTTGACTAGTATTTTGTATGTTTGATCTTTCTCTTTTCTCTTTTCTTTAATTAATGAAGTACAGATAGATATAACTAGTACTACCTGATAATTTTTTTAAAATTATTTTTAATTTTGTAAAGCTTCAGATTATAGAACATATCCAAGTGATGTTTAATTTAATGAAAAAGTTTACTGGACCAACTTCCCCACTTGGATCTCAATCATTAAATTAAATTCCAATATAATATAAACTAGTATATACATTATATACATTGCTACTGATAATGAAATTACAAAAAATATTACAACTGAAAATTACAATTACAAGTAAAGAAAAATTAAAAAAAAAAAAAATCTTCGGTCGAGGCGCGGATATCTCGCTCGCTTTGAGGGGATTTAAGCCCACTATAGCAAATTGTTTCACCGGTCCAGCAGTAATCTTCTTGACTTGTTCCCTCCAAGATACAACAGTCTTCTCACAAAGAGCAACTCAACAACTCTAGACAGGAGTTAAGTTCAAAGCTTCACAAAAAGAACACCTCCCTTCAACTAATAAACTCTCTTTTTTACTAATTTTTGTGAACTCTATATTATCTTGCGTGTTATAAAAACTATGAAGACCACCTCTATTTATAGGTGAAGAAATCTTCCATACAATGAATAGGAAGATAAATGTTGTAGATGAATGGCATAGTAGTTACAAGAGTTACAAAGGTTACAAGACATAAAGAGTAGGATAATGGACGAATAAAGAATGGAAGTTGCAAGAGTTACATGAAACTTATGTCCACATTCTACCACTACTAACAATTGAGATTAATGACTCATAACACAAATGAAATGGGAGTTAGAAAGTTGCAAATTGCAGCCATGCAACGTGTGTGGTTTACTACCAAATAAAGTCCATAACTCTTTTAAGAGTAATTGGCAATTGAAGTGAGAATTGTTGCCAAGAATGTAACTTAATGCATTTAAGAGCTAATGTCTGCCAAATTGTCATGCAAAATAATATTATTAAATAATAATATTAAAATATAACATTAATTTTTTCACTCATTTTAATATTAATATAAGAGAGTTTACTAGCTGAAGGAAGATTATAATGCCTAATGAAAGTGTGCTCTGCATTGAACGTCCACTTAGTAAAACAATATTTTTTACTTCAGAGTTCTAGTGGTCTCAGACTTGAACTATGACTGCTTGAGGGAAATAAAAAGTTACTGCTTACATATAATATTCAAGGTATTGACATGAGCTCTATAGTTAGCACATTACGGGCTTGTGCTATCCTGATTTTAATGAGTGTCTTTTGAGAATGAGCTTAATTCCCATAGAAAGCGGCCTACCTCTATACTTACATAGGTGAAATCCATCGAGAGTGCTCCTATAATTTAACACCCCACTCATACGAGCTATAGATTTTCATTAAGAGTTTTTTAAACTCAACCTCACCATCATTACAGATTAATGCACCCACACCATAGGGAGCAATAAAAAATAGTGCATTTTTCACAACAAGTCATTATGTGATTCGGTTTTTCCATTGAACTTGGTTATAAAATCTCTAGTTCCCAGGTTGGGTTTCCTCACATATGGCTCAAGATTCAATAGGCTTCAATATTATCTCCCTCGATGTGCTTCAAACTATAGCCTTAGTCAATGAATCTGCAAGAATATCACAAGATTTGACATAATCAACATTAATGGCACTGTTTGTCAAATACGATCTCACATTACTGTGTCTTTCTTTATAGGTTTGGATTTACTGTTGTAATGACGGCTTTGAACTCTACCAATTGCAGCAGTGCTATCACAAAGAATTAAAATATGAGGAATTAGCTTTTCAAAATAAGGTATTTGAAATAATAAATCTCTCAATCAATTCGCTTCCTCACTAGCTGAAGCTAAAGCAATTAGTTCGGACTCCATGGTAGAGTTAGCAATTATAGTTTTCTTTTTAAATTTTCAACAAATATCACCACCACCTAAAGTAAAAATATAACCAGTGGTAGATAAGAAATCACCTAATAAAGTATTCCAATCTGTATCACAAAAGCCTTCAAGTACAGTAGGACATTTTTATAGAACAAACCATAAATTTTCGTTCCAGTTAAATATCTCATTACTCTCATTATAGCATGTCAATGTCACTACCTGGCTTGCTAGTAAACCTGCTAAGTACTTCTACTGCATATGCAATATCAGGCCTAGTGTAATCAGTCACATATCTCAAATTTTCTATTATGCTAGCATATTCCTTTTGATTTATAACATTATTTTTACTTTCACTAGGAAACAAATAAACACTAGAATCAAATGGAGTTACAACATGCTTGCAATCAAGGAAATTATATTATTTCAAAATTTTCTCAACATAATGTGACTAGTCGAGAAAAATTCCATCACATGTTCTAGTAATTTTTATTCCTAGAATAAAATTTGCCTCACCAAGATCTTTTATATCAAAATGGTTTCTAAGAATATTTTTAGTTTCTCCAATAACATTCATGTTAGAGCTAAAGATTAACAAATCATCAACATATATAGGCAAATAATAACATGCAAATTATTCCAAGACATATGATATATGCACTTATCACTCTCATTTGTTTTAAATCCATTATCAATCATGCAGGAATCAAAATTTTCATGTCATTATTTTGGTGCCTGTTTCAAGCCATATAGGTATTTATTAAGTTTACACGCTTTGCTTTCTTAGCCAGCCTCAACAGAACACTCGGGTTGTTCCATGTAAATCTCCTTATTTAGGTCTTCATTTAAAAAAGCAGTTTTTACATTCATTTGATGAATTTGTAAATCAAAAATTACTGCAATAGCAACTAAAAGTCTAATGGAAGTAATTCTCATTACCGGAGAAAAAGTATCAAAAAATTCTAGGCCTTCTAGTTGTTTAAAACCTTTAGCCACTAGCCTAGCTTTGCATTGATCAACAGATCCATCCGGTTTTAATTTTTTACGTAAGACCCATTTACATTCAATTATTTTACAACCCGGTGGTAAATCAATTAGCCTCCAAGTTTTATTAGAAATTAGGGATTCCATTTCATCATTACAGCCTCTTTCCGAAAAAAATAGCATCATGTGAAGACAAAGCTTCTTTTAAAGTGAATGGATTATCCCCAACATTAAAAACATAATAATCTGGACCAAAATCTTTTTTTACTCTAACTCGTTTACTTCTTCTTAACTCAAAATCACCATTTTCTTTATTTTTTAAAGTAGAAGTAGAAGAACTAGGTAGTGACAAAATATTTTCTTTAGTCCTTAGACCCCCACTATTTTTTGAATCAAAAGAAAATTTGTTTTCATTGAAAATAACATCACCAGTAATTTTTTACCCAACTTAGAGAGTTTAGGATACATTAACCTTACATAGGCAAAGCAACCACTACAAAAAAAGACAGATTTCCGACCACAAAAAATCGACCACAATAATAATAATTTTTATATTAATTATTATTTTCTTTACAACTACAAAAAAAACCGACCACTTTTGGTCGATTTTATTTTAAAAATGTATATTTAAAAATACTTTTTAATTATATTTTAAAATAAAATCAACCACAAGTGGTCAGTTTTTAATTTTAAAAAAATATTTTTAATAAACTCACCACTTGTGGTCGGTTTTTAATTAAAAAACAATAATTTTAAAAATCGACCACTTGTGATCGATTTTTAATTAAGAAAAGAGGTAAATAATTTTTAGGAAATCGACTACTTATTGTCAGTTTTATTAAAAAGTATTATATATATAATCTAATATATTATTTTTTGAAATTACACTAATCACACATAGTCAATAACCGATATAATAATAATAATAATAAAAATCAATCAATCTTAGATTTTGTGAAAAAATTACACTAAAAAATATATCAAATAAAATAAATAAATTACGTTAAACATAATCTTTATCTTTTACTTATGTTTCAATATATAAAATAAATATTTTTCTTTGTATATACGTTAAATGACGTTAAACATGCATAATCTTTGTATAATGACTATGTGTGTGTGTGTGTGTGTGTGTGTGTGTGTGTGTGTGTATATATATATATATATATATATATATATATATACATAAAATCATACCGTTGGGATAATGATATTATACTACTATTGTAGTCATAATAAATTAATATATAATCGATAATTCATCAGAATATAATAAATGTGTTCTATTATAAGGTAATAACTTGTGGATGTGATGTATATAGTACACATTCAAGAGTTCATATATATAAATATCTTTATATATATATATATTTATATATATATATATATATATATATATATATATATATATATATATATATATATATAGATAGATAGATAGATAGATAGATAGATAGATAGATGTAGTCAAAACCTAGTAGAATCTATCAAAACATATTGAATACCTTGATTTGAAACGACAGAAGTAATAATATATAATGTACGTTGAAGTTATATTAATATAAGCTAATCAAATTAATCGATCACTCATCAGAATATGTATATGATATACATCACATTATATTACTAGTTAATATACTTGTGTACGTATATGATGTATATATACGTATTTAGAACTTGATATAGTCGATTGTGTGTATATGTGTGTATGTGTATAGGTATATATACAGTACGTATATATATATACATATATATATATATATATATATATATATAATATAGTAAAGGTATATTAATGACATAAGATACACTAATTGATAATTCATCTGAATATTATTATGGGGTAGTAAAATCGTGTATGTGATGCTTATAGTACGTATTTAAAAGTTGATAGACAATTGAATATATTTATATATACGTATATCTCGTGTAGTGACGTATGCAGTAATCAAAAGCTAGATAACTACTAAATCTATATATCAAAATATTTTGAATGATAAACGTTGATATATATCATACTATTGAGGAAATAGATATACTATTTTGTGTCAATGTAGACACACATATGTTGTTGAAGTTGTAATAACATAAAACAAGTATTATGAGGTATATATAAGGGGAGGGAAGGAAGAAAGTAGGGGAGGGAGACAAAATTTTGAATCCCAAAACTGGCATATACTTACCATTTACTTTGAATTTCGAATTTTGAATGACCGCCAAATTTTATCCATGAGTTTGAGTTTTTTTGCTTAAAATTTTGTATCTGAGTATATGTGAAATACGTTGTATATTATTATAGGGTAGTAAAATCATGTATGTGAAGTTTTTAGTACGTATTTGATAGCTGATAGACAATTGAATAAATGTATATATACGTACATCTCATGTAGTGACGTATCCAGTAATCGAAAGCTAGATAACTGAATCTATATATCAAAATATTCTGAATGATACGTTGATATATATCATGCTATTGAGAAAATAGATATACTATTTTGTATCTATGTTGACACGCGTATGTTGTTGAAGTTGTAATAACGTAAGACAAGTATTACAAGGGTGTGTGTGTGTGTGTGTATATATATATATATGTATATGTATATATATGTATATGTATATCGTATTTAAAAGGTAATAACCAAAAATTTATCGTAATTTACAAAATTCATTGATATTATTTACGATTGAGGAAATATACTACTCGTGTCAATGTGTTGATAAAATAACCAACTATCTGATTTGTACATATACTCATTGTGTTAATATGATGATAAAATAACTAATTATATGATTTAACTTTTTTATTAAAATTGACCACATGTGATTGCTTTCCAATAATAACTATTTTAAAATTAAATTGAACACTTATATTTTATTTTGTGAATAATTTTATAAAATTTTAATTAATTTCCAGAAAATTGAGTGGTTGGTTTTCTATAAATTAATTAAAAAATCATTTTATAAAATAAAGCCTATCTGACCCCACCCCCCACCCCCCACAAGACCCGACCTGACTGGATTTAACACATACACACATAAGAGACCCCAATCAAACACACACACACACACACACACATTCGACATACATACACAAAAAAAGTCGACAAACCCACACACAAAATCGAACCATTGTCGCCGTTTGCCGCCGACCACAGTGACATCGGCGATCACACTGCCGCATGGTTAGTGCAAAAAACATCAACTCTTTTGAATATATATTCAGGGCAAAATTCTTTGTTTTTCTTGTTAGAAACTAGCAAAAGGGTCAAGATTATTATGCACCTTTGTTTTACAACTTCAATTTGGTACTAAAGCATATGTTCTAGTTATTATGTTTCATTACATAATTTTAGTTAGTTCAAACTAAAAAAAAGTAATGGAAATTGCCTTTTAGATACCTCCACCGCCGCACAAGTATTTCTTTTTTATTCTTTTTAGCTTTTTTTAAGTTCAAAATTATTTTTTTTTGATAAATTTTTTGTGGGATTGTGTTATTTTTCATTAATCTTTTTTACATTGTCATAGTGTGTGTGTTTTGTCACTTGGGGTTTATCAAGATTCATTTTTTTGTCCTATTTTCTCAGTGTGTGTGTGTGCGTTTTGTCAACTAGGAGCTTATCTAGATTATATTTATTTCTTCATTTTGATATTTTGTGCATTTATGTGTGTTTTTGTTCACTTGGGATTTATCAAGATTCCATTTGTTTCTTCACTTTAACACTCTACGTGTGTATTTTGTCAAGTGAAGCTTATCAAAATCCCTCTCTTTGTGTGTCCTTGCAATAAAATTAGGGTTTATTTTTGTTGATACTCCATTATAGTTTTAGTATTTTGGTTGTTTGTTTATGGTAATTTTAAGCTAAGAATATGAGAAAATAAGGATGCCAAGATTTTTGTTATTTTTCCTAATGATCAAGATTTTTCCTACTTTCCTAATGGGTTTCTTGAAATTTGATGTTACTTTTTGACAATATCCGAATTAGAAAAAAGGATTGCTTTGTTATTTTTTCGATGACCGCTTGTCTCTTTCTCTTTAATTTAGGCCAAGCAAAGTTAAGTTGATTTCTCTCTATTTTCTTATAATGAAGTCTTTAAATGCAGTTTAGTTTGGGATTGTTCGCTGTAGAAGGCTTTGAAAGCCGTAGAAATTTTATGATGATTATATGGTGTGAAAGGGACATGCGACGCCTCTACTTATTTTCTTTTTACACTTGTTCAATTGTTTGACTTATTAGACTATAAATGAATATGTTACTTGAAAGCGAATAAGTGTAGTTACTTGAAGTCAACTTTTATTTTGAATTTTGTTGAAGCGTAGGTACTTAAAATGTGAACTTTTTATTGTGAATTTTGCTATACTTGGTAATTTGGGAGGTGACTTAGTGACTTGAAAATGTTGAAGTTTAGATACTTGAAATGAAAATTTTTGTTTTGAATGTAGTTTAGTTTGGTAACTTGTGAGGTGACTTAGTCACTTGAATTGGATTAAGTGTAGGTACTTGAAATGTGAATTTTTGTTTTGAATATGGTTTAGTTTGGTAATATTTGAGGTGACTTAGTCACTTGAAATTGATTAAGTATAGGTACTTGAAAGGTGGATTTTTCTTTTGAATGTGGTTTAGTTTGGTGACTTGGGTTGTGGCTTAGTGACTTAAAATTGATTAAGTGTAGGTAGTTGAAAGGTGAATTTTAGTTTCGAATGTGGTTTAGTTTGAAGACTTGGGTGGTGACTTAGTGAGTTGAAATTGATTAAGTTCTGTTTTTTGAATTACGCGGGCCAGGAACAACACAATTCAAAAATATATAGGGACTAGTCATCAACATTTTAGGAGGAAGATTATACGAGGTGATAAATATAGGCCAACATGAATATGGTGTAGCACCAACTGAAAAAGGAGAGAAGTCATCCGCACGTAATCCCAAACGAATATTTCATGGCTCAGCTACAAAATTTGGATAAGTTTCATCAAAATTCATTCAAGCCTCTCCATCAAATGAATGACAGATAACACCAGTGGACCTTCTATTTTACCTGTGCCATCTCATATTAGGAGATGAGCTATTTGAAGCATACAAGCTCTTCATCCTTGGTATTAGAGGTAAATAATACATCACCTTAATATCAATTTTATTTCCACTACAACCATGCTTATATCGAGGGTGCTGACAAAACTTACAGGACTCTAGGTTAGCATCTTCCTTAAAGTATAACATGTAACTATTTTCACAATAATTAATTCTAACCTAGGAGAGACCTAAATTTGACACCAATCTTTTGGCCTTATAGAAAGAATCAAGAACCTCTAAGCGGGGGTCAACTAACTCTTTAATAAGGTCTATCATTGAGTCCCTTCCTCCTTCAACAATATTCCAATCAGATTTTATACTTTAATCTAACAGCAACAGACAATGAGAATGCGAAGACCCGTCAAATAAAGGATGACTAGTAGCATGCAGTTATTCATAAAAATGGCTCGCTTCTCTATTGGGAACATCTTCAACATTTCCCTAAAGTCATCCCCGTGTTGCATCCCAAAAGCATCTTGCACCATTTTTGTCATCCTAGTTTCTTGATTTTCATTATGCACTGCAGACCTACTACTTTCACCAACAACAAAGTTATTCTGTCCAATATCACCATCAATAGTATGCAATCTTAAAAAGTCCTCGCGAAACCCCTTTCTATAAAGATGTTCCTTCACAACTTCTTCTTTTAAAATATTTGTACCATTACATCTAACACAAAGACAATGAATAGCTCAAAAACGTGACCAAGCATCAAGTGTCTTAGAATGTTCAACAAATCATCTGACACCTTCAACAAATTCCACGCTAAGACCCATTCTATTATCATTATTCTATTGATATATCCAACTATAATCAGGTTTCATCTACACAATCAATCAGATTCAAGTAATTATTTCAAGTTACAAAAGTTCACATTTCAAGTACCTAAATTCAAAATGAAAAAGTACCTAAATTCAAGTTACCAAACTAAACCACATTGAAAATAAAAATTCACATTTCAAGTACCTACACTTAATCAATTTCAAGTAACTTAGTTACCTCCCAAGTCACCAAACTAAACTAGCTTCAAAATGATAAATTCACCTTTCAAGTACCTATACTTAATCAATTTCAACTCACTAAGTCACCATCCAAGTCACCAAACTAAACCACATTCAAAACAAAAATTCACCTTTCAACTACCTACACTTAATCAAATTCAAGTCACTAAGTCACCACTCAACTCACCAAAATAAACCACATTCAAAACAAAAATTCACCTTTCAAGTACCTATACTTAATCAATTTCAGCTCACTAAGTCACCATCCAAGTCACTAAACTAAACAACATTCAAAACAAAAATTCACCTTTCAACTACCTACACTTAATCAAATTCAAGTCAATAAGTCACCACCCAGTTACCAAACTAAACCACATTCAAAATAAAATATCACCTTTCAACTATCTACACTTAATCAATTTCATGTGACTAAGTCACCTCTCATGTTACCAAGTTCCATCACATTCAAAACAAAAATTTTAAATTTAATTACCTTAACTTAATCAATTTCAAGTGACTAAGTCTCCTCCCAAGTCACCAAACTGAACTACTTTCAAAACAAAAATTCACCTTTTAACTATCTACACTTGATCAATTTTAAGTGACTAAGTCACCTTCTAAGTTACCAAACTAAACTGCATTCAAAACAAAAATTTACCTTTCAACTACTTACACTTAATCAATTACAAGTGACTAAATCATCACACATGTTAGTATAATAAACCACTTTCAAAATAAAAAATTATCTTTCAACTATCTACACTTATCAATTTCAAGTGACTAAGTCACCTCCCAAGTTACCAAACTAAACTACATTCAAAATAAAAATCCACCTTTTAACTACTTACACTTAATCTCACATGTTAGTAGAATAAACCACTTTCAAAATAAAAATTCACGAGTTACCAAACTAAACCACATTCAAAACAAAAAATTCACATTTCAACTACTTACACTTGATCAATTTCAAGTGACTAAATCATCTCACATATTAGTAGAATAAACCATATTCAAAACAAAAATTCACCTTTCAAGTGCCTAAATTTAATCAATTTCAAGTGAATGATTCACCTCCCAAGTTACCAAACTAAACCACATTTAAAACAAAAAATTTCCATTTGAAGTATCTAAACTTCAACATTTTTCAAGTCACTAAGTCCCCTCCTAAAACACGAACTAAACTACCTTCAAAATGATAAATTCACATTTGAATTAGCTACACTTAATCAATTTCAAGTGACTAAGTCACCACCCAAGTCACCAAACTAAACTACATTCAAAACAAAAAATTTTATTTCAAGTATCTAAACTTGAACATTTTCAAGTCACTAAGTCACCTCCTAAAACAACAAACTAAACTACCTTTAAAATGATAAATTCACATTTGAAGTACTTACATAGATGTCTACTTGGAACCTTTGATTGATGAACTTCAAATTTTATAGCATGAGGGGATTGAAACTTAGGACATCTCACTTAAATAGAATTTCAATCTGAGTTCATATCTAATATGGATTGTTAATAGAATTTCAATCTGTGTGCATATCTAATATGGATTGTTAATGATTTTTCTACTTATGGAATATTGTCTGGGTGGATGACGGCTGGAAAGTTGGGTCGTCCATATTGCATAGAAAAATAAAATCTTTTAAATTGAGACATGGCAGGAAAAATTGATGGTTTGATTGCCATCATTGGTTTTTGCCACCTGATCACGAATTTAGAAGTCTCAAGAATGCATTTAGAAAGAATAGAAGGGAACATGATAGTCCACCTCCAAGTCTATCTGATCATGACATCTGGGAGATAGTTTAGGATTTGCCTAAAGTTAGCGAGGACCCATTGTATAGGCTTGATGGATATGTCGTTTCGCATAACTAGACTAAGCAAAGTATGTTTTGAGAGTTATAATATTGGCCAGATAATTTACTTAGAAATAATATTGATGTCATGCATATTGAGAAAAACTATTTTGACAACTTGTTCAACAAAGTTATGGATATCACCGGCAAGACAAAGGATAATCCTAAGGCCAGACTTGACTTACCAAAATATTACAAGCACAGAGAATTACACTTATAGGAGTGGCCCAATAGCAATGTTCTTAATCCCAAGGCTAGTTTTACATTTAAGTTGGACCAAAAGCGTTAAATATGTGAGTGGGTCCAAAGTTTGAAGATGCCCAATAGATATGCCTTAAGTTTGGGAAAGAGTGTTTATATGGCTCAAGGAATTTTGCATAGAATGAAAACCCATGATTGTCATGTTTTCATGGAAAAATTACTACCGATTGATTTTATTGATTTACCTGAAAACATATGAAAACCAATAGCAGAGATTAGTTTGTTCTTCAAAGACTTATGTGCCACCACATTAAAAGAAGAAAATCTGGCGCGAATGGAAAGTAATATTGTTGTTATCACCAAGAAGTTGGAGAAGTTTTTTCCCCAAGCATTCTTCGATATGATAGAGTATCTTCCCATTCACCTTGTGCACGAAGCTCGACTAGGCGGTCACATTCAAACTAGGTAGATGTATCCATTCGAATGGTAAGAAATTGCAACATATTTAAATTCATACATATCTTTTTTAATATAGTAAGCATCTAATCTTAAGATTGTGCAGGATAATTGAAAAATTAAAATTTTTTCCCAAAAACAAACATAGGATGAAATACTCTATAGTTGAGGCATATCTTACAAGAGAAACGTCTCAATTCTGTTCATACTACTTTTGTTATGAAGTTCCTTGTTCAAGAAACAGACTGAATCGTCATCAAGACGATGAGAATGGGCCTTATTTGCAACCTATATCAATTTTCAATCAATCTGGTTGTAAGGGTAAAAAGACCATATTTCGCTGGCTCACTCCCACAGAGCACAAATCAGCAACTTTGTATGTCTTGCTAAATTGCCCGAAAGTTGAGCCCTTTCTGAAGTAAGGAGATTAAAAATTTAAAATATCTTATTTATTTACTCATCCCCTTAAGGAAACTAATTGTGTTTTTCATATTGGATCTTCAGTTAATTTAAGACTCAATTCTATGAAAATCAAGTGTATGTATCCTTTGCAACATGATTTACATATGAGGTTTGTAAGTGTATTAATATTTCTACAAATTTTAAACATTTACACATTTCTTAACTAAATTTATATATGTATGTATAATATTTTTAGGTACACCAGTCACCAAATGCAGCCACATACGATCAGTTCTTGAGAGATATTTCTTTGGGACCAATTGAAGCTCATGCAATGCCCCATTACACAGTAAATGAATTTAAATTTTCACCGAAGAACACTCCAAAATAAGGAAAACAAATAATAGTTGTGTTTGGGTTATGGGTAATGATGATGTTGATTACATTGGCATTATACACAAGATCTTAAAACTGGAGTATGTTGGTTTCTCAATAAAAAAAATTATTTTCTTTCTATGTAAGTGGTTTGATCCAACCACAAGAGGCACAAGAGTACATAAGGAACATAAGATTATTGAAGTGAAGCACAATAGGTCGTATCATGTTTACAATCCATTTGTTCTAGCGCAAAATTCTAAACAAGTGTATTATGCTACTTATTCGTTGTGCAGTGACGAGTCTGATTGGTGGGCTGTAATCAAAACAAAGCCTATAGGACAGGTGAAAGTTGAGAATATGTTGGATACTGCGTATTAAAATGAAATGCAGATTGATCACCAGCTAGTGGACATTGACTTAATGGATAGTTTAAATCACCCGTAAAATATATTTGAAGAAGTTAATATTACAGAAGAAGTTGTTGAGTGTGTAGGAGATGAGGGAACTTCCGAAGAGGGAAGATGGTTTAGTGAAGAATCTTCACGAGAGGAGGATTAATTTGTAAAGGTTGTATTTATTATGTATTGATGTCTTTATGCTTTGTACTATATATTTACCTTTATGTTTCTTGTTTAAGATTGCTATGTAATATACTGTGTAAGATTGTTGTTTTCACTTTTCCATAATTTATATAGTAATAAAAATATTCTTGTCTATCTTGTGTTGCTGGAGCAATTTGAAATGTGAATTAGTAATTTGAAATTAGTTACTAGGAATGTTTTCTTATATATTCATTTTGAAGGAACTACCTACTTGTTAACTTTACATAACTTAGATGTCAGGTAGAGGTGACAAAGGTAAGTAAAAAGTTGATCCTACAAAAACAAAAAAGAAAAAACATCCTCTGCCTTATAGACGACCGACATGTATTCATATATCTAAGGGTCGGTTTACTGACGCGCTAGAACAATCCTTATATTCTAGGTTGTCGCAATATTCAGTTCCTGCTCCTATGTATGTGGGGCCACTTCATGAGTCTACACCGACTCATTCTGCTCTTATCACCATGCCACCACTATCACAATACTATTGAACGACTACTGGCATATCTGGACATCTACCATCGTCAGTACCCTCTTGTGGTAGTCACCCACATTCTCACAGTGATTCTACTGGATCTATTGGGTTGTCGGATCTTCATCTTGGGGCACTCCATTCGGTGTTTCAGATCTGCCCATACTAGTGCATCCACCAGCACTTACTCCGTAGCCCGGAGACAGAGATGATTATCGAAGGTGTTATCTTATTCCATATGGAATAGGGTAAGATTTTTAAATATAATAACATTATTCATTTTTCATTTACTATATTATTATTCTCTATGAAATTACTGTTTGATCTTGTGTTGTAGGTTTAAGCCGGATGCTGGAGTTGAAAAAATTACGAGCAAATGCATTTATTGGAACTTCAACGGTACTAGATCAGTTGGCAAAAGGTTCCAAAAAATGACAGATAAAATGTTTAAAGAATTTCAGGTAAGGATTTAACTTATCGACTACTTAACACATTGTTAGAACAAAAGATTGAATACTAGATTTTTATTTTTGTTGTAGAAATATTACTGGTGGGATGAAGAGAATGAATGTGCTATAAGGAAATTTTTTTACAGAAGTGCTAGATCTAGATTTAACGGTTCTTGGATTATGCCAAACCTAACATGGTACAATCAGGGTTTATACTCAAACCCATATGGCAACAGTATATTCACTATTGAAATAGCGAAAAATACCAATTGTTGAAAGACAAAGGAAAGAAAGTCCGAGCATCATCCAAGGGTATCTCTCTACAAACTGTGGGTGCAGTTAGTATGATTGTCGTGGAGGAAAAAATGATATGTAACTTTTACAGTTTTAATTGTTTGTTTCTATTTGAATTTTTAATTATTTGAAGATTAATAATTTTTTCATATGCAGAAAAAACAAAAGGGTAGGAGGGTAACACACGATGATCTATTCAAGGAGATGCATGTGAAGAAGAAACATAACCCAACTGATGAAGCTGTCTGCCCATGTAAGAATCAAATTTTGAATTTATAAATCTTTTTCTCAAAGTTGATATTATTCAAGTACAAGTACTTTAATGTTTTTTAACTATTAATTTTAACTTTACTTTGAATATAGGACAAATTTATGCAGCTCGTTAATGAGTTTCATATTATTCAGCCTCCTGAAAGTAAGGGTGACCCAATACTTGAACATGTAGATGAGGAGTTATGGCAAGAAACTGTGGGTCCTACAGTTAGAGGCTATTACTACGGATACCACAAAAGTTATTTTGGCGAGAATATTAGGTCTTACATCCTATACCTCATCAATTGATAGAGAAATCATTGAATCACTAAAAAATACAATTTCTAAATTCACTGAACAGTTTGCTGCACAAAGAGAGAGGGCGTAGAAGAAGGAGGAAGAAACAACATCACAAATCAGGATGCTGCAGGAGCAATTCAGCTCTTTCATTCAATCTATATAGATTCTTTCTCCATGTCTTGGTGATGCAGTTCGGGCTGCAAAAGATCTAGGCCCACTAGATGATATTAGCATAGATGAGGAATTATATCCTACATGTGTGGCTGAGGATAAGGAAGACGAAGACGATGATAATGAGCGGTTTCTTTTTCACATTTGTATGTGTTGTAGTTTGAATTTGGAGATGAGTTGTAGTTTTTACACTTTTGTATGTTTTTTGACTTGTATTGTATGTTAGTTGTGTGGGAATACACTTGGTATGTTGTTGTTGTATTGTATGTCGGCTTTTCTGAAAATTTAAAAAAAAACGACCATAAGTGGTCGGTTTTTACAAATAAATTAATTAATTTATGATTAATTCATTTTAACATAAAATTGATCACTTGTGGTCAGTTTTATTAAAATTAATTAATTAATTTTAAAATAAAATCGACCACTTGTGGTTTGTTTTTTTTTTTAATTTTTTTACTTTTATAAAAAAATAATATGAATTTTAAAAATATATATATTTTTTCAAAAAAAACCGATCACACGTGGTCGGTTTTTAAAAAGCTACCAGGCTTTTACCGATCACACATTTTGGTCGATTTTGTGGTCGAAAATGCAGAAAAACCAACCACATGTGGTCAGTTTTTGTGGTTGGTTTTCCTATTTTTTTTTAGTAGTGAACCCCAAACTCTAAGATATCTCAAATTTGGATTATGACCTTTCTACAACTCAAAAGATGTTAGTTTGGTTTTTTTATGAGGCACAAAATTCAACAGATAACAAACAGTCAAAAGAGCTTTACCCCAAAAACTTAAAGGTGCGCAAGACTTAATTAACATGACATTAATCAACTAAACCAAAAGTCTACTTTTCCTTTCTGCTACACCGTTAGATGTAGGAGAATAAGGAGGAGTAATTTCATGAATTATACCAATTGATCTAACAAAATAATTGAACTCATATGACTCATATTCACGACCTCTATGACTTTTTATTCTTTTTATTTTTCTATTAAACTGATTTTCAACTTCATGGAGAAAAGTTTTAAAATTCTCAAATGCATCACTTTTATTTTTCTTAAGTAAACATATGTAAACTTAGAAAAATTATCAAAGAAAGTGATAAAATATCTATTTTCTCCACGAGTTAAAACTCCACAAGTTTACAAATATTAGTATGAACTAATTCTAATAAATTAATTTTTCTTTCAACTTAAAAATGAGGTCTTTTTGTGATTTTGGCTTTACTATAAGCCTAACATTTTTCAAAGTTCTTTTTGATCACTGGAATTAATCTTAAACTACTCATAATTTCCATGTAACGATCATTTATATGACACAAATGAGCATGCCAAAAGTTAGTAGAAGAAAGCATATCAACAGAAGTAGATGTTTTATTCATTTCAACATTCAACTTGAACATACCATCACATGAATACCCCTTTCCCACAAAAATATTATTTTTCATAATTATATACTGATCAGATTTAATAATCTGTTTGAATTCTGCTTTATTAAGAAGAAAGCTAGACATCAATTTTTTCTTATGGAAGGAGTATAAAGTACATCTTTTAAAATTAATATCCTTCTAGAAGTAAACCTCAACTCGACATCTCTCATTTCAAGTACTTGAGTTTTGTGTGAATCTCCAAGCACGATAGTTTTGGACTCCTCAAAATTAGCATATTTTTTAAACCAGTCTTTGTCATAACAGACATGATGGTTTGCACTAAAGTCAGCTCACCATCCATCAATATTATCCACCATGTTTATGTCTGTTATCACTGCCACAAATAGTTCTTCAATAACGTTTGCCTGAGGTTTTGGCCCACGTTTCTGAAATTTGCAAAATCTAGAAATATGCCCACTCTTGCCATAGACAAAGCACGGTTCTTTTTCTTGTATATGTTAATTTTTTTCTTTGTTGTTTCCGTTATTATTGTCCTTGGAATGTCTACCATCATTTTTCTTGAATTTTTTCTTCTTAGGCTTCAAAGTAGTATTTTTGTTAGTTTCAGGGGTAACTTTATTTGAAGTAGTTAAATTTACCTTGGTGTGATGTTGTTCTCTTCTGTTTACAAAAGTGGATCTTGGACCCTTGCTTCTTCTTTCATGCAGATTCTCATTTTTAAAGTCTCAAGAGAAGTTTTATTTGGCTTGTGGCGCATAATTTTTTGAAATTCCTTCCACGAAGGTGGAAGTTTATCAATTACCCCACAAACAATAAGGTTATCTCCAATTTTAACTTCCTCGGACTTAAGCTCTCCAACAATCATTATGAAGTCCTGAGCTTGGTCTAGCATTAATTTGTCGTCCACCATTTAAAAACAAAAAAACCTGCTAGCGACATACTTTTTCGCTCCAGCCTCCTCAGTGTCATACCTACTCTGTAATGATTTTCAAATTCTCTTTGCACTAGAGTAAGTTCTATCATAGTAATCATAAAAGTTATCAGATAGACAATCAAGTAAAAAGTACCGACACTTGTAGGAGTCACCATCGTATTTTTCAACTTTCTCTTGAAGAGAAATGAGTTCTTCATCAGTCATGAAGAGATATCTACTTTGTTTGGATTTTTCTCAGTTAACACATAAGAAACATTGAGAAGACATAAGTAGAAAAGCACTTTACCCTTCCACTCCTTGAAGTAAGCATTGTTGAACCAGAATGACTTGTTAAGATCTCCCATATTGACATCCGCAAATTTTTCAGTTATTGCCATTGAATAGGAAGATAAATGTGGTAGATGAATGGCATAGAAGTTACAAGAGTTATAAAGGTTACAAGACATAAAGAGTAGGATAATGGAGGAATAAAGAATGAAAGTTACAAGAGTTACATGAAACTTATGTCCACATTCTACCACCACTAACTAATGAGATTAATGACTCATAACACAAATGAAATGGGAGTTAGAAAGTCGCAAATTGCAGCCATGCAACGTCAGGGGCGGACCCACGTGTGATTTTGGGGTGCTCCGGCACCTACTAAACTCGACGTAGATTAGGTGTAATTATATAAGAAATACAAAATAAATGGTATAATTTATTAAAAAACACCCAGAGAACAAACATATGGTTGGGTGCATTGGCTTGATGATGTGACTCCCATGTCTAGCTTTTCAGGTTCGAAACAGTTACATACTATTTTTTATAAATTTTTTTGAGCACTCACAACCTTAAATTTTTGGGTCCGCCACTGTACAACGTGTGTGGCGGAATGTAACTTAACGCATTTGAGAGCTAATATCCCTAACTGCCAAACTGTCATGCAAAATAATAATATTAAAATGCACATCAGCTACCATTGTCCCAATATTATATAAAAGCATTTCCATTTGGAAATATCCAAAATATTTGACAATTTCATCTATAAAGTTAATAACGAATTTAAGAACTTGAAAGATTTCTCATATTGTTTTTTCTATTACTATGTGCTAACCAAAAGTTTGTCATATAAAATTGTGGATATGATCTAGTGAGCATGACAGTTTGTTTATATCAAATTTAATTTAAAGTTGCAGCGATCAAAAAATTAAATAAAGTTTCTTCAATGAGGTATTTACATTTCGGTTTTAAGAACTTTCAGTTTTCTGTTTGTGTGGATATTTTTCCTATATTGTGTTTCACATGTTTCTATTGTAGATTCGAACATTTTACAGTATTAATTAGTTTTCAAAATAAAGATACTAGTGTATGGTTATCTCTTTATACTGATCACATGATTTAATTTCTCGGTTTTTGGATAAGGTCATGTGCGGAAAGATCTTAAATTCTATTCAGATATTTTGTGAATTGGAAGTTTATTTTATATATTCATAACTCATTGAAATGATATGATAAAACATGTTAAGATATGAATAGAATTTAAAATGTTTTATAATATATTTCCTCCCCCTTCCACATCCCCCCCCCCCCCCCCAAAAAAAAAAAAAAACGGAAATGGTATGACAAAATTACCCATATTGACGACTTCATCCTCCAAAATGAAATACTTCTCCACCTAGAAAAAGAAAAAAAGGATAATACTCACAAAAATACCTAAAGTTTAACCAAATTTTCGGTGAAGCATATTAATTTTTGCGGGGGTCCTATTACCCCCTATACTTCTTTAGTTGAAATTAATTCCCCCTCCCCCCCCTCCGAATTTTTTTAAAGTGGAATTAATCCCCCAAAAAACGTTATACCCAATTTTTACGGTGGGAAGTGTGGTACACGCGCTGTTTCTTCTCCATTTTATCGCCTTCCAACATTTTTTTCACCATTACAACCATATTAAATATTCCAAATGTTTTCATTGAGTCAATTTCAAATTTCAAGTCCATTCTTATCACTTCAAAAGTTTTCAAATTCAATTTCCAGTTTCAAACTTTGAATTTCATTGAGTTTATGAAGAAATTTTTTTCAAATAATTGAATGAAATCTTCTATTAATTTTCCATTGAAACTCGAAAGATTCAATTAGCGAGTTCTATTAATGGAAGATTCAATGAAAATCGCTAATTGAATGGAACTCACTAATTGAAAACTCAATGGAAGATTCAATTTTCATTAATGGAACTCGAAAGATTCGAAAAATTTAATTTCATGTATGAAGACAAAAATACAAACTGTACATGTATGAAGCTATTCAATCTACCCTTAATGTAACTCGAAAGATTCAATTAGCGAGTTTCCGAGTTTGAATTTTTCGAATCTTCTATTGAGTTAATTAGCGAGTTTCATTAATCTTCCAGAATTAAAATTGAAACGAAATCTGCAAGAATTTAATTTCAATTCAACAATGGAGCAACCATTGTTGAAGAAAAGAAAGAAAGAAGAAAGAAGAAAGAAGAAAGAAGAAAGAAGAAAGAAGAAAGAAGAAAAAGAATGAATAAATAAATAAAAAAAATAAAACTTTAAATAATTATAAAATTAAGGGTCTGTTTGGCAAAAAAAAAAAGGTTTATAACATTTTTAACACTTTTCACGCGCTCAATACGCGTGACTAACATGCAATGGGCCAAGTGACAGATATATGCCATTAAAATACGAAAAAAAAGTATGGGGGGATAATAGGACCCCTGCAAAGTTTAGTATGCTCAACTGGTAATTCGGTCAAACTTCAAGTATTTTTGTGAGTATTCTCCAAAAAAGAAAATTATTTTGACATGATAAAGAGTTTAAAAAAAAATGAATGTTGTAGTCCTAAGTTAAAGTTATGTCAAATGTATCAAAATATTTTTTAATATTATGATATTAAATATGTCATATAAAAAGTTGAAATTAAATTATTGTCATAAAAAAAGTTATTTAAAAAAAAACTAAAATAAAAACATTTCTTTTTAAACGGAGAAATATCTTTTATTGAGGAAATTCATATAGTTGCAAAAATTAAACTGAATAAAAGAAAAGGAGACCAGAAAGATAGGCTAAGCAGAATATTTCTCCTTATTTTGGAAAAGCTGATGGCTTCCTGCCATGCTTAACAGGGTCACAGTTCAATATTTCGTTCAAGCCACAAACTTTGAAAGTTGTTGCCCCCGCTCCTAAATTCCCGATTCCACGAATTTCGCTAGGAATATTTTAGAGAAGCTAATTCTTGAAATTTATTTAGATCATATACATCAGACATAATCTTAGTTTTGTCAGACCTTTCAGGAAAAAATCTTAGTAACCAACCTAAAAACATCTGTGAAAGGGAACTGTACTTTTAGGTATTCTTGTGCCTAATTTATGTCATTCATCTATCATTTTGGATTTGGATACGTATATTTTCGGACCCTTTCTTTTAATTTTTTTGATTTTGGTGATGAGAGAAGCTAGAATATTCCGATAGAACTAAATGTCAGCGCATCATATGATAGATGCTACATGACAACTATAATTTTCTAGAGAAAAGACATCAAATCACCCCTGAACTGGTCACCAAATTTTACTTTAAATCCTAAATTATAGAGGTAATTATATACCCCCTAAATAACTTTTAAGTAAATTTTTATCACTCTAACTGCTGACGTGGCAAATTTTTAATAAGTTAGCGCATTGTAAAAAAAAGATGAAAAAGGTGGGGCCCACCTTTTTAATTCTACAAATTCTCTTTTCTTATATATATATATATATATATATATATATATATATAAAGTAACCATCTTCTTCATCTTCTTCCTAATCCCCTCGCACCCTCCCCAGTTCCCATCACCATCACCCCACCCCTCAATACTGTTTCTTTAATTTTTTTCGTAACCCCCCACCCCTACGCACCCCGTTTCTTCATCTGATGCAAAACCATGAAAACTTTCGTAAAAGGTGAAATTAAATATTTTGAGAAGTTTGTGAACTGGAGATTTTATGTTTTTAAGTTAAAAGTTTATGGAATTTATGGTACTTGATAGGAAATTTGTGTCAAAATTATCTAAAAGTTGACAACTTTGCTGTTTTAGTAATTTTGTTTTGCCTTTGGAACCCAAAATTTGATTATGAAAAATGAAGCAGAAGGGTGGTTGATGATGCTCTTCAAGTTGATCGTTTCTGGAATGATGAAATCGTTTGTCCAAAAGATGTTATGTGTGAGTAAATAAATTTTGGAATGTTGATATGTCCAAAAGATCATCGTTTCATGAATGATGATATGTGTGAATAAATTCTGGAATGCTATCTTGATTAAAAGATATAGAATTTATAAATTCTTGATTAAAAAAGTTATTTTGGAATGATGAAATCATTTCTGGAATGATGAAATCTTTTTCAAAAAAGTTATTTATTCACACATAACATCCTTGTTAATTTTGAATGTTAAAAACGTTAAGGAAGTTAGAATTGAAAGTTGAAATAATGTTTTAATGGAGGAACAACCTTAAATTGATGTCTTTATGGTTGTTCTCTTGGTGGTGTTAATGGAAAAAATGAAGAAAAAAAATTGAAGGAGAAGGCATTTCATAGAAGGGGTGGGGGTTGGAAGGGGAGAAAGAGAGGGGGTGGGTGGCATGGACTGAGAAGAAGAAAAAAAAATGGGTGGGGAAGGGCTGAAAGAGCGGGGCGGAGGGAATCTGAAGAAGAAGGAGGGGTGGGGGTGTGAAGAATAAAGGGATTTATTTTATTTCTATTATATATATGTGTGTGTGTGACAATATTTTTTAAATAAATATTTACGTAGTAGTGATGTGGCAGTGACGTGGGCGCGTGTGTAGTGCATCTCCCTTTGTGAGAGTGGTAATATATTTTTAGGGGGGTATTTAATTCACTTAAAAGTTAATAAGGAGGTATATAATTGCCCGGTTAGTTTAGGGTCTAAAATAAATTTTGGCAACAAGTTTAGGGGTGATTTGATGTCTTTTCTCTTTAATCTAAAATAAAAAGGATAAAGGGTCTTTATCTAACAAAAATGAAAATATGCATAGACTAATTAAAATACTACATATACATAAATGAAATATGTCTTCTACACCTCCTCTGTACTTCTTTGAATAGAATAAATTGATCTTTTAAAAATTTCATATATTCTGCTAGTGAGCAAATTGATGTTAAATATATATACATACTAGTTTAGGTGTACGCGCCTCGCGCGTGTACCTCACTTTATTGAAATCAAACGTTACACTAAATAGAATATTTGTTTAAATCATAAAGATGAATATAATAATTAATGTCAACATATTTTGGAGAATTTAATTAATTAAACCTAACTCTTACCAAAAAAATTTATAAAAGTTGATCGACATTCATCTACAACCAGTAAACTGCAACGAAATAATACGATGATAGAGACATCAAAACAATATAATTAAATCTAATCTTTACACAAAAAAATTCTCTAAGTCATCTGACACTCATTTATCATCTGTAAACTATAACCAAATAATACGATAATAGATATATTAAAATAATACAACTAAACTTTACATTTAAACAACAAAAAATCTCAAAACAGAGATACAAAAACAATACAATTAAACCTTATCTTTACCTAAAAAATTCTTTAAAGTCAACCAACTTTCATCTACCAGTACCACCTGTAAATTCATCTATGATCTGTAAACTACAATAAAATAATACAATAGTGATCACAAAACTTTAGTTTTGATGAAAAAAATTCTTGTCTAAGCAAACATTTTGACCCTAAAGAATGATTTGAATGAAAACAAAGAAGACATATACACACATGTTGAATTCTATTATGTTGACAAAAATAGTGAAAAAGTTGATGATTAGAAAATTAAGGATCCACCAATCTAGACATGCAATCGAATCAAGTTAGATTAGTATCAATCATATTTTCACAATAAGTAAATCGATTTCTTCTCTAGTTTAACGTGCATCTCAATATTTATAGAATTATTTCCTTAATAGAGTCCTATTTTAGGAGTATTTTTCTATCCTATTTTAGGAGTATTTTTCTAATTGATCAGTACAAAGAAAAATATTAATTAATTTTTCTTCTATATATTTTAGGAGTCTGGTTAATATAATATAAATAATTAAATAATAAATTGAATAAAAATAGTGAAAAGACAGTTTTGTCTAAAGAAAGGACTTTTAATGAAGGACAAAAATATACACAATGAAATAATATATATATATATATATATATATATATATATATATATATATATATAAATATTAAAAGTGTGAAGACCTTTAGAAAAGTGATTTGAACTTTTTGCCCTTCATTAAAAGACTCTTTAATATATATATATATATATACACACACATGTTGAATTCTATTATGCTGACAAAAACTGTGAAGAAGTTGAGGGTTAGAAAATCAAGCATCCAACAATCTAGACATGCGATCGAATAAAGTTAGATGAACATCAATCATATTCTCCCAGTAGGCAAACCGGTTTGTTCTCTAGTTTAACATACATCTCAATATTTATAGAAGTATTTTCTTAATAAAGTCCTATTTTCGGAGTATTTTTCTAATTGAATAGTTAAAAAAAATATTAATTAATTCTCTCACCATATATTTTAGAAGTCCTATACATTTTAGGAGTCCTATATATTTTAGGAAGTCTAGTAGAAAGAAAAATATTAATTAATTCTCCTACCATATATTTTAGGAGCCCCATATATTTTAGTAAGTCTAGTTAATATAATAAAAAAATAATTAAATAATAAATTAAAAAAATAGTGAAAAGATAGTTTTATCTAAGGAAGAGTCTTTTAATGAAGGACAAAAATTTTAAATCATTTTTCTAAAGGTCTTCACACTTTTAATATATTATTATTATTATTATATAGATATAGATTATTATTGTTATTATTATTGTTGTTGTTGTTGTTGTTGTTGTTGTTGTTGAACTACTCAAAACCCCAAACCAAATTAAAGACACAATGTTAATATACTATTTACGTTAAGAATAATTCTGAACATAAACAAATCGTGGGAAGCTATACTTTACTCCTTAAATAGTTTTATTTTCTCTTTACCATATATTTTACTCAAATAGTTTTATGAAAAAAGTTTTAGTTATCATTGGAAAGGTTTTACCATAAATATATTTAATTAATTTTCAATTCTTAAATATTAAATATTAGAAAAAACAGTGAAAAGACAATTTTATCTAAAACAAAGACTTTTAATGAAGGACAAAAAGTTCAAATCACATTTTTAAGGGCCTTCACACTTTTAATATATACTTGTTTAGGTGTACGCGCTTTGCGCGTGTATCTCACTTTAATGAATTCAAATATACACTAAATATGATATTTATTTAAATTGATAAAGAAGAGTACAATAATTAAATTCAACATCTTTTGAATATGTAAAGATGGAGAATTTATTTAATTAAACCTAGCTTTTACTAAAAAAAAAATATAAAAAACGATCGACATTGTAAACTACAACAAAATAACACGATGATAGAGATATAAAAATAATATAATTAAATCTAACCTTTACACAAAAAATTTCTCAAAACCGACAGACATTCATATGTCACCTGTAAACTACAACAAAATAATATGATAATAGAGATATCAAAACAATACATTTAAACCTAACCTTTATACAAAAAAAATTCTCAAATTAGAGTTATTAAAAAAATTACAATTAAATATAATTTTTACCTTAAATTTTTTTTCAAAACCAACCGACATTTATCTACCACCTGTAAACTATAATAAAATAATACGATAAAAGAGTTATCAAAATAATACAATTAAACCTAACCTATACACAAAAAAATTTCAAAGTTGATCAACATTCATCTACGACCTGTAAACTATCATCTACGACCTATAAACTATCACAAAATAATACACTAATAGAGATATTAAAACAATATAGTTAAACCTAACCTTTACCTAAAAAAATTCTTCAAAGTCTATCGACATTCATCTACTACCTGTAAATTAAAATAAAATAATACGACAATAAGGATATCAAAATAATGCAATTGAAACTAACCTTTTAATTTTCACCTGAAAGGAAATTTTAACCCTAAAGAACGACTTGAATGAAAATAAAATAAGAAAATATAGTAAAAGTAGAAAAAATTATATATATTTATATACACATATATACACACACGTTGAATTCAAGTCTAAAACAATTTGTACATATTTTTAGATATTTTTTCCCCAAAAATAAAGCAACTGTCCAAAAATAGGACAAATTTGTTATTTTAGTGTATATGTTGAATTCTATTTCAAATAAGTTCTAGACTTTTCGCTGCACGTGATTTCAATTGATTATAAAATTAAAACATGATTCATAAAAAGAAATTAACATTCTACTTTAATCCGTGACCTTCATACTCTTCTATCTAATGCATCTATCTAAAGAAAGAATCAGAAATTTTTAAAAATAAATATACTACAGGTAGTGGCGGAGCCAAGATTTTCACCAAGGGGTTTCACAAGTGAATATACGAACTAACTAAAGGGGTTCGACATTTACTAAATATACATAAAAATAAATGTAACTACGTATATATAGTATAATTTTTCGTCAATGGAAGTTCGGATGAACCCCCTATCCTAAGTGTAGCTCCGTCCCTGACTACAGGCATGCAACAATATTAAAACTAAATTGCACATAAAAGTTATGAAATTACAAAAAATATGATTCATAAATCAAAAACCTTCTATCAATTATGGCCTCCATATCTTTCTATTTAATGGAAATATATAAAATAACAACCACAAATTTATTAAAATAAATATATTGCGGGCATGCAATGACATTACAATTAAATTGCACATAAAATTAAAGCTACGATATCACAAGAAACATATTCAAATACATAAATAAAAAAGAATTTAACCTTCTATTATAATTTGCAACATCCATACTCTTTTATAATAAAAAGAAACATTCGCAATTTATAAAAGTTTAAAATATTTTTCTCCAAGAAAGATTTACAGAAATACGATTTTCTTATTCCATATATTATTCACCATATTAGAATAATATTAGTTTCGAGTAAAATAAATACAAAAATATGATTGCTAAATATTAAGAATTTCGCACCAATAATTTCCTACTCGTTTTTGTATTAAATCTCTTTTTTCCTTCTTGGTTTAACCAAAGCTAATAATAGTACTTTTTATCCTTTTTTTCCATATTGGTAGCTTTCAAACAAACAAACAAAAAGCCTTGTACTTTTTATCTTTTTTTCTGCGTTTTAAACTTTTAACCAAAAAAAAGAAGAAACCTATACCCGAAATTTCCTGATAATTTCATAATAAATATAAATATTTCAATCAAACGTGAGTTTTTTAAGTCTCCTTAAGTGATTTGGTTTTATTTTTATCTTATGGAGACAAAAAAAACCTATCAAAAATCTATCAATATATTTTTTTCTTACCATATATTGTAGAGTTTTTCTCTTACCATATATTTTAGGACTCCTTTTCAAGATAATAAATAATTAAATAATAATTTTAAAAATAGTAAAAAGACGATTTTGTCTAAAACAGAGTGTTTTAATGAAAGGTAAAAAGTTCGGATCACTTTTTTAAGGGATTTCACACTTTTAATATATTATAGATATATATTATAGATATAGATTATAAATATATATCCACACATAATTGTAACACAATTTCTAAATAAATATAACTTTTGAGAAATGAAACGTGAAATATATTAAAATAAATGGGCCTAAAAGAATACCCAAAAATTGCTATAGTGAACATATCCGCTAAAACACTGGTCCACCTATTCACACTCTTTTAAAATTCAATTTCTTTTTCTATTTTTTATCTCTTTCGAGAAGCTTCCACCGATTTTGCTATCTCAATAACTCGAAACCACAACCTTCGAACTGAAAATAATGAATATTTTTTATATGAGCAACTTCTCCTTGTCAGGTCACCTATTCACATGATAATTAATTCAATTTCTTTTGGGGAAATGTCCATTTCGATAGCCCGACGGACAACGTCATATCCACTTCTCTTTTTAGCTTATTAAAAGGAACTATAGCAAAATTAAATTGCTCTCTTATTTTTGAATCTATTCACGCTTCACGCGCTTTTATTAGATTTTCGGCATTAATTTTCTTTTAATTCTCTTAGTTTTCAAGTATTTCATATTTTAACTAATTATATTATTCACTCAATTATATACATTTTTTTTCTATGAATTTTCGTTACTTAATTATTTTCATCTCCTATAATACTTGAATTTTATAAAATATATTGAAAGAAATTTATTTTTCATAAAAGAAAATAGAGAAAGAAAAAGTTCAATAAAACTTTATTCTTTTCCGGCATATTCTTATCAAATTTTAAAACTTGATTATTTATGTAATATATTTAATATAAATCTAATTATATAAATCTCATATGTGGTCTTTATCTAATTTTTTCTTTCCTTTTCTTTTTAAATTATTTATCTTTAATGTTTTCCTTTTTTTCCTGATTTTTTTTCTTTCATACTATTTACGAGTTCAGTTTCTTTTTAAAATATCAAATCTCATTTTTCTTCTTCTAACTACTTAATAATAAAGATAAATAATGAAAAAAATAGTTACAAATATCTCTCTCTCTATCTATATATATATAATCTCTAATATTTAATCTCTAATCTCAAAGCGTGAATACCGTTATAAAAGTGATTTGAACTTTTTGCTCTTGACTAAAACTTTTCGTAATAAAAAAAATTATTTTTTAACTTATTTCCTCCAATTATTATATATTATATTAACATATAAAGATAAAGAGTCCTAAAATATATGGTTAAAGAAAAATATATTTTGAAAATTTTTCCTTATAAATCACAAAAAATCACAACTTCCCTGGAGTTCCACAAAAATCAAAATATGTTATTTTAAAATTTTGAGTAAAAAAAAATTATTCCATAAAGTTCCCCAAAAAATACCCAAAACTATCCTAAAGTAATTCTTAAAAAAACCGTTTTTTAAAAAAATAATTAAAATTGAGTTTGTTTGGCTTTGAATCACTTTACAATTAGGATTACTTAAAGTTTTTTTTTCATTAAATTTGTACTTTTATTGATAATCAAAATTATTTTGTATTGAATGGGTTGATATCCTTATACACTGTCCAACAAAATAACACAAAAAGGCCCAATCCGATAGACAAATTCGGGCCAAAAAAAGGAAATAAAAACAAATATAAATTGAGTAGGGTTTCTAAAAAGGGATCATCAGCTCCTTCTCTTTGTTGCCTTCCGCCTCCTTTTCTATGGCCTCTTTCATGCTCAATTCACCATGTTTCTTCTTTGGATCATAAACACCTTGCCATTGGTTCTCAGCTTCAGCTTCTTTTCCAGCTTGCAAGAGTAAGTTCAACTTCTCCTTGTTTGTATTTATTCTGAACTTGAGCTTACCTGTTAATACAATCTCCATTTCTTCGTTAGTTGTGATCTCCAGTGATGATGTATGAGATGGATATTAGTGCTAAACCGACGGGTCTAGTCCACTGAGGTTGGTATTCAAACTTGGTAAGTACCCTTTCCCTTTGTGTTTTCTTCGTCTTTCTGTTATGTATGTAAAACACTCTTCTTTGTACAATTGAAGAAGGGAGAGAGATTATATGAAGCTCGGATCCACTGTTAACCTGATGGTATCAACATTCTCAGCTGCTCTAAATGCAAATTTGATCTCTGGACTCCCTAATCTACTAAGAGTCCTTTTATTATTGGTTAGTGTAATTAGGCTAAGTAGCTTTCCTACTTTTGTGTGCCCTATAAAATTGTAAATATGATGTATGTGCATAACTTTGCTGTAGCCTTCTAGTCTGTCTGTCATTTTGCTACTGCTAGCCTTAGGTATGAACCTTGGTATTTATCACTATTTATGATCTTCGTATCCCTGCTTGGTAGCTGCTGAAAAGTTGTATATGTAAACGACTCTTCTTTTAATGCTAAATTTGCCAAGTAGTCTGCTAGTTGATTACCTTCTCTGTATATTTGCACTATGTGAATCTGTTTAGTATCTAGTAACTGCCATATCTGTTTGATTATGTCTTCTAGATTCCGTGGTATTTCCCATTCCCTTATTAACAACTTCTACATCAACAATGAATCAGTTTGTATGATTTTGCTGTGTTGGATTACAGTGTTTTGCTGCCTGTAGAATAGCTATGGCCTCTGATTCCATGCTATTAGTACCCTTTATTGAAGTTCTTTCTGCATGTAGTAAATCTCCTTAAGCATTCCTTAAGAAAAAGGCCCAATAATACCTCCTTGAACTACCTTTAGAAACCCCATCAGTATCATACTTGACCGAACCATTGTTAGGTGGTTCCCATACTACTGGAATTGCTTTAACTTTAGGCTTCAATTGACCAAGCTGCTTTAAAATTAGAGGCCATTCACATGAGAATTCTAATTTTGGTTTTCTAACCTTCAATAGCATTCTCAAGTGTCTGGTGACATTAAAAATCAGCTTGTGCACTAATATTCCTTTTCCTTTATGTTACAAAGCATTTCTTCTTCTCCACAACTCCCACATAATCATCCCTGGAATGGTTCTGAAATATATTCCCTTCCTTGGTTTAACCTATGTATTCCACTAAGCATATATAATGTTCCTCAGGCTCAATCCTTGAATGTTTATACCTACAAAAGAAGAGAAATAGGACCATTCTTGTTAGAATAATCCGACCTTAACAACACATGAGACACAATCTCTTGTGCGGAATTCTGACAACACTAATATTTGGAATGTCCCTCCATACCCCATCTTCTAATAGTAGCATCCACTGAGACCTTTCCTCTCCACATTATCCACATAAAAAAGTTCATCTTAAAAGGTAAACCTTTTATCCATAACTGTTTGTAAAATTCATTAGTGTCTTCTCTACGCCTGACATAATTCCATGCTGATTTGACACTAAACTTCCCTCTAGTTTCCAAAGACCACATTGGCATGCCTTCCTGAATAGTTTGTTGTGGTGAAGATACCTTCTCCAAGATATGATCTACCATTTCGTCCTAAAAAAGTTCCTTTAATACTTCCACATTCCACTGTCCATTATGCTCCAAATCCTTAACTCTTTGGTATTTCCCATCCCATTCTTTACTATTTTCCATCATTGAAAAGAAATCCCTAATCCACTCCAATTATCAAACCAAATATGAGCATTTTCTTTCTTCACTTTTCATACAATAAGATGATCAATGAGATCTTTTACTTGCAACATTTTCTTCCATACCTGAGATCCACCCCTACCTTTCATATGACTTCATTTGGATAGAGTTTTCTGCAATATTTGTTTAACATGAATGTGCTCTATACTGAAGTTTTAGTTCTGATATTCCACCATAATTTACATAAAAGAGCTGAGAAAATATCCTGAATCAACCTAAAACCTATTCCACCCTCTTCTTCTGGAAAACACATATTAGTCCAAGATATCCAATGTCTATCCTTCCTTTCTACAGTATTACTTCAGAGAAATCTAGCAAAATATTTCTGAATAACAGACAGGACATTTTTAGGAGGATTCATAACTGACAAATAATGAATTGGGATACTTTGAAGAACATTTTTAATTAACACAACCCTTCCTCCAAATGATATAAGCTTACCTTTCCATGACTGCAATTTATTGTTGATTCTGTTAATAAGGAGCTGATAATAGAGCTTCTTCTTCCTCTTGTAAAAAATTGGACAACCAAGATAAGTAAAAGGAAAATCATGCCTCAATATTCCTGTAGCTATTTTTGGCATAACCACATCTCCATTGGATGCATTACTGTGTAGATACAATGGACTCTTATCCTTATTAATTTTCTGACCTGACACCCTTTCATATCTTTCTAAAGTTGAGGTCACTAATTGTATAGTTCCCAATTCAACTTTACAAAGAGTGATCATATCATCTACAAAATAAAGATGATTAAGCCTTGGACTACCCCTAGGCATACCAAATATCTTGAATTCCTTTCTTAACAATAACTTCTTTATTCCTATGGATAACACCTCTGCTGCAATGATGAATAATGTAGGAGATAAAGGATTCCCTTGCTTCACCCCTCTTGATGATTGAAAGAACCCCTTAGGTTGTCTATTTAATAACACAAAATACCAATTATTAGACAACAACCTGAATATCATATCAATGATTTGCTCATAAAATCCAATCCTCTTTAACACTTTAGTCAGAAAAAGCCACTCCACTCTATCACATTCCTTCATCATGTCAAATTCATGACCATATTAGGAGCTTTTTCCCTTTTTTCTAATTTTTGATACTATCTCCTGCACTACCAGTATATTCTCAGCAATACTTCTTCCTTGTACAAATTCTGCTTATTCTTCATACACTATATTATGTAACAGACACTTAAATCTTTCATGAATAATTCTTGAGAATATTTTATTCACAAAATTGCTAAGAGAAATAAGCCTTAAATTTGAAAAAGTATTTACCACTATATTCTTTGGTAATAATACCAAATTGGGGTGAGTAATGAATCCTGGAAGTTCATATACACAGAAAAAAGGCTATTACCATTTAATGAAGGTATGTAGCAATGATATCCCAAGCATCCTAAAAGAAAGTCCATGTCATCCCATTAGGTCCTATCTCTATTCATTCCCATGATTGTTTCTCTTTTTTCTTCAATTGTTGGAATCCTCTGTAGTTCTACATTTTGTGTTTTAACTACCACTTTTGGTAACACCTCCAACATTGTAAAGTCTTCTGCATCCTCTTGTTTCAGAAATTAATTTTGATAGAATCTAATAGCAGCTTCAGATATATCTTCTTGATTCTCTAACCACACTCCTTCATCATTCTAAATTTTCCTTATGCCTAGCCTTGCCCTTCTTCCTCTCACTACTGTATGGAAAATTTTTGCATTCCTTTCCCCATCCTTGAACCACTCAAATTCCTCCTCCAGAATTCCTCCTCCATTTTCAATTTTAATGCCAATTCAGCTTGTGCCTTGAACAAATTAGCTCTATTATCAGTTGTAGGTGCCTGTTCAAACTGTTTCTCCCTAACTTTGACCACTTCTTCCAAAGTAGCAATCTCTTGGAAAATGTTTCCAAAGAATTGCTTACTCCACCGTGTTAGAGCAATTTTAGTCCTCTTAAGTTTCTGATAAAAGATAATAAAAGGATTTCCTTCAATTTCTACCTTCTAATTCTGTGTTCTTACCTCTAAAGAAACACCTTCTTTTAGCCAAAAGCTCAGAAACTTAAAAGGTTTAACCAGATGAACCTGCTGAGTATTACACTTTACATCATAGATGCATGATCAAATCCATTTCTCACTAGATTCTCCACCTCCATAACATGAAAAATTTCCAGTTACTTATTATTAGACAAAACCCTATCTAACCTTTTGAAAATACAATCCCCATCAGTTCTTCCACTCCACCAAGTGAATACTGCCCTTGAAATGAATCTCATATAAATTACAAGTACTAATACAATGATTAAAATCTTGAGTCTACTCAAAATTTACTGGTAAGCTTCTTGATTTCTCCTTTACATTTCTTAATACATTAAAGTCCTCTTCTACCAACCATGCTTCATTTGTAGAATCATTCAAAGAACCCAAAGAATCCCACAACTAGATTCTTTCACTTTGAGTGCATTTTGTGTAAACTAAAGTAATAATCACCATTATTTTCACATTCTGATTTTCCACTCTAAGAGTAAGCTGTTGTTCCTCATCAATAGTACAATATATTCTACAGAAGATTCCAGAAATGCCCAATTCTTGCTTGACATATTAACTATTGCATGTTGCATTCCAAGCTATTTTTTTATACTCATCTATATATAGACCTTCCTGAAATGGTTCCATAAGACCTATGAAAGCAAAATGATATCTTTTATGAATTGTAATCAGCCTAGTAAATGCCTTCTGTGTGTTCACAGACCTGATGTTCCAAATTAAAGCATTCAGTTTGAAGCTAATTTTGATGTAAAACTCCTTGTTTTGTTTGGATTTGTTGCTATAGGTTTATTCCTCTTGGCTTGTTTACCATGCTTAGTTTTTAACGTCTTAATCTATTTTGGTGATAAATCTCTACCTGCTGCTGCATCTGTAATATTATCCACTAAATCTTCTGTGTCCAAATCCTCTTTTTTGCTATTTATAATATCCATCATATCTCCTACCTCAATTGCCTAAGGTACAACATCCTCCATAATTTATTAAGCATTGTCTGTAGCATCTTTCTCTCTCAATATCAATTCCCTTTATTCATTTAGAGTTACAATATCCACATTTGAATGTGCTTGTTCCTTTTGCTTATCCTGAGTTTGTTCTTCTCTTTCTTCTTCTGTATCACCTTGTTGATGTTCCTTATTGCTTTCATTACCACCCATACCTGCTTCTGTGATTGTGGATTCTTTTGAACTAAAATGTTTAGTGATTTCCTTCTCTTCTATGATATTGGGATGATTATCCTCTACCCTTTCTTGATTTAAAACATCAAATGTATTTGATGTTTCAATTTCAACTTTGTTCTCTGTTACTTCTCCATAAATATGACCATATTGATCTTTCCTATACTTGTTCCTTCTCAACATTCATTGGTTTTTGTTGTTCTCCATTCTAGCTTGCTGCCTTTTAGTTTTATGCTCCTTCTTTCCCTCCTTGACTTTGTCCTCTTATGGCTTTTGACTTTGTGCTTGCTCCAATAATTCTGGGTGAAGAATCCAACAAGATTCCTCATTATGGCCTATAAACAACATTCTTTGCAATACTTTGGTTTGTGATCATACTGAATTTAGATCTATTTAGATTTAATCTCTCCACTTACTTTATCCTCTTCATTAATCTTCACTCTATGTGGTAGTTTAGCTACCGAATCCACCTCCACATTTACACGTGCACAACTTGACCTTCTATGATTTTTAGTATCCATATTACCATCAAAGGCTTTCCTACTGCTGAGGCAATAGAAAATATTGCTTCTTTTGCAAAAAACTTTGGCGGTAGATCTGGGAAGGAGATCCATGCTACTCCTATTGTTGTTTCTACCTCCGGTTCAAACCATAGATCCCATTTAAGGGTTCTCATTTGCCACGACATATCCTTATCCATAATATAATAAGCACTTGTTGAAAGCATTTGGACATAATCCTCCAGCTGATTTAGTCGAATCAGTATGTGCCTTGTGTCAAGGATACCAATCGAACAATCACCCTTAATCCCACATTACATAGGGATTACTTTTCTTAGTTTATTGACATCCGGTCCGCCATACGATAATTTGTCAATGATTGCATATTGGAAATTCTCTTGAATAATTAACTTTTTAATTTCAGATGATTTCCAAGTAACTGAGGGTTCACCATGCATCATAATAACAAGTTTAAACATAACCTTAGTATTTTCATGAATATGAGATTTACTTTTTAATAAATTAGCATATTTTGGACCTGATGACTTTTTTGGACTATCTCCCACTGTATTCTGCTGCTGTAACTTATCCGATGGGGTATTCCCACCAGATGTTGTTGCCATAATGATCAGAAAACTAGTTAAAAATAGAAAGTTTTGCATGCGCCGTTATTATGGTTTAGAGACCTCAACAAGGCAAACCCTAACATTCATCATCCCTAGGATTCCTTAAAGTAATAAAATAATGATAGATATCTTTCATTATTTAGGTTTAGATTTTTCTTCCAAAACTTTACTTAGGGACAAAACAAGTTTAAGTATAAAATTTTCTTACCAATGAAATCTTGATAGTATCTATGATTAAAGAGATAAATTTGCCTGTAAATTTGAGGCAAGTTAACTATTGATTTATCGTGTCTATTGTTAGAAACTATTTGCTTAATATATGTAATAGATGACTGCTCGGTCAAACTTTGAGAAATTCTCATGTAAAGGTTAGATTTAACCGTATTGTTATGTTATATTTTTTTGTTTAGTGGCTTAGATATTCTTATTACTACTTTTTCGATGAGCTTTGAAGGTGTCGTCTATAATCACAAAAGGTTGGGTTTAATCATATTATTCTAATATTTGGTCGTACTTTGAGGAATTTTTAAGCAAATGTTAGATTTAACCATATTATTTTGTTATAGTTTCTGATCTATTACTCTGTCACATCCTAAAATCTAAGAGTCATGATGGTATTTATCGCGGCCAGCCTTGACAAGTAAGCCAATCACTCAAATTGATATGGAAAGAGAAACAACACCAAAATCCCAGGACAAGACTTCTAGAACAAAGTTGAACCACACATATACAATAATAGTGGAAAGATATATAGAAATAATACCATAAATCACCCCAAAACCTAGTGTCACAGTATAAGAACAATCTACATACAACTCGAAGCCTGAAAATACAACTAGTAATTCCTAAAGGAACATAAGTCTATCTCTGACTAAGACATAAACTAGATAAGATGGGTAGAGGATCGACTCTAGAACCATAGAGTGATCACTACCTTGAAAGTATCCAATCACCATCTGAAAATCAATTACCATGTGGCACACTGGTATCTGAATCTGTACCAAAGAGGCACAGTAGGGATGAGTACGGTCCACTTGTACTCAGCAGGTATCATAGGCCGACTGAGAAAAATAGAAAATAAAATATATAAAATACACACTATGGGAACGTCACTTGCAATCAGAAAATGTCCCAAATGGTAGACCACACCGTCTTCACTAGCAGTTCTAAATATCAGCACATATATCAAGTATAAGTATAGAAAAGAAACACCAAAAGATAGATATTAAATAAAAAATGAAAGTACAACACAGAGGGTGCATAAAGTATGAAATGCAATGCAAATGATGATGTGATAAATTTGAGGTTGTCACACAAACTCCATATACACTTACCAAGAATTTCTCCTGAGGTAGGACCCATAGGGGATTACACAACCCATATACAATCCAATAACCAATATGAATACTAATTTAATATCCATAACTCCTCTGATATGAAGATTTAATGCTCACATCCTAATTAGAATCAAAATTTCAAAAATCAACCAATACACAAGCATGTGAACCAAAAATTCACCCAATAAGCCAACCATTCATGATCCTATATAGTCACTGTACTAGTAGAGTAAGATATGCAATACTATGTCATTAATACCACATAAATTCCAACCTAGGCAATTTCTGCCAAGAATAAAACAATCAAATATATAAATATCTGGCCAACAACATCATATAAGACCCTACAAAGTCATACGTAGCAAATAATGTCTCAAACCATCAATAAAAACATCATAAGCCCCCACACAGGCACACAACAGGAATAACACCAATTTTATGATTAATACCCATGTCCATAACATAATTTTATATCAGTATTAACTATCCAACCCAGTCTAAAGAAAGTTAAACCATAATCTACCTCGAATATAGAAAACTCAATCCAAAAAGTCCTCAACATAGAGTCTTTCCTTCCCGAACAACATTGAAACCAATTAAAACATACAAATATAGAATCTATACATTAAAAAAAACCCAACGATACCCATACCTATTTTTGAGTGGGGGTCAAAATGAACCCCCGAAATGGACATTTGAAAAAGAAGGGTAAAATTAAAGCTTCTGTTCATAAATACATTACCCATGATTCAACGAAGGAATAGAAGAAAACCCAAGTAAAATTGGATTTAAAACGAGGTTTAAAGTTGAAAAAATTATTTTAGACCTTTCAAGCTAAAATACCCAAATTTAACCTTTGAAATCGTGTTTTAACAAGATTTAGATGACAAAAATCAAAGTAAAATAATTGAAATAGGGATTTGGAGCTTAGGCAAGCTTGAATATGGAAGAAATTGTCCAAAGCCTGTAACACTTGAAACTCAAAGTCTTGAAAATGATGGAAAATTGAGAAAATTGGTTTTTATATAGATGCCCAACTGTGATCGCTTAAGCGACTAAATGATTGCTTTTCTTAAGCGACCAGGTCATCATGTAAGTGGCAGGGGACATATGAGTTGGTCTCTGAAGTGACCAACAACTGTCGCTTAAGCGATCGTAGGATCAGTTAAGCGACTACATCAGTTGATGCTGTACCAGTTGAAAACTTGAAAAAATTCTAAGTCTCCACCGACCCCTCGAGCTTCGTTCGTAATCCTGAGAACTTAAAAGAACTATGCTACCCTATTAAATTTGATGCTTCAGACTCGATGGCGGAATCCAATTTTTTAAAAGAGGTTGTTTTCATAGAAATGATCCCCGAAACTCAATATTATCATTTTTTGAACCAAAGATAAAAAATGAGATATAAAAACTATAAAATCATACCAACCATTATACCAATCTAAAACCAACATTCCAATCTGCTGCACAGTCCATTTTTTCATTCGATGGACAGAATAAAAAATATTGATGAAGTCAACTATAAAGCCTTTTTAACTTCCAAAAATTACAAACTCACGCAAATCACACTGAAATGCATTGAAATTGTGACTATCATTTTCACACCTTAAAAATATCATGTAGCAACCATAGAGAGGGGTAAAATAGTTAAATCACATAAAAATACACAACTCACAAAAATCAAGTCGTTACATACTATCTATTATTTTTGTTATTATCCGTTATGTGATAGTTCACATCGTAGGAGACAATCAAGATATTGATACTTCACGCATGCATAGATGTATAAAGCTACTTATCTTTGGTCTTTAAAGATAATTTCTATTTTTCAATAAATTATTTTTCTTTTATATATTTTATATCGATTAATGACTTGACATGAAGCATAGTGCAATGCTTGTGAATTAACTTTTCTCCTAGAATAGATGTATAATTTAAACTATTTTTATGAATTTATAACCTTTTGTCCCTGAATGTGATACTTGCACACGAGATACAAAATTACATAGAATATTTTATATCCTATTTATGAAAACACGTTGAATGTATTTTTAAATTTACAGCGTACAAAGTGTAGAATATTCTTATGTAACTCATGAGATTGATTTCTCAACCTATAAAAACATGTCTGAATATTGTTTTTACTTATATTATACATAACACAAAATACTTGAATTATTTATCTGAGCTCTCCCCCTTCCTTTCCCACTATGCGCGAAATTCGAAAAAGAATCCTAACCCAACTAATGTGTTAGAACCTGAGGAAGGAGATGCTATCAGAAGCAAAGACCAAAAAATACATGAATCAATCTAGTAGAATGTTGAGGGTGTAAAGAAGCACTTCTATGATTGGATCCATCCCACTCAGAACAGGCCTATGAAGTGACCCATTGCAGAAGAGTATCAAATAGTCACTTGTGATCTTCATGAGTACCTAAATTTTGAAAGGAGGTTTAATGAATATGAGCTAGAAGTCTTTAGCAAGCCCAAGGGTCATATTATCAAAACTTGGTATGGTAATTCTTTGCTAATTACTTGGGACTGTTAGATAAGGACTGTCCCAAAGGCACCTGACTTATAGATATAAGGAATAGAACACAGGTTCCTATGACAGAGGTGATAGTTGATATTTCTGACTACACAATCAACATGATGTTATTTGGTCCAAACTATCTAGCACCATCCATCACACCAGAGTTGGAGCATCATATGACTACAACATCTAGCCAAAGGACTTTATTGGCTCGGGTTCTCACAGATGATGGTAATCCATCATGGCTTCAGGGCAAATAATGAATTGCAAATCATCCCTATATTTTAGGGCAAAATTTTGGTGGGTCATAGTTATATTATGGATGATGCCTACCAGAGGAGATGCTAACCTAGATAATCAAAGATCAGTATTGGTGGCTAGTATGATTGAGGGGTTTAAGATTGACTTTGGACACATAATTCCATATGAGATGTTTAATCATGCACTTAAGACGGCAAGTGCATTAGCATTGCTGTGCCTGATCACAAAATTATGTATGCAAGTGAATGTTCCTATAATTCGAGGAGTGGATAATAAAGTTTAGGCATTTAGAAGACAAGATATTAAACAAATAAAAAATGATTACAAGTTTGAGATGCAGGTCCATAAACGACTAGCATATGAGGCACAGACTGCACCAACTCCAGAGACTTCAGAGGTGTCTTCAGGTATGTCATTGCCTACAGTTACTTATGTCCCACTAGGTACTTCTTCAAGTTTAGAGTCTGTACCTCTAGTGGGAGAGATATCAGACACTTTTTCTATATCTTTGAGATACTCGGAGTACAGGTTGACTCAGGAGAATTTTGCAATTTGGTGAAATCTTAAAAAATATTTGAGCGACAACTGTGTACTTGGGCAAAAGAATTCAAGCCTTTTATGGACAAAATTATAGTTGAAGTTGTTAAACCATATGAAAACTTTTATGCTAGAATGGATAATATAGAGGAGCGAGTGAACAAAAGGCTGAGAAATCTATCCATTCTAGATTTTGTAAAGTTCATAGCTGAATTCAAGCAAGCACAGGCTGATATTGCTGAATTGAAGAAGCAACCATCACCAAGTGAATTTGATATCGCATTGGTGGTGAGTGATGTATAAAAAGGTATTGCAGATCTCATGGGTAGGCCACGTAAGGATAAAGGTAAGAAGATTGATTAAAGTGGTGATACAAGATCGGAGAAGAAGAAAATCCATAGATATAAAACATTGGAGCAAAGAAATCTGTGAAAAGCATTAAAAATATCAAAGAGTGATGAAGATAAGAGAAGGAAGAAAGCCGCTAATAAAGCAGCTGGGGAGTCCACTATTTCAACCCAAAAAAGTGGCATATGTCAGAGCCGATACCTATTCTGATTCCTGTCACCTAGGAGGAAGCTGCGTTGAGCACACTAGTCACTGAGGGGGTTGTTGCTGCTGTATCCGAGGATAAAGTAGCCTCGCCTGACTCGATGCCTAACTTAACAAATTCCTAGGGCTAAATAATTTTTAAGTATTTTGTTCCCTTATACTTAATTTATGATGCATTAAGGAAACATTTTTATTTAGTGGGGGGGGGGGGGGGTACTTGTTATGTGGAATAGGTCACCACTGAGGTTTTTGTTGCCTCATGTGCTATCTAGTAGAAACGGCATGTCTAGGATGTTTATTTTTATGTTTATTTTTATTTTGTGAAATTTTGTGATTATAAATATGTTGTTCTTTTATTTAATATTTAATGTGTAAATACCTTTCATATGCGTGGATAATAGTGATTTGGTAGAAAGCTGTGGACTGAGATTTATGAAAATGGTAATTTGTATTACTTATTATACATACTGTGTGGTGATCAATAATTGTGGATCTGTAAATAGAATTAGAAGTGTTGAATTAGAGTAAGCATAATCATGTGGTGCAAGACCAAGAGTCTATAGTATGAGTATTAGTTCATTGCTAGTATGTGTAAAGATTTGATACGGTTCTTACATTGTGTGTGCAGCTAGAACTTGCCCAGTTCATTTGTGTAGTATTGTGGTTGATTAAATAGGATAGGATAGCAGGACTCCTTTAAATGTTAGTCCACTTAGCCTTAAAAGCCCTACCAAAAAGATGTAATTTTTCCTTTGAGCCTTTGTTTTTATTCTTTTCCCTACAATTCTTAGTCACTTTCTTTTGATTATTGACATATGATTTTGTCCCTGGTCCCTCCTTGGACATTGTGTACCTCAACTCAGGAAAAATACGTAAGTTGAGGGTGGCTACTGTTAGGAAGTAAATAATTTAAAGCAAGTAGTTTGAATTATGTAAATGAGTCTCATCTGTCCCTGATCTATTTAGATAATATATACCTAAACTAATAGCATCAACATAAGTTGAGGGTGGCTAATGTAGACTTATATGAAAAAGGTGTTTTGAGACTATAGGAGAAATAGTACAGATTGGGAAAGAAAATGAAAAGAAGTAGTCATGGTGAGTAGCATTAAAGACAAGGAGGGTGAAATATTACCTGAAGTCACCATCCTAGAAACATTCCCTACCTGTCACCAAACCCTCATACAAGATGTAAAAAATCTTGATTGATCCTTGCTAATCAACCATAGGTTGTAAAGATGATAAGGGAAAGCTTATGGGTGTATGTTCTTTGTTTGAAACTTTTCTTGTCGGAGTGAGAGTCCTAGTTGTTATTCCACAAGTTAAATGAGCAAGTGTGGGGGATTTCTTTGAATGTGAGGGCAAATGAAACTGTGTTTGTTATTACCAATTCTTTGAGATCTTGTGTCTATGAGTATGCATATTTTGAATTATATAGTAATGCCAAATATGGATTCTTATGTGTTGAGATTTCATGAGTAAGGTGCCAGTTAAGTGGTTGCTTAATATGTAGTTCAATAGCTAAGTACCAGTCATTGTTTTGGTTGTACACGTGATATGGTGTTGAGTTTTTTGAGGACAAACAATTATCTTTAAGTTAAGGGTTTTGATGTTCCGACATTTGACGAAATATTTTACACCTTTTACAAGGGATAATTTTTTATTTTTAACCAACTATTGAGGTATTTAATGTTGGGTTTACTTCTTCTAGGGGAAATGAATCAATAAATGGAATAACTTGGAAAAAAAATAACTGATTACATGTGAAAGGATTATTGATGGACCGTCACTCTATAGACGGTCCGCCATTGTGGCTGTCAGGCTTAAACACAATGGAAGTCAATACATGGTCCCAGTGATGGATCATGTGATGGGCCGTCAGTCTTCCGATGGACCGTCACTAAGATCGTCGGCCATAAATAGAAACAACAGAGTCCAGGGTTCAAGGGATGGATGTGGTGATAGGTCGTCAATCTTGTGAAAAAATGTTGATGTGCCTATAAACTTTAAACAGAAAGTAAGGAAATCAGAGTTCCAGCAATGGACAAAGTGGCAGGCCGTCAGGCTTGCGATGGACCATCACTTTGGCTGTCAACTGATGATGCATCAGCTTTTATTTTAATTTTGAATTCCCACTTTTCGAGAGCCTATAAATACTCAGCTTAGGATTAGATTAGGAAGTTTTGTCTACTGGAAACAAAATTATAACGTAGAATTCTTTGAGAAACAAGTTTATACTTTGGGATTTCATTTTATTCTATATCAATTGAAGATTTGGAACAACTCTTGTATCTTTGTATGTTTTTCTAAATTATTTATGAAACATACAATGAAATTCCTTTCTTTAACTATGTGTGGCTAAAACTCCCATAACTAGGGTTATGGGAGCCTTGGTGTGATTCATTGTTATGGTTGTGAGAATAATCAAATCCTTCAGATTGATCCAATTGCATAACATTCTCTTCAATTTAATTATTCTTCTTAGTTGCAAACTTGAAGGATGTTCCTATAGACACCACTTGTTTGAGTAGAAGAGTTGGAGTTAGTAAAAGAGAAGAGTTACATGGAAAACATAGAAGTTAACCTTTGATTTTATGGTTGATGCCTTAACAATATCAAGCTCTGGAGGATTTAATTGATTAATCAAATTTTCTCTAAGTTTGAAAGAATTAAAGTGTACCATCTTTTAGGGTTGAGAAACAATTAGATAGACATTTTTGCACAATTAGCCTTGTAATTGGATTTGTTAAATATGGCTTTGAGATGACCCACAACCCTTATTATTAAAACCCTTGGTGATCATAATCCTGGTTTACTATCTCTCATTGATTTTCAACTTTACAAACTCATCACTAGCTCATACACTGAGTAAACTCTAAACAATATTTGTTAACAATAAAAACCCCCTTTATTTCCAAAAACTTTTGATTAACAGTTAATTAATAATCATAAGACCTAGTTAACACCATATTTCCTGTGGGATTTGACCCCAACCTAGTTGGGTTATATATTTGTCAACGGCCGCTTACACTCTTTTAGGAGAGTTGTAATTTGGGCATATCAGCAATCAAATTAAATTTTGCAATTCAGATCTTGGAACAAGTGTCCATGTCCCTTTTTGTTTCAAGGCAGTATTTTTCTCATTTATAACAGATTTACAGTCTGGGTCTTTAAGAGTTTGGTTAATATTTTTTGTTCAGGTTTGTGGGAAGAAGTAGATGTATGAGATGGAGAAAGAAGGTGAAAGAGGTTGAGATTTAGTAACTTGGCTTGTGATAATGGTACTTTGATTACTTGAAGAAGCATTTGAAGATGCGGTTTGCAATTAACTTACAGTTTGGATAGTATCATGTGATGGAATAGATACGATGGGAGGTGCACTAATAGTATTTTGGATACTAACAGCTGAGAGAGTAGAGAATACTAGAGGTAAACTAATGGTTCTTGAATTTGTAAAACTAGGTGAGGACCCATGTCTTGATGAGATTCCCATTAATTCATTTGATGAATGACCATCGCAAGGCGACGTCAAGCAGCAAGGAGAAAGTTAATCAATAAAGTGAGTGACCATTAAAGGGGTTGGTTTTGTTGAAGAATAGGAAACAATAGGTACAACAAAATGAGGAGCCCATATCAAAAGTGTTTCTTCTGTAGGGCAAGAAGTTGTAAAAGCTAGAGTAGATAAAGAAATCTCATGCTCTACAAAGTTGACATGTTGAGAGATTAGTATCTTAGATGTGGAGAGATCAAAGAACTCGTAGTCACTTTGATATGTAGAGTATCCAACAAAGATACAAGGTGTCAAACGAGGCTCTAATTTATTTTTAGAATAAGGACATAACCAACTTTAACATAGAAAATCAAAGACTCAGAACTTTCGATAATTTGGAGTACTACCAAATATATGAAAATATGGAGACTCATTATGTAGAAAAGAAGTCAGAATCTGACTGATAAGACAAATAATGGTTTTGAAGGCAAAGAACCAAAAATATAAAGGAAGTTTGACAACATGAAGAAGGGTAATACTTGTTTCCATAATGCATCGATGGCGATGTTCAGAAGTACCATTATGTTCAGGTATGTGAGGAGGATTTAAGAAATGAGAAATCCCATTGAAAGTAAAGAATTCTTATAGATGAATAAACTCACCTTTGTTATCTTAGTAAAAGAAAACAATGGTTCTATTGAAAAAAATTCAACCATGAGCTTGAATTTTGGAGAAATTTGGGAAACTTCTGATTTCTTTTTCATGGGGAATAACCAAACATACTTTGTAAAGTGATCAACAAAAATGAGACAGTAATGAAAACCATCGATATATGGGATTGGAGCAAGACCCCCCACATCATAATATATCATCTTTAATGGAGAAGAAAATTTTATTGGGGAAACTTAAAATGGAGTTTTATGAATTTTATTACACTTGCACGAATTACAAAAAAAATATAGGAAATAGACTTGCCAGGAATGTCTAAGTAACTAAATACTCAACATAAAATAGGAGTAGGTGGATGATGAAGACGACAATGACAAGTTGAGACTAATAAGAGATGAACAGAATATGCTGAGTGTGATAAAGTGGTAGATGCCAAGGACTTGGATTTGATAGGCCACTTATAAGCTCCATCTTTAAGTTACCCTGCTACCAGTAATGCCACTATGCGATAGTTCCTCGCAGCAAATGAAGAGGGTGAGAATTTAACAAAAACATCATTCTGATAACACCATTGTATGTCATACTCAAAGAATTATCATCACCAATCATTACATCAGTACCATCATAATCAGAGTTCAGTAATAGATTTTGAAGGTCACTAGTAACATGATGAGATGCGCCCAAACCAACCAACCAATCAACAGATCCAATGAAAAATCAGAGATAGTTGGTGACAGCGCCCACACGCAAGTGTACGTGGTCTTATCAAGTAGTAAAGTGGCCTTTTAAAAGCCAAGTATTGATCCCACAAAGACTTGATTCAACAACAATTCTATTTTAGTTCACAATTTAGATTCAGTTGATTTGAGCATAAACATAAAGAGAGTTTGGAAGTTGTAAATTGTAGAAAAGTAAACAATACGTAAATAAATATCTTGAAACAATCAATAAGAGAAAACCCAGGGTTAAAGAACTTTGAACAATCATACTATGTATTGAAATTTATTCGTTAACTTGCTTATCTTAGTTGTTGATTCGTAGGGTTAGTAACATGATTATGGTTTCCCAACCTCTAACCTTTACCTAAGTTGAACCTTACAACTACGTTCTTGAGCGGGGATGTAATAGTCCACTTAAGTTCTTTAAGCTATCATCCTATGTTTGAATCAAGTTCGTCTCCTAAGTAAATCCCTGTCCTAGGTGCTAAGCTCAATTCTTTATTTCATAAAAGAATAAAAACCCAAACTTTGTTTATTCCCATGTTCTATCTTCCTATTTCCTCTCCGAGTTTACAAGGTTGACAATAGATTTATTTCAAGTGTCACGAATCCTTAAAATAGTTATAACAAGAATAAACAAACAGCTAATAATGATAAAAAATCAAATGAACTTAATTCAAACTAATAATACTCATGTTCTTGGCTTAAACCCCGGAAAAAAGTGTTTAGCCATGCAGTCATAATCATAATCACAAGGTGGTAATTAACGACTAAAAACACGTATGAACTATGTAAAAATAATAAAAATCTAATGAAGAATTTGAAGCATCGCCTTAATCTCCAAAGATATGAAAAAACGTGATATAACATGTATTTATTGTATAGGAGTAAGCCAAGTCCGTATTGGAGTTGGAAACCGTCAGTTATTGAGCTCGGGAATAGGTGGGGCGTCGCCCTGGCTATAGCCCTTCTCTAGGTGAGGATAAGCCATGGATAGAGCACCTCTCCAGTCAAGGTTTCTCCCTACCCATAGCCCTGCTCCAGGTGGGGCGGCGCCTCAATATCGCCCTGAGCCTCTGAAAGTTGCTCTCCGAATTTTGGTTAAGTGTTGAGTCTCCCCTCTTAGTACCTTGTCTTGAGGTGTTGTTCCCATGGGTTTCCAGCCTTATTAACATCACCAAAGCATCCTACAAACTCACACCACACGAATTAAGATACAAACACAACACACTACTCATAACGATGAATCAAAACAAGAGCTAAACTAGGCTAGTTTGCATTGATCTTTCACTTATTGCTCCCGTTGTACACTCAATAAATTGAAATTTTCTTGCTACCAAAAATTTATTCCATTCATAATTACATTAAAATCATTTGAAACACATTAAACACAATAGAATCCAACGGAATCAACTAGACAGGCGCCTAGCTCAAGCTAGTAACGCTAGTTTTTTGGGTTGAACTTCTACATGAATCTTTTAGGTACAAACTTGTTTGGAATTCACTTTAAACATTGTAAACACATGATTTATCACTTTGATACACATTTATATAATTATCAACCCATATAGCATATGAATCATCCTCAAAATAAGGCTAAAAAGGATAGAGTAGTGATGCTAGATGCATAAATAACACCAACATCAGTTGGCGTGTGGTTTGGAGTCGCTTGTTGAATTTGAATTTCCAGAAGATCCCATAGATGGAGTGAACCATGGAAAATTTCCTGGAATTTTTAGCATTGCTTAACAATATGTCCAGGTTTGTCAAAGTATTGACATATCACGCAAGTACCTTTTTTATTGTTCTGATTGTTGTTGTTTTGATAGTTGTTACTCTGATTATTGTGGTTATTGAAAATATTTTGGTTCTAAGAGGTGGACTTCCAATTATTTTTGTTGTTGCGAGAGTTGTTTGAGTTACTCTGGGTAATAAAGTTGGTTGTAATTGGCATTGAAGAGGTAGTACTCTGCGAAGGAAATATGCCTCATAGTCGCATAATTTCTCATGAAGTTCATCAAAAGTGATAAGTGAATCACAAATACGGAGAGAATTAGAGATTCCTTGATATTTAGATGCAAAACATGGATCATGTGAAGAGTTATATAATCTATGCTAAAAGCCGCTCCAGCAGAATTAAGTCTAGTAACCAATTGCTTGATATTTTGAAGATATGATGACATGGATTGTGCACCTTTCCTGACTTGAGCAAGACATTTCTTTAGTCCTAAGAGTCTTACACTAGAAGGGCTTACATAAGTGTTATGCATGGTGGTCCACACATCATAAGAGGTGTCCGATGAAAGAACCAACAGAACTATTTGAGAGGATAAAGACGCGACTAAGGCACTACGGATCAATTGATTCTATCTATTCCAAAATTTAGAGGCTATTTGTTGCATCATAGAGGGATTAACAACATAGATTGTGAAGCCATATCCTATCAATAGTGAGCACCACTAAGGTGTACCAAAATTGATACTTTGATGGTGTAAGTTTGATAGGGGCTAAAGCTGATGCATTTATTGATAAAAGTTGTGGCTCTTGAGTGAGATTAGATGAAGAAGAAAGTGAAAAGGAATGTGTAGTTATTGTGGATGTATTTGGTATTTGTGATGTAATTATAGAAATAGAGTAGGTTGTCTTAACAATGGGTTGCACGGGAGGAAACACTAAATTTGGGTAGGCTTAGGATGTTGTTAATGATGGAATGGTGAAGCTATTATTGATTTGTAATGACGGAATAGTGGAAACAATTGATTCAGTAGTAATGGGAAGGGAGGCACTGGTGGTGGTGTTTGCCATGACAAGCCCCCCAAAAAGAAAAAATAAAGATCATTTGAATGCAAAAAAAAATTACTCCCTCCGTTTAAGAAAAGAATGACATACTTTTCTTTTTAGTCTATTTAAAAAGAATGACCCCTTTCCCTTTTTGACAATCCTTTAATTTCAACTTTCCTCATGGCATGTTTAGGACCACAAGATTAAAGAATATTTTGGTACATTTGATACAACTTTGATTTAAGGCCACAAGATTAAAAAAACTTCTTTATTTTCTTAAAATTTGTGCCAAGTCAAAGTAAGTCATTCTTTTTGAAGTACTACCTTGTGATTGTGGCTCTTGATACTATGAAAGATTTATCTTGTAAAACTTTTCATTCTCTACTGATGTACAAATGTCTCTAATTTATACATGGAAGAGGACACTGGCATGAAAACAAATAAAGGATTAGTAAAGAAAATATCCACACTTAAGAAAACTATTAATATACATTAAGAGGGAGATATGGCTGTGCACCATATAAGAAAACAATATTGAAGATGAGGATTTTCAAAATAGGAATATGGAATATTCCTAATATTGAGCATATCTCAAACTTCCTACAGCTTGATTTTCCGTAATCATGATAAACGACGTGGGAAAATAAAATTCTTAATGTTCAAGGCCACAGAATTGAGAGGTGATTTAATTCCCTTTTCAATTTTTTTTTATATTTTATTTTTCATTGAAGAAAATGGGGCAGGGGGGGGAGGGGGAGGCATTCAATAAAACCTACTTCTTTTCCTGCATATTGTTGACAAATTTTAAATTATTTGTCTTTAATGTTTTTCTTTTTCGTTTTTTTTTTCTTTCTTAATATTTACTTGTTCAGTTTCTTTTAAAATATCAAATATCATTTTTTTTTCTTCTAACTACCTAATAATAAAGATAAATAATGAAAAAAATATTTATGAATCTTAATATAAATTGTATCTCTCTCTATATATCTATATATATATATAACTATTTTTATGAATTTATAACCTTTTGTCCCTACATTAGATATTTGCATACGCGATACAAAATTACATGAAATTTTTGACATCCTATTTATGAAAACATGCTGAATATATTTTTGAATTCACAGCATATTAAGTGTAGAAGATTCATATGTAGCTCATGAGATCGATTTCACAACCTCTAGCATGTCTGAACAGTGTTTTCACTTACAGTATATGTAGCACAAAATACTTAAATGATTTCTCTGACCCCCCCTCCCCCCCCCACCCTCTTTATATATATAGAGAGAGAAAGACACTACAACATAATGTATCTATTGTTATGAAATCTAAGCTATAAATTTTAAAATCGTGGCTATCTACTATTACCTAATAATACCCATTAAAATTTCAATTCCATATCTATTTACATATTTGTAAAATTTCTTAGCAACGAAAATTAAACTGACAAAGATAATTTTTTATTTTTACTACAATTACTATCAATTGTGGTAATAATTACTTAAATAGCTACAACTTTATTGCTACAATAAAATTTGGTAGATGATCATAAGTACGATAAAAATTATTGTAGCAATAGTGGCCTTTTTTTGCCATAATAACTATTTGAAACAAGATATTGTAGCTAAATATTTTATATTTTTTTGCTTCAAGTGATAAAAATTATGGCAATAGTTAAATGATATAGTTACATATTTTTTGCATTAAAAAATTTGTAGTTAGTTATTAATTTTTACCAAGAGTTAAAACTTATGCAGTAATAATAATCTTTTAGCCATTATAAATTATTTAAATATAATTTTGGGGATTTTTTTTCATTTCTTGTTAGTAAAGATTGTTGCAATAGTTAAATGATATAGCTATAGTTTTTTTTTTTTTGCTATCGTAAAATTTTGTAGTGAATATTTATTATTTGACACGTGCTGAAACTTGTTGTAGCAATAGAGACCTTTTATCCATAAAAAGGTTATTTAAAATAAATTATTGAAGTTATAAATATTTTTTGTTGGAGTACTAAAATTCATGACAATAGTTGACTTAATAATAGTTAATTATTTTTCAGGACGAAATAATTAAGCCACAAATTTATTATTGTGATTAAATTATAACTAATAATTATTTTTTATCACGAGCTAAAATTTATTGTATACTACTAATGTAGAGTAACTGGGGGCATTTAGCTAAAAATGAAAAAAAAGTTTGAAAATGAGGTGTAGGTGACTCAAGTCTTAATAATTGAGTGGAGGTGACAATTACTTTATTATGGATTAAGAAAGTTGAAAAAGTTTGAAAATAACCCACAAGTTTTTAAATTTATACTTTGATCCAATGTTAGTTAATATAACAAGAAACAGAGGGGAAAAGGCGTATTTCTATCTCTTCTCATCCGTTGTTGTTTTCTCTCTCTCTTCACAATTTTGGTTGTTCATTGTTGTTGCTGCTTTATTCATTATCTTCTCTTATATTATCATCAACTTCTATGTAATACTCCGTATTTCCCTAGCCTGAATTAACTCTTAGTCCATGAGTTATCTAATATAAAATTTTCAAATACGAAGTATTTTTCAGTTTAGAGCCTGCCATTACGTAGGAGATTGAATTAGGTTTCCAACTATATAAAATTTACCTAAATTCGATAATCGGGTAGGAAGTTATAGCTATTTTAAATTTCAGTCGTTAAACATCGTCATTCAGACCAGTAGCGCATCGCGGAGTATGCCATAATGAAAATTTTTAGTTTCCAGTGAGGTATCGCGATATTGGCACATCGCGCCAAGGACGCAGTTCACATTTGGCAATTTCTAGTGAAGCTCCGCGATACCACCGCGTTGCGCCACCAACCAAAATCCCAATTATCCTTTTCCAGTGTCCCATTGCAATAATAGCACATCGCGCCAAGGGTGAATTTTAGAATAAAGAAGGCACCGTGATTCCTTTGCGTCGTGCCAGGTACCTATTTCAAAAAATTTCAACGGAAATCAAAAGCTTCTTCCAAGGTTAAATTGGTCTATTCCCATAATTTTAACACATCCAGGTATGAGATTTAATCCCTAAAAACATTTTAAAGGTCATTCTTAATCAATTTTTCCCCTAAATTAAAATCATTCTCTCTCAAGAAAATAAACCCTAGCTCTAAGAAATACAGGTCAATCTCAAGAATTTCTCCAAAAACCTTCACGAACAAATATTTCAAGGTATGTTAGGTGCTCATCTATGTGTTTCTTTCACCCATAGAGTCCACAAATCCATTTTCAAACTACAAGATTGTTGAATTATGAACTTTTATGTTTGAATTGAATTGAATTCATGTTCATGTTATTGTTGGGTCTTAGTCCACGATTAAATTACAAGCTTTCATGCAATTAATCATTATATGTGTTGAATTACATGATCTTCATGATAAAACATTCAATTTGCAAGTTGATTGATGTAACCATGATAACTATATGTGTTGATTATTGTATAACTAAAGCGTGCTCCCAATGTTTTTGATAAAATGCCTAGGTGAATGAAATAGTGGCATTATAATATGATAGCATGTATTCCCCATTCACGTATAAGTAGATGCCTTATAAGTGTTTGATAAAATGCCTCTATGGATGAATTATGAACAAGTGAGCAATGTTATGTTATTCAAGATTACGCTATGCTTTACTTTTCAAGTTATTGAGTCCTGGGGGTATTTAATATCTGATAATTTAGCTGTTTATCTAGAGCCAGTGTCAGTTACAGAATAGTCTCAGTTATGTCACGATCAGTACTACTCTCAGTCAGTTACAAAACTCAGTAGAACTCAGTCAGTTATAGAACTCAAAAAAAATCAATAATCTCAGTATCAGTGTAGTTCAGTTTAGTATAATTAGTTTAGTGTTTTTCAGTTGAGAGTAGGATCCAGCACCGAGTGAACCCAAGGATAGGGTCTCACCTGTCAGTACAGGGTGCGATCCTTAGAAGCAATCCTTGTATTTCAGAACTACATAACCAGCATAGGTTGAGACATCAGACCTGCCAGTCGAGGGTTGATGAGGTATTTTAACCTACCAGTTGAGGGTTCCACCATTATCTTTAGAGTACCTGCCAGATGAGGGTATATCTTCAGTTGTCCTTACCTATGGCATGGTATTGACACCCTTTCAATTGGGGTTACAGATTGGACCCCAACTCAGTTATCTTATCTTATTTAGGGCATGTGGGTTAGATGATTACCTCCCACAGTTTTAGTCCCAATCTTCAGAATAGAACTCAGTTCAGTTCTACAGAATCAGGACTGTCAGATACAGTCAATCAGTATCAGTAACTTAGATATCAATAATTTATATTATCAATTACTCAGTATCAGAACTCAGTACTTAGCTTTAGAAAATCTTAGAGATAGTATATATATATATATATATATATATATATATATATATATGCACAAATTGAATACTCAATATTTACAACAGTTTTAGTTATTCATGTACTCTCATATTTAGTTACTCTATATTATTCAGTCAGTTATTGTTCATGCATCTGAATCCATGCATTCAACTTAACTCATTTAGTATACCAGTACATTTCACGTATTGACACATACTTTCTCTTACGCTATGATGTCTCATTTCATAGGTTCAGATGCTCAGGTTCCCGACCGCGCATAGAAAAATTTAGATTCAGCCAACATATCAGATTTAGTTATGAGTCCTCATCTATCGAGGATATTCTTTTATTTTATTATTTTAGTAAATTCAGTATTTTAGTAGATGGAGTTAGTTGGGGGATTGTCCCATCAACTCCACTTTCAAACAGTTCAGTAGAGGCTTTTCAGACTAGTTTTAGATAGTATCTAGTTTTATAGATTTATATTTCAGTTAATACACTTATTCAGATATTTTGAACCTTATGGTATTTCAGCCTATTTTTCTGCATTTATTTTAGTATATTATTTAGTGCTCACAGCAGATATCAGTCATGGGTTAGCTTGTGGTCCTTTGGGGTAGTTAGCACCGTGTAGCATCCAGGGTACAAACTCGGGGCATTACAAACTAGGTATCAGAGCCTAAGGTTCAACAGAGTCCTAGGAAGTCTGAAATCCACATCGTATAGAGTCTTGTGCATGGGTGTGTAGCGTATCACACTTATGGACAAGAGGCTATGAGATGTTTTAGGAATAGTTTCCCTTCTTTCAGTATTCATGTCGTACGAGTGAGCATGATCTCAAGTTAAACTTTCAGTCTAATCCATTTTTTCCTTTTATTTACAGAACATGCCTCCCAAAAAGACTAACAAAAAAAAGAACCAAAAATCAGTCAGCACCCCAGTCCGTTCAGGTAGATCCCCTGGACGAACATGTTTCCCATACAGAATTCAAAGATGCATTTACTACTCTAGCTAATTCATTAGCAGCTCAAAATGAATGACCAGTTTCTATTCCGGCTAACAAAGTGGCCAATACTTTTGTAGCTAGGATTCGGGACTTCACCTAAATGAATCCTCCCCTATTCCCAGGATCTAAGTCAGAAGAGGATCTATAAGAGTTTCTTAATCAGGTTTAAAAAGCCAAAGACATCACGGGAGTGACTTCTAGTAAGAGTTATGAGTTAGCCACTTATCAACTATAAGATATGGCTCGTATGTGGTTTAAGCAGTGGGAGGTAGATAGGGGAACATATGCAGAGCCCTTAGTGTGGGAAGAGTTTGCTACTACCTTCCTAGATAAATTCTTTCTCTTAGAATTAAGAGAAGCCAAAGTATTGGAGTTCATAAATGTCCGGTAGGGCAGTATAAGTGTGAAGGAGTATTACCTCAAGTTTACTCAGTTAGCTGCGTATGCTCCACATGTAGTGGCAGACAGTAGGTCCAGAATAAGCAAGTTCATATCTGAGGTGTCAGATAATGTGGTTAAGGAGTGTAGAACAACAATGTTAATTAAAGAGATGGACATATCTAGGATCATAGTCCATGCTCAATAGATAGATGAAGCTAAGAATAGAGAGAGAGAGAGGCATAACAAGAGAGCTGGAATAGGTAGCTTCAATTTCTATCAGCCCAAGTCAGGGGGCGGTAACTATTCCTAATTTCATCCAAAGTCTTCAGTTCCAGCCCCGTCCTCAGTCAGTGCTCCAGTCCTTAAGTTTAGAAATAGTAACAAAGATAGGGCACTAGGCTCTAAGTCTCAGAGAAGTGTCAACAGTACTTAAACAAATCCTTTTTCTTCTACTTGTGGCAAGAACCATCAGAGTGTCTGCAGAGCTGGCAGTGATATTTATTTCGGATGTGGCAAGCTAGGCCATAGAGTCAGAGATTATCCTCAGTTGGGTTCCCAGGGTCAGTATAATCATCCCCCAGGTTAGTCCAGTCGCTCGAATCAGCAGGGTGCTGCTTCCAATGACACTAGTAGGCAACGCCCAAACAGGGTAGGTAAGATCACGAAAGTTCCCCTAATGTGGTCACTAGTACGTTACAGATCTTTTATTTACACGTTTATGCCTTATTAGATTTAGGAGCTTCTCTGTCTTTTGTAACTCCTTAAATAACAGTCGACTTTAAAGTCAATCCATAAATCTTAACAGAACTATTCTCAGTCTCTACCCCAGTGGGTCAATTTATTATAGCCAAAAGTGTATACAGGAACTGTCCGGTTATGATATCTCAGGAATTCACTTCAGCAGACTTAATAGAAGTAGAGATGACAGATTTTGATGTTATTATTGGCATGGATTGGTTTTATTCATGCTTTGCCTCAGTTGACTGTAGAAACAAAATCATTTATTTTCAATTTCCAAATAAACCAATTCTTGAATGGAGGGGTAGTACTATAGAGCTTAAGGGTCAGTTAATTTCATACCTTAGAGTGATAAAAATGATATCCAAGGAATATATCTATCATCTTGTGCAAGTCAAGGACTCTAGTTTAGAAACTCCCGTTTTTGAGTCAGTTCTAGTAGTAAATGAATTCTAAGGTGTATTTCCTAAAGATTTTTCTAGAGTTCCTCCTAAAAGGAAAATTGACTTCAGAATAGACCTTCTTCTATATAATCAGCCCATATCTATTCTGCCAAACAAAATGGCACCAGCAGAACTAAAAAGTTAAAAAATAGTTAAAGAATCTCCTAGATAAGGGGTTCATCAGACCTAGCATCTCCCCATGGGATGCACCAGCCTTATTCATGAGTAAGAAAGATAGTTCTCTCAGAATATGTATAGACTACCAATAGTTAAATAAAGTCACAGTCAAGAATAAGTACCCACTTCCCAGAATCGATGAATTGTTTGACCAACTTCAGGGTGCTAGTTACTTTTGTAAGATAGACCTCAGATCAGGCTATCATCAGCTTAGAGTCAGAGAATGTGACATTCCAAAATAGCTTTTCAAACTCGGTATGGTCACTTTGAGTTTCTAGTTATGTCCTTTGGTCTTACAAATTCCCCAGCAAGCTTCATAGACCTAATGAACCGCGTGTTCAAACAGTACCTGGAGATGTTCATTATAGTCTTCATCGATGACATTCTTGTCTATTTTTGTAGTGAAAATGATCACACAGATCACCTCAGAATCATACTTCAGACTCTCAGAACCCATCAGTTATTCGCCAAATTCAATAAGTGCAAATTTTTGCTAAGGTCAGTAGTATTCCTTGGTTATATTTTTTCCAATGATGGAATTAGAGTTGATCCTCAAAAGACTGAGGTGGTGAGAAACTGGCCTAGACCTATCTTTCCATCAGATATCAGGAGTTTCTTGGGTTTAGCTAGATATTACCGTCGGTTTATTAAAGGGTTTTCGTCTATTGCATCCCCCATGTTCAGATTGACTTAGAAGAAAGTCCAGTTTTAGTGGTTAGATTCCTGCGAGAAGAGTTTTCAGGAATTGAAAACTCGACTCACCTCAGCCCCAGTTTTGACTCTACTAGATGGTTTAGATGGGTTTGTTCTGTACTGTGATGCATCCATATAAGGTTTGGTTTGTGTCCTTATTTAGAGAGGTAAGGTTATAGCCTACGCCTCTAGACAGCTTAAACCCCATAAAAAGAAATACCCTACCCATGATCTGGAGTATCCGTTGTAGTATTTGCCTTAAAGATTTGGATACATTACTTGTATGGGGTGCATGTTGATGTGTTCATAAATCACAAAAGCCTTTAGTATGTCTTTTCTTAGAAAGATTTGAATTTTCCTCTGAGAAGGTAGTTAGAGTTATTGAAAGACTATGACATGAGTGTTCTGTATCATCTGGGCAAGGCCAATGTAATGGCTGATACTCTCACTAGACTGTCTATGGGTAGTGTTGCTCTTGTTGAGGATGTTAAGAGAAATTTAGCTCAAGAGGTTCATCTGCTTGTACGACTAGGTGTCCTCTTAGTTAATTCAGCAGAAGGTCGTGTGTGGGTTTAGAACAGTTCAGAATCATCTCTAGTTTCCAAGGTAAAGGAAAAATAGGATAGAGATCCCAGTCTGGTAAAGTTAAAAGAGTCAGTCTACGATTAGAAAGTAGAGGTTTTCTCCCAAGAGAGATATGTTGTGTTATGTTGCCAGGGTCGCCTATGTGTGCCAAGAGTAGATGACTTGAGGCAATGAATTCTTACAGAAGTGCATGGTGCGTTACTCTATTCATCCAGGGGACACTAAGATATACCGCGACTTGCGGGAGATCTATTGGTGGAGTGGGATAAAAATAGATATTGCAAAGCTTATAGCTAAGTGCTCTATATGTCAGCAAGTTAAGATTGAGAACCAGAAGCCTACTGGGTCCATGCAAGAGTTCAGTATTCCCACCTAAAAATGGGAAAAAGTGAACATGGACTTTGTGATAGGTTTGCCTTATACTCATTATCAGCATCATTATATATGGGTTATTGTAGACAGGATGACCAAATTATCTTATTTCTTTCCAGTTCATACTTCCTATTCAGCCGAGGACTATGCTTAACTCTATATCAGAAATTTGGTTAAGTTACACGGAGTCCCAGTTCTATCATCTCAAATAGAGGTACCTAGTTTACCTCTTATTTCTGGAAAGCATTCTAAAAGGGTCTTGGTACCTAAGTTCATCTCAGTACAACCTTCCACCCTTAGACAAATGGTCAAGTAGAAAGGGTCATTCAAACTCTAGAAGTTATTCTGAGAGCATGCATTATTGATTTTAAGGGTAGTTGAGATGACCACTTTCCTTTGATCGAGTTTGCATACAATAACAACTATCATTTTAGTATTCAGATTGCTCTATTTAAAGCTCTCTATGGTAGAAATGCAGATCTCCAATCAGTTGGTTTTGGGTAGGTGAGGCTGTAGTAGTAGGGCCTAACTTAGTGTTTGATGCCTTAGAGAAGGTTCAGTTGATCAGAGAAAGGCTTAAGGCAGCCCTAAGCTGACAGAAATCTTATACAGATGTAAGGAGAAAAGATATCGAGTTTGAGATCGGTGAGTTTGTGTTCTTGAAAATCTCTCCCATGAAGGGGGTGAAGAGGTTCGGCAAAAAGAGAAAGCTTAGTCCCCGATATGTCGATCCTTATAGAATTCTCAGTCATTTTGAAAGGGTAGCCTATGAGCTCGAGTTGCCTTCAGATCTAGCTTCAGTACATCCAGTATTCCATTTCTTCTTACTAAAGAAATGCATTGGTGACCTAGGAGTCATAGTTCCTTTTAAGGACATAAATATTCAGAACGATATTTCTTTCGAAGAGGTTCCAGTCCATATCCTCGATCATCAGATTCACAGACTGAGGAATAAAAAAGTTCCCTTTGTCAAAGTTTTTTAGCGAACTCAGTCCGTTGAGAGAGCTACTTGGGAAGCAGAAGCAGATATGCAGGCCAAGTATCCTTACCTTTTCTCCACAAATCCAAATCCATCTTAAGGTAACAGTCTTTCTTAGCTTTACTCAGTTTCACATTCAGTTACAATTATAAAATTGGTATCCATTACCATTGTATATTTGGTCATGTATTCATGAATCAGTTTATTCATGTACTCATGCATCAGATATGCATGTTCAGTATGAAAACTTAGCTTATCAGTACTTCAATCATGTAGTCATGCATCATATATGAGTGTTCAGTATGTCAACTCAGTCTATCAGTATTTCTCAGCTTAATCAGTCTCATTCGAGAATAAATGTTCCCAAGGGGAAATATTGTAATACCCCATATTTCTCTAGCCAAAATTAACTCTCAGTCCATGATTTATCTAATATAAATTTTTGAAATACTCAGAATTTTTTAGTTTAGAGCCTTCCATTGCGTAGGAAATTGAATTAGCTTTCTAATGATATAAAATTTGCCTAAATCTGATAACCGGGTAAGAAGTTATGGCTATTTTAAGTTTAGCTCATTAAAAACCGTCATTCAGGCCAATAGTGCATCGCGGAGTATGAAAAAATGACAATTGTCAGTTTCCAGTGAGGTATCGCGATATTGGCGCGTCGCGCTAAGGACCTAGTTCACATTTGGCAATTTCCAGTGAAGCTCCGTGATACCACCGCGTTGCGCTACCAGCCAAAATCCTAATTGTCCTTTTGCAGTATTCCATCGTGATAATAGTGCATCGTGCCAACGGTTAATTTAAGAATCAAAGAGGCTCCATGATTCCTACGTAGCGCCAGGTGCCTATTTCAAAAATTTTGACATCAATTAAAAGCTTCGTTCAGGGTTAAATTGGTCTTTTCCCATGATTTTAACACATCCAGGTATGGGATTTAATCCTTAAAAACATTTTAAAGGTCATTCTTAATCAATTTTCCCCCCAAATTAAAAGAATCCTCTCTCAAGAAAACAAACCCTAGCTCCAAGAAATCAAGGTCAATCTCAAAAATTTCTCCAAGAACTTTCAAGAACAAATATTCCAAGGTATGTTAGGTGTTCGTCTATGTGTTCCTTTCACCCATAGAGTCCACAAATCCATTTTCAAACTACAAGATTATTGTATTATGAACTTTCATGTTTGAATTGAATTGAATTCATGTTCATGTTATTTTTGGGTCTTAGTCCATGATTAAATTACAAGCTTTCATGCAATTAATCATTATATATGTTGAATTACAGGATGTTCATGATAAACCCTTTAATTTACAAGTTGATTGATGTAGCCGTGATAACTCTATGTGTTATTATCATATAACTCAAGCATGCTCCCCATGTTTTTGATAAAATGCCTAGGTGAATGGAATAGTGGCATTATAATATGATAGCTTGTATTCCCCATTCATGTATAAGTAGATGCCTTACAAGTGTTTGATAAAATGTCTCTATGGATGAATTATGAACAAGTAAGCAATGTTATGTTATTCAAGATTATGCTATGCTTTACTTTTCATGCTATCGAGTCCTGGGGGTATTTAATACCCAATAATTTAGCTGTTTACCTAGAGCCAGTGTAAGTTATAGAATAGTTTCAGTCATGTCATGATCAGTACTACTCTCAGTCAGTTACATAACTTAGGAAAAATTAGTAATCTCAGTATCAGTCTAGTTCAGTTCAGTATAATCATTTCAGTATTTTTTAATTGGGAATAGGATCCAGCACCGAGTGAACCCAAGGATGGGGGCTCACCTGCCAGTAGAGGGTGCCATCCTTAGAAGCAATCTTTGAGTTCTATAACTACGTAGCCAACATAGGTTGACACATCAAACCTTTCAGTCAACGGTTGATGAGGTGTTTTAACTTGCCAGTTGAGGGTTTCACTGTTCTTATTAGTGTACCTACTAATGAGAGTACCTCTTCAGTTGTCCTTACCCGTGACACGGTATTGACACCCTTCCAATTGGGGTTACAAATTGGACCCCAACTCAGTTATCTTATCTTATTTGGGGCATGTCGGTTAGATGATTACCTCCCACAATTTCAGTCTCAGTCTTCAGAATAGAACTCAATTTAGTTCTATAGAATTAGGAATGTCAGATACAGTTAATCAGTATTAGTAACTTAGTTATTAGTAACTTAGATTATCATTTAATCAGTATCATAACTCAGTACTTAGCTTCAGAAAAGCTCAGTTATAGTATATATATATATGCACAGATTGCATATTTAATATTTACAACAGTTTTATTTTTTTATGTACTCTCATGTTCAGTTACTCTATATCATTCAGTCAGTTATTGTTCATGTATATGGAACCTTCCATTCAGCCTTACCTCATCTAGTATATCGATACATTCACGTACTGACACATACTTTCTCTTGCGCTATGATGTCTCATATCATAGGTTTGGACGCTTAGGTTCCCAACTATGCACATACAGATTCAGATTCAACCAATATATCAGATTTAGTAGTGAGTCCTCATCTATCGATGATATTCTTTTATTTCACTATTTTAGTAGATTCAGTATTTCAGTAGATGGATTTAGTTGGGGGATTGTCCTATCAACTCCATTTTCTGATAGTTCAGTAGAGGCTTTTCTGACTAGTTTTAGACAGTATCCAATTTTACAGATTTATATTTTAGTTGATACACTTATTCAGTATTTTAGATGTTTTGAACCTTATAATATTTCAGCCTATTTTTCCATATTTATTACAGTATATTATTCAGTACTCACAGCAGATATCAGTCATGAGTTAGCTTATGGTCTTTTAGGGTCGTAAGCAACGTGTAGCGTCTGGGGTATAGACTCGAGGCATTACATTCTATTTCATTATCATCTTCATCTTCTCTTTGTCGACCATTGTTGTTGTTTTTACCGCTACTGCAGCTACTTGAATAATTTTTTAGGTCAAATTTTATTTCGTTCATTACTTTAGCATTACTTCATAGGTGACTTTTGTAAGTAACATTATGATTTTTAGTTGAAATTATCATGTGGGTACACTGCTACTGCTATTTTTTCAACAATGGATAGAACCCGTTCATGAATCCAACATAAGAGCTATCTTTTTAAATAGATCACTCATCTGTTGCGATAGATGAGTCATCTGTTGCAACGGAAGACTCATGTGTTAGATTTATGTTTATGGTTCTATATAGTGCCCGTAAATGAATCAAATAGATGGTTCATCTATTGCAATAGATGGGTAATCTATTTCAATAGACGAGTTATCTGTTGCAATAGACTAGTTATCTATTACATTAGACTAGTTATCTATTGCAACAGACGTGTTATATGTTGCAACATAGGAGTAATCTGTTGTAACAAATGAGTAATCTGTTTGGAACAACACAAAACAACTCCTACCACAAACTCAACAGATAACCAATATGTTTCAACAGATGGTCCATCTGTTGAAAAACCTCAAAACTCTTGTTATTGCTATTAGATTACAAATTATTCCTTATATCCAATTGTCGACATGTTTGTTGCGAAGAAGAAATAGAAAGAAATATAATTTTTTCATTAAATAAAAACAAAATATATTTATATAAATAAAAATAAAAATACATATGCTAAAAGAAAAAACACAACCTAATTATTATTATTATTATTATAATCATTGTTATTATTATTATTATTATTATTATTATTATCACCCGGCCAATCGTTAATCGGCAGCAGCAAGGCCCTCCTCAACCTGCAAATCTCTCAGAGCATCCTTGCTCTCATGGAACTTAACTCCCACTGCAAGTTATTAACCTGCCTCTGAAGTTCCCATGCAGTGTCGCGTGAAATAGTAATGTCCCAAACAGGATCAATCATATCAAGAACACGCATGAATTGACAAAAAACATAAAATCAAAAGTAAAGAAAAGAGTTTGAATGTAATACAATGTATACTACCAATTGGGTAGATTTATATAAAAAGGAATAAAAACTTACTTGAGTCGGGGAGAAGGTATCTGATCTTTGAAGAGAAAGTGGTTGAAGATGTAATATGAAAGACAAGCTGCAAGAAATAAATAGTGTAGTAGAATGAACGAGTAAAGAGGGACCTATTTAGAGAGGATTAAATTTGAATGATTTTGGCAACAAGGTGCAACAGTTCACCTCCATTTTATTAATTACATTCAAACTGGTGACTATTTGATTACTGTGAAAAGTTATGATTTAATTAACTCAAGCTGCTGACTTTTTGATTCTTGTGACAAGTCATGACTTTTCAGCTTATTATTATTATTATTATTATTATTAATTAGTTATTAAATATAAATAACTTTTTTCTCAATTAAATAATCAAAGACTTCTCACCTTTTCAATAGCCGTTTCTTTTAATAATAACTATTTTATTGAGTTGTGGCAACAAATTGTATATCTGTTGCATTAGATAGCCTACCTATGGCAACAAATATACCATCTGTTGCAACAATTCGACCACCTATTGCAACAGATAATCTATCTGTTTCAATATATAATCTATCTGCTGCAGCATATAATCTATCCTTTTTAATAATCATCATATACAACTATAACAACAACATACCCAGTGTATTCCCACATATTGGACTCTAGGGAGGGTAGAGTGTACGCAAACCATACCACTAGCTCATGTGAAGTAGAGAGGCTATTTTCGATAGACCCTCGGCTCAGGACCTACAATAGTATAACAAACACAAAATGTATATGCATATAAACTCGTACAATATACAAATTTAAACTAACACAGCTTGCCACAGGATAATACAAAAAAATTATCTATCCTAAACCAAAGACAACACCCAACACCACGAATAAGAAACATCAGAAACAAATTTATCAAGGATCCTCTACCCTTTACCCTAAACTGCCCCTAACCCTCTACCCTAGTCTGCGTCCTCCACACTTTCCTATCAAGGTTCATGTCCTTCGTAAGCTTTAACTGTTCAATATCATGTCCAATCACCTTCCTCAAATATTTCTTTTCCTATCTCTACCCCTCCTAAAACTATCCATAGTTAGTGTCTCTCACCTTCACACTGGAGCATCAGAGCCCCTCCTCATCACATGACCGAACCATCGTAACCTCACTTATTGCATCTTGTTCTCCACCCAATCCACTCTTACCTTCTCCCAAATAATCTCATTCCTTACTCTATCTTTCCTGGTATGTCCACATATCCATCGCAACATCTTTATCTCTGCCACTTTCAACTTTTGGATATGGGTGTTCTTAACAGGCCAACACTCCAGTCCACACAACATAGATGGACAAACTACCACTCTATAGAACTTACCTTTAAGATTTAGGGGTACCTTCTTATCACACAAAACTCTCGAAGCGAGCCTCCATTTCAATGACCCTACCCCAATACAATATGTGACATCCTCATCAATCTCACCATTTTCCTGAATCATAGACCCTAAATACTTGAAACTCTCCCGCTTCTAAATGGCCTGAGAGTCCAGCTTCACAACCACGCTAGCCTCCTGCGACACATCACTAAACTTACTCTCCAAGTACTCTGATTTGGTCCTACGCAACCGAAATCTTTTACACTCCAAAGTCTATCTCCAAATATCCAACTTATCATTGACTCCTCCCCGAGTCTCATCCATCAGAACCACATCATTAACAAATAACATACACTAAGGCACCCCCTCTTGAATATGCCGCATCAAAACATCCATCACCAAGGCAAATTAAAGACTTCTCACCTTTGTAATAACCATTTCTTTTAAAAAAATAATAACCATTTTTATTGAGTCGTGAAATTAAATTGTATATATGTTGCATCTGATAACCCATCTGTGGCAAAAAATATATCATCTGTTGCAACAAATTGACCATCTGTTGAAGGAGCTTTTTTGATTTCTTCTAATAGTTGATTCATCAGTCGCAACAGATGGGGTAGTTGATTCATCTGGTATTTTGAATGTGTTAGACAAAAAGTCATGACTATTCATCTCTTTTTAACAATCATCATATACCTTAATTAATCCAAAGTGGTGACTTTTTTAGTATATAATAAATAAATTAAAAACAGATTTAAAAACAAAAATAATGAAAAGTCACGACTTGTCACCTATTTAATATTAACATCAGTTATCAAAATTAAATTACCATTTTTTACGGTTTTAAATTGTGTTTATCATTTATTTTCTTATTATTTATTTATGAACCATTTTTCATATTAAATAATCAAAAACTCATGACCCTTCACCCCTCAATAATAATAACCCTTTTTTTTAAATTAAAAACTGTCTGTTGCAACATATGGTCCATTAGTTGCCACAAATGCTCAATCCCTACCTCCAACCATCGACATATTGAGAATAAGGAATAGACAGAATGAAAATTAAATATTAAATAAGAATTAAAAATCCAGAGTCAACCAAACATAGTTTTTTGAATCCATTATATAAAAATATACAATAAAAAATAAAACATACATTAGGTTCCTCCTTTAGGTAGATCCGATATAATAAAAGAAAATACATACACTAAGAGAAAAAACATAACTAAATTATTACTATTATTATTATTATTATTATTATTAATGTCAACCATCCAATCGTCATTCAGCAGCTGCAGGCCCTCCTCCGTCTTGCTCTCATGTCGTCCAACTCCCACCAGAATTCATGAATCTTCCTTTCAAGTTCTCCCAAAGAGTTGCGCAAAATTACCTTGTCCAAATCCGGATTAGACATATCTTGAAGTAGAGTAGACTGAATGAGTAAGGAGGGACCTTTTTATAAATGATTGAATTTGAATGGGTTAGTCAAAGAGCTACAACTGTTCTCCTCTTTTTTAATAATTACATCCCTTAATTAAATAAAACTGGTAACTTTTCAAATATGTAAATTAAAAAAAAAAGATCTAAATACAACATTTTTTATTTATTGTATTTTGGAAAGAAAAAATTGCTTTAAAATAAATCTAACAGATGGGTAATCTGTTGCAAAATATATTATACTAGTATGATAATTTATAACATAGTGATAATCTGTTGCAACAAACGTATATATCTGTTTGATTATTTCCAACATATACATCATATGTTGCAACAGATTGATCATCTTGATTTATCCCATTATCCAGAATCAATAATGTAAACTCAAGTATGAATTAAGATATCAGGAATTATTGACCAACTTTGACGAGGACAGGAAAAATCTAGATAACTTGATTAAATCAGAAAAATGTTGAAGCCAGAGTATGCAAAAAGGGATGAACAAGCTAGAGTGTAAACATTGGTTATTTCCATGCTTAGCTGCTAATATGTCAAAAGCACTGGTGCAATTTACATTTCCATCATTTGATAATTTTTAAGATCTTTGGCAACTGCACGGGATTCACATACTATAAAAAGTATCTGATCTTTCCCAAGACATGTTGAAAGAATGCTAAGGCATGAAAACACAATCAATTACATCCATATTGCTAAGGAAGTAATTATACTCAATCTGCCTTTCAATCTTGTTTTTGATTATGATCAGGTCAATAGTAGTGGACCTGATCGAAATCACAAAAAATAAGGCATGGGATGCAATTAAAAATTCAGAAATTGTCGCCTTCGCTTGCTTTCTTATTTTAACTTTTGTCATTGTTCGCACAAGTTTTCTTAACTTACTGTACATTATTTCAACCCTCAGTGCCCGCAAAGCTGCTTTCTTGGTGTTCTATTATTTTCTAGGTAGGAGATTATTCCAACCGCACTAACTGGTTGCAGCTCCCTAGCAAAGTGTCCAGCTATAATAGTTTTCTTATAGAGATACGACAGATGGATTTTCATTCTTGGATACACTTTCATATTTGCACTTTTTTCAGATTTAAGTCAATTTCATTATCCAGATTTAGTGCAAATTCCTTGGTACCTTGTGTTTCTTCTTTAATAAGGTTTAAGATGATAAAATCTTCATCAACTCCCCTTTTCCATTGTAGGTATTCTCTACCGCACCTTCTGGCTTGTAATTATCACCCTAAGCAACCCAACTATATAAATTTAGGCTAGGAGAATAACCATATCAATTTTCATTCTTGGTTGCAGCAGTGTGAGGCTTCAGAGGCCTTTCAAAAGTCTGTTCAATCCTTAAAATCAGTCCAATCATGATTGAATCTTTTTATAATGACACCAAACATTGATCCATTCACTAAACTTAACATAGAAACATGAGCAACAACCGTCATTATATCGTAATAGGGTATCGAAACCATCTTCATGGTCCCTCAGCCTTATCAGTTTGAAGCTATCAAACTTAACTATAAAATTATAGATATCTTATTTGAATGATCAATGCTTTATTGGTAAGAAACTTCATTCAAAAAATTAGTGTACTCTATGTGTGTTTTCACCATAATATGATCAGTAATACATACCTCCCACATATGAAGTGGTTCCATCTACAAGCAGTTTATTCCTCTGAACCCATTTTTATTTTTACTCTATCCTTTTATGTTGGTCGGGGAAAAGTTAATAAACTTTCACTTCCTTATATCTACAAATAAGAGAAAAAATAATTGATGTTAAACAAGAGAAGAAAAAAAGAACATTACAATTGATGTCTGCATAATTTATAAAAAAAAGTAACACAAAATTAAATAAATACAACACATTTCAACATCTGTTCAACAACTGACCTATATGTTCCAACATTTGTTACAATAAATTGCCTATTTATTGCTACATATTACCCATCTATTACAGCAGATTCCTCATTTAGTCAAAAGATGGTTAATCTATTGTAACATGCTAAAGATATATTACAATAAATGGAGGACATGTTGCAACATATGGGTCATCTGTTGGAATAAATAAAACCAGCCTTGCTAGTGGTTTGATTTGTTCCAACAGTTGCTCCATCTGTTGTAACATAAATAACAAAGAAACGACACCATTTATTCTAACACCAAAACCACACGTTCCAACAAGACCAACCCCACACCAACACCAATAACAACATCAACAACAAAGAAACAAATAAAATACATTAAAAATGACACTGCCAACAAGGCTTCTAAAGTTCTCCCAATAGATGACTTTTTTGCATATTTTATAAAAACAACGATTCGTTCATTTAAGAGTTAAAAGTCACATTTTCTTTAATTTTCTCAATAAATAGGATATAGGTAATGGGTAATTAAATAAAAAAAATATGTAAACAACAAATTTAAATAACTTGCAAATAAGGACGAGAATAAAAGAGCAATAGTGAACCATACCTGCAATGTTAAAAGCAAGGGGATCAAAATAATAATTTCAGTCGAGAAAAGATATAGATTGGTTGAGATCTGAAAGGATCCTCATGAGAAAGAGAAGATAAAATAGAGAAAAGAGAGAAACAAGGAGACAGTTATGATAAACCTAAAGAGGAGAGGAAGAAAAAAAAGAGAGATGAATTAATTTATGGCTGAAGAAGAGATAATTCTAGAGATGATTTTAAATGTTCATTAATAACTTTAAGGGGCACGAGGAGATAGGTAACATTGAAAAGACAATATATGACAAATCGAGGAGTAGATTTTTGAGCGCCTTAGTATTATTTTTTTTATTTTAGATAAAAAATTTCTTTAAAATAAAAAAAGATCTTTAAATAGATATGTCATCTGTTGTAACAGATAACAATATCTGTTTGAAAATTTCCAATAACTATATAATTTTTTACATCATATGCAAATGTCTATTTAATAATTTACAACAGATGCGTAATCTATTGCAACAAATATAAATATTTGTTGGAAAATTTCCAACATCTCAGTTATCTGTTGCAACATATTCAAATGTCTATTTGATAATTTACAACAGATAAGTAATCTATCGTAACAAATTTCTTTACAATTGATTTATCTAGAACTAGGGATGAGTTCGTAGGGTCAACTATAATTTCAATTGAGTCTTAGCAATTGCATGATATTGGTATTGCGTTCCTCCAAACCTGGGTCACCAATCGATCAATCTTAGTTGAAATGATTTGTATTAACTTATTACTGAGCTAATACCTAAATTTATTTAGCTAGAACTAGGGATGAGTTCATAGGGTCAACTATAATTTCAATTGAGTCTTTGACATTGCATGATGTTGGTATTGCATTTCTCCCAACTTGAGTCGACAATTGAACAATCTGAGTTGAAATAATTCATATTAACTTATTATTGAGCTAATACCTAAATTGATTTATCTATAACTAGGGATGAGTTCATAGGTTTAACTACAGTTTCAATTGAGTCTTTGCAATCGCATGATGTTAGTATTGCATTTCTCTCGACTTGAGTTATTGATTGATCAATCTGAGTCAAAATAATTCATATTAACTTATTACTGAGCTAATACCTAATTTGATTTATCTAAAACTAGGGATGAGTTCATAGGGTCAACTACAATTTCAATTAAGTCTTTGCAATTACATGATGTTGGTATTGCGTTACACCCAGTATGAGTTGCCAATCAATCAATTTGAGTCAAAATAATTCATATTAACTTATTACTGAGCTAATACCTAAACTGATTTATCTAGAACTAGGTATGAGTTCATAGGGTCAACTAATACTTCAATTGAGTCTTTGCAAATTACATGATGTTGGTATTGTATTCCTCCCGACCTGAGTCGCCAATCGATAAATCTAAGTCAAAATAATTTGTATTAACTTATACTGAGTTAATACATAAATTTATTTAGATAGAACCAAGGATGATTTCATAGGTTCAACTATAATTTCAATTAAGTGTTTGCAATTGCATGATGTTTGTATCGTTTCTTCTGACCTAAATAGCCAATCGATCAATATGAGTTGAAATAATTTTTACTAAGTTATTACTGATCTAATGCCTAAATTCATTTAGATAAAACTATGGATGACTTCATAGGGTCAACACCAATTTCAATTGAGTCTTTGCAATTGCATGATATTAGTATTGTGTTTCTCCCGACCTGAGTCGCCAACCGATCAATCTGAGTTGAAATAATTTGTATTAACATATTACTTATCTAACACATAAATTGATTTAGCTAGAACTAGGGATGAGTTTATAGGGTCATCTTCAATTTCAATTGAGTCTTTGAAATTACATGATGTTGGTATTGCGTTCCTCCTAACTTGAGTCGACAGTCGATCAATCTGAGTTGAAATGACTCATATTAACTTATTATTGAGCTAATACCTAAATTAATTTAGCTATAACTAGGGATGAGTTCATAGGGTTAACTATAATTTCAATTGAATCTTTAAAATTACATGATGTTGGTATTGCATTTCTCCCGACTTGAGTCGCTGATCGATCAATTTGAGTCAAAATGATTTTTATTAACTTATTACTAAGCTAATTCCTAAATTGATTTATCCAAAAAAAGGGATGAGTTCTTAGGGTCAACTACAAATTCAATTGAGTTTTTGCAATTACATGATATTGGTATTGTGTTATGCCCGACCTAAGTCGCCAATTAATTAATCTGAGTCAAAATGATTTGTATTAACTTATTACTGAGCTACTACCTAAATTCATTTAGCTAGAACTAGGGATGAGTTCATATGGTCAGCTACAATTTCAATTGAGTCTTTGCAATTACATGATATTGGTATTGTGTTCCTTCCGACTTAAGTCGTTAATAGATCAATCTAAGTCAAAATGATTTGTATTAACTTATTACTAAGCTAGTACCTAAATTCATTTAGCTAGAACTAGGGATCATTTCATAGGGTCAACTACGATTTTAATTGAGTCTTTGCAATTGCATGATGTTGGTATTGCGTTCCTATCGACCTAAGTCAATAATCGATCAATCTATGAATGATTCATATTAACTTAATATTGAGATAATACCTAAATTCCTTTAGCTATAACTAAGGTTGAGTTCATAGGGGGAACTACAATTTCAATTGAGTCCTTGTAATTGCATGGTGTTGGTATTACGTTCCTCCTAACATGAGTCATCAATCGATCAATCTGAGTTGAAATAATTCATATTAACTTATTATTAAGCTAATACCTAACTTCATCAGTGTTCTAGTTAAACTTAATACTATTTATTATGATGAAATGGTTAAAAATTATCTATTTTAAAAAAATAATTAAGATCAATTCGGACTAAATTAACAATTTCAAAATTTGTCATTCTTTTCCAAAATACAAATCAACCCATAAAAATCACCCATTTGCGGGAAAAACATTTTGTAATTTCAAAATTTGAGTTCTCACTCTTTTCTTTCTCTCCCAACAATACAGCAACAACTACTCAACATATTTCTTAACCCTCCAAAATAGATTAATTTTCTTCACATTTTTGTCCACATAATTGTTATTTTTGACTTTATTTTTGCTTGTATCCATCATTTTATCTGTCTTTGTAGGTAACAGAGTTTGACAGATAGATCATCCATTTCATAAGTTATCTGTGTTAATATGTAACCCAACTAATTATTATATGATTTAAATGTATCTGTCTTTTTTATAGGTTGTGAATCCATGGATCGTGCCTACAAAGAAGGAGTTAGGGATGACTTCTTTTATTACTCTAGGTCTTTTTGATACAATAGTAAACCCAATGGTAGAGTTAATAAAGAAGGAATTGACTGGAGCAACATCCATACGAAGAACAGTTAGGCGAGGTTAGCCTAATGTTGAGGCTCTTCATGACCAACCTACTACAATAGATCCGGGTGCTTCTTCTGGGGTATTACTGGTGGAGTTGTTGATATTGATGGCAGCCATGATGATGCTAATGCTAATGCCAGTCATGATGATGAGCATGTTGATGCTCAGTAAAAATTAAATATGTTTGAAATCACTCCTTATACAGGTCCCTCTCACCCTTACATCGGTCCCTCTTACCCTTACAGTGGTCCCTCCCACCTTTACAGTGGTCTCACTCGCCTTTCTTCACCCCCATGTTCTTACTGCAAATTCAAAGATTAAAATGACAGATAGGATAAACTCTTTGAAAAATTAGAGGCTATCACTAAAGTTGTCGAGGAATTGAAATCCAAGTGGGGTGTTATACCATCTAAGAAAGTGAGAGAGCCATACACTTCTACATTGGTGGTCAGGAGGAAGAAAAGATAAACTATCCAAATACTCTCCAATCTGAAACCAAAAAAAATTACAACTCCTACCTCTCAAAAAGTTGTTAAAGTTCAGGGTCCATTGGAGAAGGTGGACATATACGCGTAACTTGGTGCTAAAGAGAATATGAATCTACAAAGTACCATGAATACCAAACAACCTGCACAAGATTACACCACGTATTCCTTTTCTACCCAAGACTTTAAGAATATGACAAATATGCATAAGTGGTACGTGGACAAGGTAAGTTTACTTTTCCTAACCTAGCCTTCTAATATACTCCATGAAGAAGAAACTACATAATAGATGTGTCATCTGTTGCAATGGATTACCTATCTGTTGCATAAGCTGTATTAGCTGGGTAATTTGTGAACAGATTCAGAGAAACCTCTGAAACAGATGGACCATCCTTTGCATCTTTCCACTATGTTTTCCTTTTTTTACAATTACTAACCTATTTAATAATTTTCTTCTTATATCATAGTATATTGATGAAATTCTCTACCTCATGAGGGGCCAGCAATTAGCATACCCGATTATTTATGATGCTGCTGATAGGATAATAGACTTCAACTTCTATAATAAATTTAAGAATAGGTATGATCTCATTAAGTAGCGTCAACTCTAGGTGGCCTGAAATTTGATTCGTTAGTTTCTAGATTCCAATGGGATAAAGATATGATTAGCTATTTTAGAGGAAAGAGGCCATATCCATACGATAAGAGCTAGACAAGGTGAAGAGAATTCTTGCAGTCATTAATGTGGACGTCAAACATTTTCTAGCTATTGAGATACTACTCGAGGAGGTAAATATTAAGGTTTATGACTGCAACTTACCCATCTTTGACGAATATGTTTTTTACCCATATGCAGCCACTATTGGAGTTGTTTCCCAACTTGTTGAGGCAGAGTAAATTGATGAATCATTTATCAGCAAAAGTGTTGATGAAAAAACATGGGATTTTGAAGGACAAAACAAGGGCATGTACCTTCCAAAAATAAAAGTGTTGTGCCGTACAGGTCATACATACTTACACACATTGAATATTTGCTGACCGGCACAGAAATGGCTGAGCCAACAATTTCTCTATGTGAAAATTTCATGTCAATCATGCATGAGGTCTGGGCTTATGGGTTACTAAATGGATGCTTGGAGCCTGTGTATAAAGAAGATGTACAAACGCAAACACCATAATATTTTTTTATTTCAAGCCACTTCACTATATATGTAGTGAAAATTTTTTATGTTTGATGAAAGTTGAATTTTTTATAATGCAACAGATTATTTAGCTGTTTAACATATAGTCTATCTATTCTGATAGATTGATTATCTATTATAATAGGTTGGCCATCTGTTGCATTTTGTATATATTTCTAAGTCTATATGTCGGAACAAATATACAATTTGTTGCAACATATAGTCTATCTATTGTAACTGATAGGTAATCTATTGGAACAAATAAAAAAAGTAGGAAGACAGTAGGAAGACCTATTTGATAATTTCTAATAGATATTTTGCATGTTGCAACAGTTGAATTATCTGTTGCAACAGATGGATTATCTATTGCGATATTTGAATCTAGGATTCCATTTTAATTAATAAGTTCAAATCTAAGGATTAAATTAAATTCATAGACAATATAAAATAAATCAAAGCTTTCAGAAATTACATGAAATAACTCAACAAATAAATATAATGTAAAAAAAATTATTATGGGTACAAATGATCTACTCAATATGGGCAAGTTGTTCTGCATCTGGTGCCATGGAATTCAGTTTTGGTTATCGTGGATCTTTAATGTCGCTTGTGTATGCTTTCTAAGATTTTGCTTTTCCATGTTTCCATAAAAGAGTAGTATTTCTTTTGCGGAGTAATCCGGCATCAAGTCTATCATTTGGTACTTGTAATCTATCATTCAAATACTTGATGTAAGAAGTAACAAAGAGACCCAAATTCCTGCATTTGTAAAAATCAGATAATGCATATCTTGCAATTAATGTAAGAGTTGTGAAATTTATGAAATAAAACTAAATCATGATACTTACAGTCTACCAATTGGTTGTTGTAATACCCCGAGAAATTTTTCGTTGAAATTTTGTGCGTAAACGTGTTGGGTTCTATCTTCTAGAATGAATTATAAATTTTCCGTGCGGAATGTCTCAGATTATGACCCACCATTACGTAGAGTATCAAATAATATTTTCAATGATATGTGGATCATCCAAAACGGACACCCGAGCGACGAGTTATGAACATTTTGATCGAACCATGAATAGTAGTGAATAGTAAAACATGCAGGAAAAAGTACTGAGGCCTGATGTATTTTTGCTTCAATTTCAAACAATCATAACTTTTTGTACATAATGATCTGGGTGATATACTATATATCAACAAAATTATCTTCGAGTCCTCTTTCCAATGAAATTGGTTTCATCCAATTTATCTATCGGAGCAAAAAGTTATGGTCGATCTACTTTAGCCTATCAAAGTGCATTTTTGGGTCAATTTCAAATGATCATAACTCCTAGTACACAATGATTTGGGTGAGAAACAATATACCAACGGAAGGATATGAGAGTCCTCTTTCTAATGAAATTAGTTTCATCCAATTTGGATATCGGAGTAAAATGTTATAGTTGATCTACTTCAAACTATCAAAACAGTCCACCAAAGGACAGATTCGAGAATTGTTTGATTTTTAGGGGCGTTTTGGTCATTCCCCCTCACCCAAAATAGGTCCAAACCCTATATTAAAGCCTATTAGAAGTATTATATGTTATATTTCATCAAATTCTCTCAAAAAAAAACCCTAAGCTCCTACATCCAACTTCAAGAACCTCCAAAGTTCACCATTAATTCTGCAAATTTATTCAAGATTCCAAGTTCCTATTTCAAGAACCTCCAAAGTTCACCATTAATTCTGTAAATTTATTCAAGATTCCAAGTTCCTAGTTCAAGAACTCCAAGAACCATCATTCAAAGGCACGATTAACATCTCAAAAACGAGTATCGGTCTAAAGTTCATCACTCAAGGTATGTGGGGTTTTTCAACAAGAACTCTCTTTCGTTCTTGTGCCCAAAAGTAATTTTGTTTACGAAGGCATGATTTTTATTTGATTTTTATGAATTTGAAGAATGAACCCATATCTTATGATGATTATTATGAAATCTTGATGTTTATGATTTTGAAAGATGAATTTACATGTGTGGAGATATAAAGCATGAATCTTGAACGATATTTATCATGATTTTGATATTTGGGTCGTGAATTCCCATTGAAAATTGTAGTTTTTTAGAAAGTGTGTGTTATAAGCATGTTGATGTTGAATATTTGAGATATTTTGAATGATTTGACCTTTTGGTCTTAATGGAGTTGTTTTGAACTCGAGTGTGAAAGAAATTCACAACGTGGTTGATTTTGATAGATGGGAAGCATGATGGCTCCCGATGTATATTAATATATTACTAAAATTATTTTGTTGTGGATTGTCTTTGAAATGATCTGAGCTAAGTCTGGGAGAAATCTTTAGCATCGAGTGGGAGGTATAAAGCGACCTTACTTCCCTAGAACTACGTGCCCCCGTAGGAGTGAGCCTGAGGCTGATTTATATAGTGATCATAGTTTGTGTGGATTTCATATCGATAGTCCTACTCCGATGGCAAGGATAGGACGGCTCTCCCCAACGTGGGTTGTACGTTGGACTCCATGTAGCTCACATGGTTTATGTCGGTTATAGGATCTCCCAGTGTGTGTGTATTTCCTTATATCTATGGTGAATAGTGAAGTGATTTTGAAAGTGGAATTGTTAAAGTTATTCTTTCAAAAGATTTAAATGATATTTACATTATGAGAATTGATATTCTTGATGAACTGAAAGTGATTGACAAATTATATAATGACTCACATGTGTTATTGTACTTATTTCATCCTCTCATGATTATGATCATTTTCTTCGGGCTATGTGAGTCTTTCATACATCCTGCATATTTTTTATAAATATTTATGATGATGATGTTTATACAACTTCATACACCCCTATATACTTAGTTCTCTTCCATGGTACTGA